>NC_091215.1:2029592-2357359 GCF_040958095.1 Procambarus clarkii | reverse complement strand
TACTGGAAGGTAGTTGTGCTTTCTGGGTTCGAGTCCCACTGGTGGGTGTTGTCCAAAGATTATTAATCTTCACTTGTGGTTTATGCAAGTATAGGCTTATAAGCTGGACACGAGTTCTCTCACATTGACAGTGGCTTGACGAAAAATGCAGACTGACCCCTCACTCATCTGGTGCCTTCGGGAAGTGGAGATGTTTGAGATATATATCTCGAACTATCTACTTCTTTTGTAAGGTCTGATGGTGTAGTGGGTTAAAGCATACTAGTTATGCCAGCTACTGGAAGGAAGTTGTGCTTTCTGGGTTCGAGTCCCACTGGTGGGTGTTGTCCAAAGATTATTAATCTTCACTTGTGGTTTATGCAAGTATAGGCTTATAAGCTGGACACGAGTTCTCTCACATTGACAGTGGCTTGACGAAAAATGCGGACTGACCCCTCACTCATCTGGTGCCTTCGGGAAGTGGAGATGTTTGAGATATATATCTCGAACTATCTACTTCTTTTGTAAGGTCTGATGGTGTAGTGGGTTAAAGCATACTAGTTATGCCAGCTACTGGAAGGTAGTTGTGATTTCTGGGTTCGAGTCCCACTGGTGGGTGTTGTCCAAAGATTATTAATCTTCACTTGTGGTTTATGCAAGTATAGGCTTATAAGCTGGACACGAGTTCTCTCACATTGACAGTGGCTTGACGAAAAATGCAGACTGACCCCTCACTCATCTGGTGCCTTCGGGAAGTGGAGATGTTTGAGATATATATCTCGAACTATCTACTTCTTTTGTAAGGTCTGATGGTGTAGTGGGTTAAAGCATACTAGTTATGCCAGCTACTGGAAGGTAGTTGTGATTTCTGGGTTCGAGTCCCACTGGTGGGTGTTGTCCAAAGATTATTAATCTTCACTTGTGGTTTATGCAAGTATAGGCTTATAAGCTGGACACGAGTTCTCTCACATTGACAGTGGCTTGACGAAAAATGCAGACTGACCCCTCACTCATCTGGTGCCTTCGGGAAGTGGAGATGTTTGAGATATATATCTCGAACTATCTACTTCTTTTGTAAGGTCTGATGGTGTAGTGGATTAAAGCATACTAGTTATGCCAGCTACTGGAAGGTAGTTGTGCTTTCTGGGTTCGAGTCCCACTGGTGGGTGTTGTCCAAAGATTATTAATCTTCACTTGTGGTTTATGCAAGTATAGGCTTATAAGCTGGACACGAGTTCTCTCACATTGACAGTGGCTTGACGAAAAATGCAGACTGACCCCTCACTCATCTGGTGCCTTCGGGAAGTGGAGATGTTTGAGATATATATCTCGAACTATCTACTTCTTTTGTAAGGTCTGATGGTGTAGTGGGTTAAAGCATACTAGTTATGCCAGCTACTGGAAGGTAGTTGTGCTTTCTGGGTTCGAGTCCCACTGGTGGGTGTTGTCCAAAGATTATTAATCTTCACTTGTGGTTTATGCAAGTATAGGCTTATAAGCTGGACACGAGTTCTCTCACATTGACAGTGGCTTGACGAAAAATGCAGACTGACCCCTCACTCATCTGGTGCCTTCGGGAAGTGGAGATGTTTGAGATATATATCTCGAACTATCTACTTCTTTTGTAAGGTCTGATGGTGTAGTGGGTTAAAGCATACTAGTTATGCCAGCTACTGGAAGGTAGTTGTGCTTTCTGGGTTCGAGTCCCACTGGTGGGTGTTGTCCAAAGATTATTAATCTTCACTTGTGGTTTATGCAAGTATAGGCTTATAAGCTGGACACGAGTTCTCTCACATTGACAGTGGCTTGACAAAAAATGCAGACTGACCCCTCACTCATCTGGTGCCTTCGGGAAGTGGAGATGTTTGAGATATATATCTCGAACTATCTACTTCTTTTGTAAGGTCTGATGGTGTAGTGGGTTAAAGCATACTAGTTATGCCAGCTACTGGAAGGTAGTTGTGCTTTCTGGGTTCGAGTCCCACTGGTGGGTGTTGTCCAAAGATTATTAATCTTCACTTGTGGTTTATGCAAGTATAGGCTTATAAGCTGGACACGAGTTCTCTCACATTGACAGTGGCTTGACGAAAAATGCAGACTGACCCCTCACTCATCTGGTGCCTTCGGGAAGTGGAGATGTTTGAGATATATATCTCGAACTATCTACTTCTTTTGTAAGGTCTGATGGTGTAGTGGGTTAAAGCATACTAGTTATGCCAGCTACTGGAAGGTAGTTGTGCTTTCTGGGTTCGAGTCCCACTGGTGGGTGTTGTCCAAAGATTATTAATCTTCACTTGTGGTTTATGCAAGTATAGGCTTATAAGCTGGACACGAGTTCTCTCACATTGACAGTGGCTTGACGAAAAATGCAGACTGACCCCTCACTCATCTGGTGCCTTCGGGAAGTGGAGATGTTTGAGATATATATCTCGAACTATCTACTTCTTTTGTAAGGTCTGATGGTGTAGTGGGTTAAAGCATACTAGTTATGCCAGCTACTGGAAGGAAGTTGTGCTTTCTGGGTTCGAGTCCCACTGGTGGGTGTTGTCCAAAGATTATTAATCTTCACTTGTGGTTTATGCAAGTATAGGCTTATAAGCTGGACACGAGTTCTCTCACATTGACAGTGGCTTGACGAAAAATGCGGACTGACCCCTCACTCATCTGGTGCCTTCGGGAAGTGGAGATGTTTGAGATATATATCTCGAACTATCTACTTCTTTTGTAAGGTCTGATGGTGTAGTGGGTTAAAGCATACTAGTTATGCCAGCTACTGGAAGGTAGTTGTGATTTCTGGGTTCGAGTCCCACTGGTGGGTGTTGTCCAAAGATTATTAATCTTCACTTGTGGTTTATGCAAGTATAGGCTTATAAGCTGGACACGAGTTCTCTCACATTGACAGTGGCTTGACGAAAAATGCAGACTGACCCCTCACTCATCTGGTGCCTTCGGGAAGTGGAGATGTTTGAGATGTATATCTCGAACTATCTACTTCTTTTGTAAGGTCTGATGGTGTAGTGGGTTAAAGCATACTAGTTATGCCAGCTACTGGAAGGTAGTTGTGATTTCTGGGTTCGAGTCCCACTGGTGGGTGTTGTCCAAAGATTATTAATCTTCACTTGTGGTTTATGCAAGTATAGGCTTATAAGCTGGACACGAGTTCTCTCACATTGACAGTGGCTTGACGAAAAATGCAGACTGACCCCTCACTCATCTGGTGCCTTCGGGAAGTGGAGATGTTTGAGATATATATCTCGAACTATCTACTTCTTTTGTAAGGTCTGATGGTGTAGTGGATTAAAGCATACTAGTTATGCCAGCTACTGGAAGGTAGTTGTGCTTTCTGGGTTCGAGTCCCACTGGTGGGTGTTGTCCAAAGATTATTAATCTTCACTTGTGGTTTATGCAAGTATAGGCTTATAAGCTGGACACGAGTTCTCTCACATTGACAGTGGCTTGACGAAAAATGCAGACTGACCCCTCACTCATCTGGTGCCTTCGGGAAGTGGAGATGTTTGAGATATATATCTCGAACTATCTACTTCTTTTGTAAGGTCTGATGGTGTAGTGGGTTAAAGCATACTAGTTATGCCAGCTACTGGAAGGTAGTTGTGCTTTCTGGGTTCGAGTCCCACTGGTGGGTGTTGTCCAAAGATTATTAATCTTCACTTGTGGTTTATGCAAGTATAGGCTTATAAGCTGGACACGAGTTCTCTCACATTGACAGTGGCTTGACGAAAAATGCAGACTGACCCCTCACTCATCTGGTGCCTTCGGGAAGTGGAGATGTTTGAGATATATATCTCGAACTATCTACTTCTTTTGTAAGGTCTGATGGTGTAGTGGGTTAAAGCATACTAGTTATGCCAGCTACTGGAAGGTAGTTGTGCTTTCTGGGTTCGAGTCCCACTGGTGGGTGTTGTCCAAAGATTATTAATCTTCACTTGTGGTTTATGCAAGTATAGGCTTATAAGCTGGACACGAGTTCTCTCACATTGACAGTGGCTTGACAAAAAATGCAGACTGACCCCTCACTCATCTGGTGCCTTCGGGAAGTGGAGATGTTTGAGATATATATCTCGAACTATCTACTTCTTTTGTAAGGTCCGATGGTGTAGTGGGTTAAAGCATACTAGTTATGCCAGCTACTGGAAGGTAGTTGTGCTTTCTGGGTTCGAGTCCCACTGGTGGGTGTTGTCCAAAGATTATTAATCTTCACTTGTGGTTTATGCAAGTATAGGCTTATAAGCTGGACACGAGTTCTCTCACATTGACAGTGGCTTGACGAAAAATGCAGACTGACCCCTCACTCATCTGGTGCCTTCGGGAAGTGGAGATGTTTGAGATATATATCTCGAACTATCTACTTCTTTTGTAAGGTCTGATGGTGTAGTGGGTTAAAGCATACTAGTTATGCCAGCTACTGGAAGGTAGTTGTGCTTTCTGGGTTCGAGTCCCACTGGTGGGTGTTGTCCAAAGATTATTAATCTTCACTTGTGGTTTATGCAAGTATAGGCTTATAAGCTGGACACGAGTTCTCTCACATTGACAGTGGCTTGACGAAAAATGCAGACTGACCCCTCACTCATCTGGTGCCTTCGGGAAGTGGAGATGTTTGAGATATATATCTCGAACTATCTACTTCTTTTGTAAGGTCTGATGGTGTAGTGGGTTAAAGCATACTAGTTATGCCAGCTACTGGAAGGAAGTTGTGCTTTCTGGGTTCGAGTCCCACTGGTGGGTGTTGTCCAAAGATTATTAATCTTCACTTGTGGTTTATGCAAGTATAGGCTTATAAGCTGGACACGAGTTCTCTCACATTGACAGTGGCTTGACGAAAAATGCGGACTGACCCCTCACTCATCTGGTGCCTTCGGGAAGTGGAGATGTTTGAGATATATATCTCGAACTATCTACTTCTTTTGTAAGGTCTGATGGTGTAGTGGGTTAAAGCATACTAGTTATGCCAGCTACTGGAAGGTAGTTGTGATTTCTGGGTTCGAGTCCCACTGGTGGGTGTTGTCCAAAGATTATTAATCTTCACTTGTGGTTTATGCAAGTATAGGCTTATAAGCTGGACACGAGTTCTCTCACATTGACAGTGGCTTGACGAAAAATGCAGACTGACCCCTCACTCATCTGGTGCCTTCGGGAAGTGGAGATGTTTGAGATGTATATCTCGAACTATCTACTTCTTTTGTAAGGTCTGATGGTGTAGTGGGTTAAAGCATACTAGTTATGCCAGCTACTGGAAGGTAGTTGTGATTTCTGGGTTCGAGTCCCACTGGTGGGTGTTGTCCAAAGATTATTAATCTTCACTTGTGGTTTATGCAAGTATAGGCTTATAAGCTGGACACGAGTTCTCTCACATTGACAGTGGCTTGACGAAAAATGCAGACTGACCCCTCACTCATCTGGTGCCTTCGGGAAGTGGAGATGTTTGAGATATATATCTCGAACTATCTACTTCTTTTGTAAGGTCTGATGGTGTAGTGGATTAAAGCATACTAGTTATGCCAGCTACTGGAAGGTAGTTGTGCTTTCTGGGTTCGAGTCCCACTGGTGGGTGTTGTCCAAAGATTATTAATCTTCACTTGTGGTTTATGCAAGTATAGGCTTATAAGCTGGACACGAGTTCTCTCACATTGACAGTGGCTTGACGAAAAATGCAGACTGACCCCTCACTCATCTGGTGCCTTCGGGAAGTGGAGATGTTTGAGATATATATCTCGAACTATCTACTTCTTTTGTAAGGTCTGATGGTGTAGTGGGTTAAAGCATACTAGTTATGCCAGCTACTGGAAGGTAGTTGTGCTTTCTGGGTTCGAGTCCCACTGGTGGGTGTTGTCCAAAGATTATTAATCTTCACTTGTGGTTTATGCAAGTATAGGCTTATAAGCTGGACACGAGTTCTCTCACATTGACAGTGGCTTGACGAAAAATGCAGACTGACCCCTCACTCATCTGGTGCCTTCGGGAAGTGGAGATGTTTGAGATATATATCTCGAACTATCTACTTCTTTTGTAAGGTCTGATGGTGTAGTGGGTTAAAGCATACTAGTTATGCCAGCTACTGGAAGGTAGTTGTGCTTTCTGGGTTCGAGTCCCACTGGTGGGTGTTGTCCAAAGATTATTAATCTTCACTTGTGGTTTATGCAAGTATAGGCTTATAAGCTGGACACGAGTTCTCTCACATTGACAGTGGCTTGACAAAAAATGCAGACTGACCCCTCACTCATCTGGTGCCTTCGGGAAGTGGAGATGTTTGAGATATATATCTCGAACTATCTACTTCTTTTGTAAGGTCCGATGGTGTAGTGGGTTAAAGCATACTAGTTATGCCAGCTACTGGAAGGTAGTTGTGCTTTCTGGGTTCGAGTCCCACTGGTGGGTGTTGTCCAAAGATTATTAATCTTCACTTGTGGTTTATGCAAGTATAGGCTTATAAGCTGGACACGAGTTCTCTCACATTGACAGTGGCTTGACGAAAAATGCAGACTGACCCCTCACTCATCTGGTGCCTTCGGGAAGTGGAGATGTTTGAGATATATATCTCGAACAATCTACTTCTTTTGTAAGGTCTGATGGTGTAGTGGGTTAAAGCATACTAGTTATGCCAGCTACTGGAAGGTAGTTGTGCTTTCTGGGTTCGAGTCCCACTGGTGGGTGTTGTCCAAAGATTATTAATCTTCACTTGTGGTTTATGCAAGTATAGGCTTATAAGCTGGACACGAGTTCTCTCACATTGACAGTGGCTTGACGAAAAATGCAGACTGACCCCTCACTCATCTGGTGCCTTCGGGAAGTGGAGATGTTTGAGATATATATCTCGAACTATCTACTTCTTTTGTAAGGTCTGATGGTGTAGTGGGTTAAAGCATACTAGTTATGCCAGCTACTGGAAGGAAGTTGTGCTTTCTGGGTTCGAGTCCCACTGGTGGGTGTTGTCCAAAGATTATTAATCTTCACTTGTGGTTTATGCAAGTATAGGCTTATAAGCTGGACACGAGTTCTCTCACATTGACAGTGGCTTGACGAAAAATGCAGACTGACCCCTCACTCATCTGGTGCCTTCGGGAAGTAGAGATGTTTGAGATATATATATCTCGAACTATCTACTTCTTTTGTAAGGTCTGATGGTGTAGTGGGTTAAAGCATACTAGTTATGCCAGCTACTGGAAGGTAGTTGTGATTTCTGGGTTCGAGTCCCACTGGTGGGTGTTGTCCAAAGATTATTAATCTTCACTTGTGGTTTATGCAAGTATAGGCTTATATGCTGGACACGAGTTCTCTCACATTGACAGTGACTTGACGAAAAATGCAGACTGACCCCTCACTCATCTGGTGCCTTCGGGAAGTGGAGATGTTTGAGATATATATCTCGAACTATCTACTTCTTTTGTAAGGTCTGATGGTGTAGTGGGTTAAAGCATACTAGTTATGCCAGCTACTGGAAGGTAGTTGTGCTTTCTGGGTTCGAGTCCCACTGGTGGGTGTTGTCCAAAGATTATTAATCTTCACTTGTGGTTTATGCAAGTATAGGCTTATAAGCTGGACACGAGTTCTCTCACATTGACAGTGGCTTGACGAAAAATGCAGACTGACCCCTCACTCATCTGGTGCCTTCGGGAAGTGGAGATGTTTGAGATATATATCTCGAACTATCTACTTCTTTTGTAAGGTCTGATGGTGTAGTGGGTTAAAGCATACTAGTTATGCCAGCTACTGGAAGGTAGTTGTGCTTTCTGTTTTCGAGTCCCACTGGTGGGTGTTGTCCAAAGATTATTAATCTTCACTTGTGGTTTATGCAAGTATAGGCTTATAAGCTGGACACGAGTTCTCTCACATTGACAGTGGCTTGAAGAAAAATGCAGACTGACCCCTCACTCATCTGGTGCCTTCGGGAAGTGGAGATGTTTGAGATATATATATCTCGAACTATCTACTTCTTTTGTAAGGTCTGATGGTGTAGTGGGTTAAAGCATACTAGTTATGCCAGCTAATGGAAGGTAGTTGTGCTTTCTGGGTTCGAGTCCCACTGGTGGGTGTTGTCCAAAGATTATTAATCTTCACTTGTGGTTTATGCAAGTATAGGCTTATAAGCTGGACACGAGTTCTCTCACATTGACAGTGGCTTGACGAAAAATGCAGACTGACCCCTCACTCATCTGGTGCCTTCGGGAAGTGGAGATGTTTGAGATATATATCTCGAACTATCTACTTCTTTTGTAAGGTCTGATGGTGTAGTGGGTTAAAGCATACTAGTTATGCCAGCTACTGGAAGGTAGTTGTGCTTTCTGGGTTCGAGTCCCACTGGTGGGTGTTGTCCAAAGATTATTAATCTTCACTTGTGGTTTATGCAAGTATAGGCTTATAAGCTGGACACGAGTTCTCTCACATTGACAGTGGCTTGACGAAAAATGCAGACTGACCCCTCACTCATCTGGTGCCTTCGGGAAGTGGAGATGTTTGAGATATATATCTCGAACTATCTACTTCTTTTGTAAGGTCTGATGGTGTAGTGGGTTAAAGCATACTAGTTATGCCAGCTACTGGAAGGTAGTTGTGCTTTCTGGGTTCGAGTCCCACTGGTGGGTGTTGTCCAAAGATTATTAATCTTCACTTGTGGTTTATGCAAGTATAGGCTTATAAGCTGGACACGAGTTCTCTCACATTGACAGTGGCTTGACGAAAAATGCAGACTGACCCCTCACTCATCTGGTGCCTTCGGGAAGTGGAGATGTTTGAGATATATATCTCGAACTATCTACTTCTTTTGTAAGGTCTGATGGTGTAGTGGGTTAAAGCATACTAGTTATGCCAGCTACTGGAAGGTAGTTGTGCTTTCTGGGTTCGAGTCCCACTGGTGGGTGTTGTCCAAAGATTATTAATCTTCACTTGTGGTTTATGCAAGTATAGGCTTATAAGCTGGACACGAGTTCTCTCACATTGACAGTGGCTTGACGAAAAATGCAGACTGACCCCTCACTCATCTGGTGCCTTCGGGAAGTGGAGATGTTTGAGATATATATCTCGAACTATCTACTTCTTTTGTAAGGTCTGATGGTGTAGTGGGTTAAAGCATACTAGTTATGCCAGCTACTGGAAGGTAGTTGTGCTTTCTGGGTTCTAGTCCCACTGGTGGGTGTTGTCCAAAGATTATTAATCTTCACTTGTGGTTTATGCAAGTATAGGCTTATAAGCTGGACACGAGTTCTCTCACATTGACAGTGGCTTGACGAAAAATGCAGACTGACCCCTCACTCATCTGGTGCCTTCGGGAAGTGGAGATGTTTGAGATATATATCTCGAACTATCTACTTCTTTTGTAAGGTCTGATGGTGTAGTGGGTTAAAGCATACTAGTTATGCCAGCTACTGGAAGGTAGTTGTGATTTCTGGGTTCGAGTCCCACTGGTGGGTGTTGTCCAAAGATTATTAATCTTCACTTGTGGTTTATGCAAGTATAGGCTTATAAGCTGGACACGAGTTCTCTCACATTGACAGTGGCTTGACGAAAAATGCAGACTGACCCCTCACTCATCTGGTGCCTTCGGGAAGTGGAGATGTTTGAGATATATATCTCGAACTATCTACTTCTTTTGTAAGGTCTGATGGTGTAGTGGGTTAAAGCATACTAGTTATGCCAGCTACTGGAAGGTAGTTGTGCTTTCTGGGTTCGAGTCCCACTGGTGGGTGTTGTCCAAAGACTATTAATCTTCACTTTTCGTTTATGCAAGTATAGGCTTATAAGCTGGACACGAGTTCTCTCACATTGACAGTGGCTTGACGAAAAATGCAGACTGACCCCTCACTCATCTGGTGCCTTCGGGAAGTGGAGATGTTTGAGATATATATCTCGAACTATCTACTTCTTTTGTAAGGTCTGATGGTGTAGTGGGTTAAAGCATACTAGTTATGCCAGCTACTGGAAGGTAGTTGTGCTTTCTGGGTTCGAGTCCCACTGGTGGGTGTTGTCCAAAGATTATTAATCTTCACTTGTGGTTTATGCAAGTATAGGCTTATAAGCTGGACACGAGTTCTCTCACATTGACAGTGGCTTGACGAAAAATGCAGACTGACCCCTCACTCATCTGGTGCCTTCGGGAAGTGGAGATGTTTGAGATATATATCTCGAACTATCTACTTCTTTTGTAAGGTCTGATGGTGTAGTGGGTTAAAGCATACTAGTTATGCCAGCTACTGGAAGGTAGTTGTGATTTCTGGGTTCGAGTCCCACTGGTGGGTGTTGTCCAAAGATTATTAATCTTCACTTGTGGTTTATGCAAGTATAGGCTTATAAGCTGGACACGAGTTCTCTCACATTGACAGTGGCTTGACGAAAAATGCAGACTGACCCCTCACTCATCTGGTGCCTTCGGGAAGTGGAGATGTTTGAGATATATATCTCGAACTATCTACTTCTTTTGTAAGGTCTGATGGTGTAGTGGGTTAAAGCATACTAGTTATGCCAGCTACTGGAAGGTAGTTGTGCTTTCTGGGTTCGAGTCCCACTGGTGGGTGTTGTCCAAAGACTATTAATCTTCACTTTTGGTTTATGCAAGTATAGGCTTATAAGCTGGACACGAGTTCTCTCACATTGACAGTGGCTTGACAAAAAATGCAGACTGACCCCTCACTCATCTGGTGCCTTCGGGAAGTGGAGATGTTTGAGATATATATCTCGAACTATCTACTTCTTTTGTAAGGTCTGATGGTGTAGTGGGTTAAAGCATACTAGTTATGCCAGTTACTGGAAGGTAGTTGTGCTTTCTGGGTTCGAGTCCCACTGGTGGGTGTTGTCCATAGATTATTAATCTTCACTTGTGGTTTATGCAAGTATAGGCTTATAAGCTGGACACGAGTTCTCTCACATTGACAGTGGCTTGACGAAAAATGCAGACTGACCCCTCACTCATCTGGTGCCTTCGGGAAGTGGAGATGTTTGAGATATATATCTCGAACTATCTACTTCTTTTGTAAGGTCTGATGGTGTAGTGGGTTAAAGCATACTAGTTATGCCAGCTACTGGAAGGTAGTTGTGCTTTCTGGGTTCGAGTCCCACTGGTGGGTGTTGTCCAAAGATTATTAATCTTCACTTGTGGTTTATGCAAGTATAGGCTTATAAGCTGGACATGAGTTCTCTCACATTCACAGTGGCTTGACGAAAAATGCAGACTGACCCCTCACTCATCTGGTGCCTTCGGGAAGTGGAGATGTTTGAGATATATATCTCGAACTATCTACTTCTTTTGTAAGGTCTGATGGTGTAGTGGGTTAAAGCATACTAGTTATGCCAGCTACTGGAAGGTAGTTGTGCTTTCTGGGTTCGAGTCCCACTGGTGGGTGTTGTCCAAAGATTATTAATCTTCACTTGTGGTTTATGCAAGTATAGGCTTATAAGCTGGACACGAGTTCTCTCACATTGACAGTGGCTTGACGAAAAATGCAGACTGACCCCTCACTCATCTGGTGCCTTCGGGAAGTGGAGATGTTTGAGATATATATCTCGAACTATCTACTTCTTTTGTAAGGTCTGATGGTGTAGTGGGTTAAAGCATACTAGTTATGCCAGCTACTGGAAGGTAGTTGTGATTTCTGGGTTCGAGTCCCACTGGTGGGTGTTGTCCAAAGATTATTAATCTTCACTTGTGGTTTATGCAAGTATAGGCTTATAAGCTGGACACGAGTTCTCTCACATTGACAGTGGCTTGACGAAAAATGCAGACTGACCCCTCACTCATCTGGTGCCTTCGGGAAGTGGAGATGTTTGAGATATATATCTCGAACTATCTACTTCTTTTGTAAGGTCTGATGGTGTAGTGGGTTAAAGCATACTAGTTATGCCAGCTACTGGAAGGTAGTTGTGCTTTCTGGGTTCGAGTCCCACTGGTGGGTGTTGTCCAAAGACTATTAATTTTCACTTTTGGTTTATGCAAGTATAGGCTTATAAGCTGGACACGAGTTCTCTCACATTGACAGTGGCTTGACAAAAAATGCAGACTGACCCCTCACTCATCTGGTGCCTTCGGGAAGTGGAGATGTTTGAGATATATATCTCGAACTATCTACTTCTTTTGTAAGGTCTGATGGTGTAGTGGGTTAAAGCATACTAGTTATGCCAGTTACTGGAAGGTAGTTGTGCTTTCTGGGTTCGAGTCCCACTGGTGGGTGTTGTCCATAGATTATTAATCTTCACTTGTGGTTTATGCAAGTATAGGCTTATAAGCTGGACACGAGTTCTCTCACATTGACAGTGGCTTGACGAAAAATGCAGACTGCCCCCTCACTCATCTGGTGCCTTCGGGAAGTGGAGATGTTTGAGATATATATCTCGAACTATCTACTTCTTTTGTAAGGTCTGATGGTGTAGTGGGTTAAAGCATACTAGTTATGCCAGCTACTGGAAGGTAGTTGTGCTTTCTGGGTTCGAGTCCCACTGGTGGGTGTTGTCCAAAGATTATTAATCTTCACTTGTGGTTTATGCAAGTATAGGCTTATAAGCTGGACATGAGTTCTCTCACATTCACAGTGGCTTGACGAAAAATGCAGACTGACCCCTCACTCATCTGGTGCCTTCGGGAAGTGGAGATGTTTGAGATATATATCTCGAACTATCTACTTCTTTTGTAAGGTCTGATGGTGTAGTGGGTTAAAGCATACTAGTTATGCCAGCTACTGGAAGATAGTTGTGCTTTCTGGGTTCGAGTCCCACTGGTGGGTGTTGTCCAAAGATTATTAATCTTCACTTGTGGTTTATGCAAGTATAGGCTTATAAGCTGGACACGAGTTCTCTCACATTGACAGTGGCTTGACGAAAAATGCAGACTGACCCCTCACTCATCTGGTGCCTTCGGGAAGTGGAGATGTTTGAGATATATATCTCGAACTATCTACTTCTTTTGTAAGGTCTGATGGCGTAGTGGGTTAAAGCATACTAGTTATGCCAGCTACTGGAAGGTAGTTGTGCTTTCTGGGTTCTAGTCCCACTGGTGGGTGTTGTCCAAAGGTTATTAATCTTCACTTGTGGTTTATGCAAGTATAGGCTTATAAGCTGGACACGAGTTCTCTCACATTGACAGTGGCTTGACGAAAAATGCAGACTGACCCCTCACTCATCTGGTGCCTTCGGGAAGTGGAGATGTTTGAGATATATATCTCGAACTATCTACTTCTTTTGTAAGGTCTGATGGTGTAGTGGGTTAAAGCATACTAGTTATGCCAGCTAATGGAAGGTAGTTGTGCTTTCTGGGTTCGAGTCCCACTGGTGGGTGTTGTCCAAAGATTATTAATCTTCACTTGTGGTTTATGCATGTATAGGCTTATAAGCTGGACATGAGTTCTCTCACATTGACAGTGGCTTGACGAAAAATGCAGACTGACCCCTCACTCATCTGGTGCCTTCGGGAAGTGGAGATGTTTGAGATATATATCTCGAACTATCTACTTCTTTTGTAAGGTCTGATGGTGTAGTGGGTTAAAGCATACTAGTTATGCCAGCTACTGGAAGGTAGTTGTGCTTTCTGGGTTCGAGTCCCACTGGTGGGTGTTGTCCAAAGATTATTAATCTTCACTTGTGGTTTATGCAAGTATAGGCTTATAAGCTGGACACGAGTTCTCTCACATTGACAGAGCTTGACAAAAAATGCAGACTGACCCCTCACTCATCTGGTGCCTTCGGGAAGTGGAGATGTTTGAGATATATATCTCGAACTATCTACTTCTTTTGTAAGGTCTGATGGTGTAGTGGGTTAAAGCATACTAGTTATGCCAGCTACTGGAAGGTAGTTGTGCTTTCTGGGTTCGAGTCCCACTGGTGGGTGTTGTCCAAAGATTATTAATCTTCACTTGTGGTTTATGCAAGTATAGGCTTGCTCAACAGCCAATTATTGCACAACTATATTCTACCCACCTCAAGACTCCGCTCCAATATAGAAGCATCAAGAAATATGGACCAATAGGCTTTCTACTAACACTTCTATTCAATACCCATTGTTTCTGTTCTGTCTTGTGTTGATACTTTTAATACCCTATTAATATCCCCTCTTGTTCTGTCTTGTGTTAATGCCACATCACCCCTCCCACCTCACTCAAATGTAGATATAAAATCAGAGATACGTAAGTTCTAATCAGTTGTGTATTTGTGAAGTCTTTGAAAATGTAATAAGTTTTACGAAACTCGCCCGTGTCGCGTCAGACTAGAAATAAAAATGAATTTTGGAGAAGTGATTTTTGATTTACCTCCAACAGTGAAGCGTAATGTACGAAAGATTGAGAAAATTCGTGTTAGAATTATTAATCTTACTTTTTCGGTCATATTTAATAATATATATATATATATATATATATATATATAACTGAAAACTCACACCCCAGAAGTGACTCGAACCCATACTCCCAGAAGCAACGCAACTGGTATGTACAAGACGCCTTAATCCACTTGACCATCACGACCGGACATAATGAGGTGATAGCCAAGGCTATTTGAACCACCCCACCGCCGGCACTCGGATAGTAATCTTGGGCATAGCATTTTATCAAATCACCTCATTCTTTGGGGCACACGTGAGGAACACAAATGCGAACAAGCCTGAATGGTCCCCAGGACAATATGCAACTGAAAACTCACACCCCAGAAGTGACTCGAACCCATACTCCCAGAAGCAACGCAACTGGTATGTACAAGACGCCTTAATCCACTTGACCATCACGACCGGACATAATGAGGTGATAGCCAAGGCTATTTGAACCACCCCACCGCCGGCACTCGGATAGTAATCTTGGGCATAGCATTTTACCAAATCACCTCATTCTTTGGGGCACACGTGAGGAACACAAATGCGAACAAGCCTGAATGGTCCCCAGGACAATATGCAACTGAAAACTCACACCACAGAAGTGACTCGAACCCATACTCCCAGAAGCAACGCAACTGGTATGTACAAGATGCCTTAATCCACTTGACCATCACGACCGGACATAATGAGGTGATAATGAGTGATAGGATAGTAATGAGGATAATGAGGATAGCCAAGGCTAGGTCCTGGGGACCATTCAGGCTTGTTCGCATTTGTGTTCCTCACGTGTGCCCCAAAGAATGAGGTGATTTGGTAAAATGCTATGCCCAAGATTACTATCCGAGTGCCGGCGGTGGGGTGGTTCAAATAGCCTTGGCTATCACCTCATTATGTCCGGTCGTGATGGTCAAGTGGATTAAGGCGTCTTGTACATACCAGTTGCGTTGCTTCTGGGAGTATGGGTTCGAGTCACTTCTGGGGTGTGAGTTTTCAGTTGCATATTGTCCTGGGGACCATTCAGGCTTGTTCGCATTTGTGTTCCTCACGTGTGCCCCAAAGAATGAGGTGATTTGGTAAAATGCTATGCCCAAGATTACTATCCGAGTGCCGGCGGTGGGGTGGTTCAAATCGCCTTGGCTATCACCTCATTATGTCCGGTCGTGATGGTCAAGTGGATTAAGGCGTCTTGTACATACCAGTTGCGTTGCTTCTGGGAGTATGGGTTCGAGTCACTTCTGGGGTGTGAGTTTTCAGTTGCATATTGTCCTGGGGACCATTCAGGCTTGTTCGCATTTGTATTCCTCACGTGTGCCCCAAAGAATGAGGTGATTTGGTAAAATGCTATGCCCAAGATTACTATCCGAGTGCCGGCGGTGGGGTGGTTCAAATAGCCTTGGCTATCACCTCATTATGTCCGGTCGTGATGGTCAAGTGGATTAAGGCGTCTTGTACATACCAGTTGCGTTGCTTCTGGGAGTATGGGTTCGAGTCACTTCTGGGGTGTGAGTTTTCAGTTGCATATTGTCCTGGGGACCATTCAGGCTTGTTCGCATTTGTATTCCTCACGTGTGCCCCAAAGAATGAGGTGATTTGGTAAAATGCTATGCCCAAGATTACTATCCGAGTGCCGGCGGTGGGGTGGTTCAAATAGCCTTGGCTATCACCTCATTATGTCCGGTCGTGATGGTCAAGTGGATTAAGGCGTCTTGTACATACCAGTTGCGTTGCTTCTGGGAGTATGGGTTCGAGTCACTTCTGGGGTGTGAGTTTTCAGTTGCATATTGTCCTGGGGACCATTCAGGCTTGTTCGCATATATATATATATATATATATATATATATATATATATATATATATATATATATATATATATATATATATATATATATATATATATATATATATATATATATATATATATATATTGGTGTATACTGGCAGCAGGTTTTCTTTCAAACATGTTTCATTGAATATGACCGCATATTCTGTATTTATTATTTTCTGGTTTAGGGCTTCTATCCCTCTAACTATTTTCTTAGCATCAGGGCTTAATTGAAATAGGAGTTCTCCAAAACTCATTTTCGTACTTTTAAGGTGAAGAAAAGAAGTGATTTACTATAGAGTGTATTACACTTATTTGTATAATTTGCACGACGTTTCGAACCTCCATGGTTCATTCTCAAGTGAACAGATCTTACAATACTTTTTTTTTTTTTTTTTTTTTTTTTTTTTTTTTTTTTTTTTTTTTTTTTTTTTTTTTTTTTTTTTTGAGATATATACAAGAGTTGTTACATTCTTGTACAGCCACTAGTACGCATAGCGTTTCGGGCAGGTCCCTGGAATACGATCCCCTGCCGCGAAGAATCGTTTTTTCATCCAAGTACAGATTTTACTGTTGCGTTAAACAGAGGCTACAGTTAAGGAATTGTGCCCAGTAAATCCTCCCCGGCCAGGATACGAACCCATGACATAGCGCTCGCGGAACGCCAGGCGAGTGTCTTACCACTACACCACGGGGACTGTATAAATACTAGTTGATTTTATACCCGCATTAGGTCAGGTGATAATACAATGAAGGTGAAAACATGGGGGGATACATACGGGATAAACATAGGGGCTGCAGAAGGCTTATTGGCCCATACGAGGCATCTCCTATCTAAACACAAAGATTAATCCAGTGTAATTGGCCTGTTATGTTGGACATTGTCTTCTGTGTTGGCATCGATATGTTCTTGTCTTGTCCTTACTCTCATGGTGGGTAGAGTAAATAGTTCCGTGATTTGGGTGTTCATGGTAGGTCGCTCTATTCTTATGTGAATTGCCTCAAGAATTTGTAATCTTCTTGAATCTTGGGTTTTGTCTATTATGCAAGTATTCTTGTTCAACATTTCTCTTGTTAGAGTAATGTCATGGGCTTGTCTCATGTGATTCCTAGGGGCACCAGATTGAAGATGGAATGTCAAACGCCTCGTCAGCTTGGTCGACGTCATACCTATGTACTTACATTGAAGGTTACATCCTTCGTGGGGGCAAGTGTACATGTATACAACGCTTGACTGCTGTAGAGGGTTCTCCGTCGGCTTCGGGCTGTTTTTGATAAGGAGTTCGGAAGTCTTCTTGGTTTTGTAGAATATTATCAGGTTTATGTTTTGGTTAGGAGTAGTGCTTTTTACTCCTTTACGGATTATTTCTTTCATTATTCTTTCCTCTTTTATATGTTCACTGTGCATGGTTGATTTGTAATATAATTTTATTGGGGGTGTTGTGGTTTCTGTTCTAGGTTCTGAATTATACCAACGGTCCAAGTGTCTTCTTATAGCAGCGTTTATTTCCGCGTTGCTATATCCGTTGTTCACCAATACCTGAGTTACTCTTTCAAACTCTCTACTCACGTTGCTCCATTCAGAGCAGTGGGTAAGCGCTCGACGAATATAAGCATTGAGAACACTGGCTTTGTATCTTTGGGGGCACTCACTTCTACCGTTCAGGCATAATCCTATGTTGGTGGGCTTGGTATATACGTTGGTGCTTAAAGAGGTTCCTGTTTTTGTTATTAGTACATCCAAGAATGGCAGACTGTTATTTTCACTGTTTTCATGTGTAAATCGGAGTACTGACTCTCTCTCTAGGTGTCTTTTTAGGTCAATTAGTTCATCTGAGTCTTTTACTATTACGAATATGTCATCTACATAACGGCAGTATACAGTTGGTTTTTGTCTGCTACTGAAGACCCTATCTTCGATGGTTCCCATATAAAAATTACCAAATAAAACTCTTAAGGGGGAGCCCATTGCTACTCCGTCTATTTGTAAATACATGTCTCCTTGTGGACTGATGAAAGGGGCTTCCTTTGTACATGCTTCGAGAAGACTTTTCAAGTGTGGCTCAGGTATGTCTAATTTGGGGGTGCTCTCGTCTCTGTATACTCTGTCCAGTATCATTCCTATGGTTGTGTCAACTGGGACGTTGGTAAAAAGGGATTCAACGTCCAGGGAAGCGATGATTCCATCGGGCTGGGTAGATTTGATCAATTCTAGGAAATCTGCTGATGATTGTAGACTAAACTTACTTGGAGTGTATGGAGTTAGGAGTTCATTGAGTTTCTTTGCCAGGTGATAAGTTGGGGTTGGTATTTGGCTGATTATAGGGCGTAGTGGGTTACCTGGTTTATGCGTCTTAACATTGCCGTAGGCATATCCTAAGCCATAGTCGCCTTGAAGTTTATTGAAATGCACACTACCTTTCTTTGCGTTGATTGCTGTAATTGTTTTGTTTACTTTCCGCTTAAGGTCTTCTACGGGGTTCCTCGTGATTCGTTGAAATTTGGAGTCGTCACTTAGGATGTCGCTAATTTTGTTCATGTATTCATGGGTAGGAATCAATACATATGCTACTGTTTTGTCGGCTTTTCTTATTGTTACGTCTTTCAGATTTTTTAGTTGTTTCGCTGCTTCTTTGAGTCGTGGGGTTAAGATTGTAGATGAATATGTTCCTCGTTTTTTCCCTGCTTCTGCAAGTAGTTCAGCTTGAAGTGTGTCAGTGGTGATGACTTTTTTGTTGTCTTCTAGCTTATGGATATCGTCCAGAAGCATTTCGATTTCCAGGCGCTTTTGATGCATCTTTGGTTTAGATAAGAATTGACAATTTAGACCAAGATTTAAGAGGTCTCGTTGGTCCTGGGTAAGATCATAAGAAGTCAGGTTAAAGTAGCTATCTTTAGGACGAGGGATTTTTAGCTGTCCACCGTTTAGGGATGTTAACTTACGGAGTGTCTTTGTTTCTACAAGAGTTTTATGTTGTTGTTTCAGGTTAAATAGTTCACTGTTGATGGTTTGCTTGAGTTGGATAGGGATGTCGTACTGGGTCCATTTGTTTAACAGATGCTCCGCCTGCTCTATAAAGGTTTGGAGGGCTTCCTTCTTCTTGTTTAGTTGATGCCGAATGAGCTCTTGCCTATACCTATAGGTAAACTCTGTATTGCGGACTGCTGGGTCATGTGGGTTTATATTGGTGTATACTGGCAGCAGGTTTTCTTTCAAACCCGTTTCATTGAATATGACCGCATATTCTGTATTTATTATTTTCTGGTTTAGGGCTTCTATCCCTCTAACTATTTTCTTAGCATCAGGGTTTAATTGAAATAGGAGTTCTCCAAAACTCATTTTCGTACTTTTAAGGTGAAGAAAAGAAGTGATTTACTATAGAGTGTATTACACTTATTTGTATAATTTGCACGACGTTTCGAACCTCCATGGTTCATTCTCAAGTGAACAGATCTTACAATACTAGTTGATTTTATACCCGCATTAGGTCAGGTAATAATACAATGAAGGTGAAAACATTATATATATATATATATATATATATATATATATATATATATATATATATATATATATATATATATATATATATATATATATATAATGATTTCGAATAATATGATAAACTTTAACTGTCCATCAATGCATGTATGGATTAAGCCTCACTAATCGCCTAATTAAAACTAATGGGTTTTTCACATTATCGATGACTTCCCACATATTTATCAGTGTATTAGAATGATTGAGATTGCTGCTGCTGGAACCCACAGATTCCAGACATCTTCAAACACAATAATTACAAGGGCAAACTCTTCACCCTCAGGTTAAACTACTTTCTGAGCTAAACTTCTTCAGACATTGCTTATCCAGGCCTGAGTATAGAGTTACCCCCTCACTGATAAACCTGCAGTTACCCATTACTCTTTCTCATACACTAGCTTCACTTACTATGAATGACAATTGCTGGTTATCACCTCTGATGGTTCCCTCCGTCGTCATACGTGGCTCCTCATCAAAGATTATGTTAAGGCAAATACTAGCCACCTTACCGTCATATGTTGCTTTCACTCTAACGTAATAAATGAAGAATGAACATAGCTTATTAAGGCTGAACATGATGAAGAACATATAACATGCTAAGACTGAACATTATTAAGAACATAATTACATGTTAAGGCTGAATATGATAGAAGAACATGTAACTTGCTAAGGCTGAACATGATAGAAGAGAACATAACATATTAATGCTGAAGATTATAATAAGCCACAAAAAAATCTAATTAATGCTTTCTTCTCTTAAATCACGTGTCGTCACTCTGATTCATACTAGACAAGTTTATATTCTGAAAATACATAGGTAAATATTGTTTTGGAAATAGGAGTTATTGATGTGATTACCAGATAACATAATAAACGTTGGCATGCAGGATTGTTGCGAGCGAAGGTTAGACATACATATGAATAAGTTTTATTCAATATGAATATGCATGGGCAACAGTTCTTCTGGAGTTTTAATTGTCTATATGAATCAAAGTACAACAATAATGTCACCTTGATGCTATAGTTGCAGGTTAGAACAGTGACTGGTGTTGTGTAGAAAATATGTACGTCATATATAACTGAGATTAATGAAACTCTCCTGCTTTTGTATCAATATATAATGGTCTGCTAACAATTGTGAGGTTCAAGAACTATCTTATGATGTTATAAGTATGTAGTCAACACATGTTTGCTTCAGTCTCAAGACGTTTTGTTCAAATAACAACTGGTGTGATGCATAATATCTTTATTAGTGATATTGTTTAACTAACATTGTCAACTCTTGGTTTTCCTTGTCTAGAGCTTGTGTGATCATATAGCTACTTGGTTGATAGAGGATATCCTCAGTGATCATCTTGTTTATCTCACAATGACAACAAAAAATGCTCTCCTATCAGGTCAGTATGGTCAGATGTCAACTGGTGTGAAGCAGGATATCATAAATTACAATAATATTAATTAGCGAAGATAATTAATTTCTTTTCTCTTTTCCTGCTTCTCTTTTCTCCATCAAGTATCGTCAAATAGTAACTTTTAGATTCAAATTATAGTTACTTTGGTTAAATGATAGCAACAATGTTTTTCTTTCCTCAGGCTAGTATTACCGACATTTTATTGCGGAGCGTTAATAGTGTAGGACACTTATTAAAGGTCATTTTACAAGGCTGGAGCTATCAGTTCACCTTAGTATGTTCATCTCTTGTGGGGTTCTGAATATCTTAATTTAGGGAGACCCCCTGCTGGATATTTGAAATGATTAAACAAATAATGTCACAGAGAGATGGATTACTGGCAGGCATTTTGAGTCAACTAAAGTCAGACAAAAACAATTTGAGCTGTGCATTTGGGGTTATTTTGAGGCAGGATAGGCACAGAATGTGTTGATGTTAAATACTGAGGGCGTGCTAATATATTTAATGTCATGGTATTATTAGTTTATATTAGTTCTATGACAAATTGTCTAACTACCTTATATTTGTGAAATACATATTATCTTTACACTGTATCGTCTTTCAAATTTTCAAATAACTGTCAATCAATTTATGCCTAAATATAATATAAAATTTAGATTGCTATACATCTGTTTAGTCTTGACAGCAATGAAAATATTTGTATAAGTTGTTACCAGTTAAGTTCCTGATCCTGGTAATGACAATATCTACTTACTGTTCTGTTACTGTTTATTCTTATGTTACTAATGTACTGTACATTTTCAAATAAAGTTTTTAATTGATTTACATAATAATACCACAACTGGCTCTCTCTTGTTACAAGCAATAAGTTATCAAAAAATAACCGTTGGTATGTTGGATATTTTTAATGTGATCTATTCTGATCACTTTTTAACACGGTTATCGTCTATTATTCTTAAAATGGAAAATCAATTTGCATAATATTTAGAGTTGGTATTTCACTTAAATAGTATAAAAGTTGTTAATCAAGGATGGTTTATTTCAACAATTTACAGAAACCTCTGGAATCGTGATGGTTTATGCATAATAACAATTGTGGTGTCTGTTGACAGGCAGGACAGCCCTTCTCAGGGCAGCCGAAGGTGGTCACGACAACACTGTGAAGGTCCTCCTCGACGCTGGAGCAGATGTCAACGCTGCAGGTTATAAAGGTAAGAATCACATTTATGCATCCCAACATTATATAGCACTCAAGTCACACAACACACCACACTTATGGTGTAACAAAATAGAATATTGTTGTTAAATAGTACAATACATTGCACTAAGGATGTCTAAGATCCCCAGCCTGCCTAAGAAACAATTAAATGTTCAACATTTATTTTAACATTATTTAAAAGAAATATGCTTTCAAAATAATAATCATTCAGTAGCGCAACACATTACATATATTTTGCTACATAATTCACTATGTATATAAGGACGAAAATTAATTGTTCAGGTATCACACATTACGGAGCACGTTGAATGAGACACAACATAATACATTTATGGTATCACTCAATTCTCCACATTTATGACACATCACACTATGTCACATATTGAGCATATCACACTATGTCACGTATTGAACACATCACACTACGTCACGTATTGAACACATCACACTACATCATATATTAAACACATCACACCACGTTACGTATTGAACATATCACACTACGTCACATATTGAACACATCACACTATGTCACATATTGAACATATCACACTACGTCACATATTGAACACATTACGTCACATTGAACACATCACACTACGTCACGTATTGAACATATCACACTACGTCACATATTGAACACATCACACAACGTCACATATTGAACACATCACACTACGTCACGTATTGAACACATCACACTACATCACATATTGAACACATCACACTACGTCACGTATTGAACATATCACACTACGTCACATATTGAACACATAATATATAACTTAAGGTGTTACACAATTCATATTGTGTCCCAAAACACACTTCACATTTGTCATCATACAATGCAATACTCTTTATCTGTGATATATTTCACAATACCTATGGTGACAAACTACCATTATGGACACTAAATATGGTGTCTCTCAATATACCATGCTTATAAGGGCGCAAAACAAAGAAAAACAAAAAGGTTCAAAGTTTAAGTCACATTGTTTTGCTATTTATTTTATTGTGACTTCTGTTTCTTTTAGATATGATGATGAATAAGGTCGTATTCGAAACGTCATGGCTTTGACTCAAAAGTAAAGAAGAGTTTTTACAAGATGTTTGTTTTATCTCTGGTTTTCCTTTATATTTTGAGGATTAGATTCCCGAAGGGAACTTCTATCGTAAATATATTATAATTTGTTTATTTATTCAATTTTCTTAAATGAAAAGCAAGTTCCTTTAAGGAATACGCAGGCTCAGTGGATGAACTAAACTTGTTCTTCTCTGGATGAGAATTAACTTAGATTTAAGGTTATTTACCTTTGACAAAATGTTGCCTCTACAAATCTTCTTCTTGAGCACATATGGATCTTCATGCCAACTGTATTTGTAGAAAATCTATTTTCCTTACTTTGTTAAGAAAAGACAATTTCTTTCGTTTGTCAGCACCTCAGAAAAGATATTACATTTGGACATTGCATATGTCCATAGATTACAAGATAATGTATCAAATCAATTCCCTCTGTAGTAACAGGAAAGTTACCAAGTCTTCCACTCACGAGTGCCCATAAATATCAGCCCATAATCTCAGTACACAAATTCAGTATTGTTATAGATGTGCAGGGATGTACTGCTGATTAATTGCAGTTTTTGAGACTGTAAGATCGATTTACTCTTCAGTCAATACTCAGTTTCAGTTCTGGTACTTTCTATTCCAATTCAATTAACAATTATGAACACAAACATGGGTAAGTGGTCTTTGATGACTTACTATAGCAAAAGAGATGGTGGAGTGGCATAGACGTCAACTTCGAGTGTAGTGGCGAGGACAGGGTGAGTGACTGTGAGGTGGGTGAATCTTTAGCTGCGCTGCGATTCTCTGGTCTGGATCCGACATGACAGTGTTATCTGCTAAAATATGACTGGTTCTACACACCCCGTCATTCTCTGAAATGTATAAGGAGGACAACGTAGTCTTCCTGCAAAAGGTCTGCCAAGCTCTGTACTCTTGTATGTAATTTTATGCAAGAAATATAACTGAAAATTCTATAATGTTGGTGATTTCTTGAATTTCACTGAATGTTAGGTTTATAGATTTTATTTGATTTCCTAAGAATGATTAAAATTAAATGATGTATTACTAAATAAAAAGAACGATAGCAACATTTTAGCTGTTTAGAGTGATAGTAATCATATCCAGTTGCCACTAAGTAAACTGTAGTCGTCTTCGTGCTATAGTGGACTGTATTGTTTGTCTCAGTGTTCTCTAGGTGGCTCACATTTAGGGAGACGCAGCAGGAATATTTCTGCCTTCATTTTACCTGCCGGATGAAATAAATTTCAGTACTTTATGGTAAAATAAAATATATGTATAACACAACATGCACTGATAATTAATATAAAATATTAGTTTTAGCTTTTGTTTTTAATTCTGGTATTTTGTACACATGAATGATATTATCAACAATGACAAGACTTAATATTTTATCGTTGTGAATTTATCTATTGCATAATGTATATTTGTATTTATCTATAAACCATTGCACTATATTTCAAATATTTATTTGCTAAACATTGGTTAACCTAGTTAGTTATAGTTAATTGTGTGGCAAGTAATTGACTTACTGAGGTTGGCTTAAAAGCCTGTGTTATGTCCGAGTTGCTGAAATAGAACAATTAGTGAAACATCTTAACAATGATCCCTGACAAAAATAATTATCACGAACTGTTCGCATAACATATATTATAATGTATATTATAATACACAATATAGGAATCCGGGTGCTCAAAGTCTTTCTTCATCTAGTAGATCATTGTTAAGGTTTATGTAGCTCTCGCAGTGAGCTTAGTACTGCATTTTTATGAAGGTAACTAATGAGGTGGTGTTGATTTTGCATAAATGGTGTCTGGCTCCTTTGCTGGAGTGCCTTCAGTGTGGCCTCACACTGAACTTAACTACTGTTTTTCTAAGGTTCGGCACGCTTAGTTTACTTTAAAGTGTATCTCAATGTTTATACTGTTTTAATAGATCATGCAAAGGTCTATGGGTATCCTAAACTGCTGAAATCGCACAGCTTGATGCACGTGGTGTTTCCTACTGGTGACGAGTTGTTTATTGTTTGGTTTGTTTATTATTTAGTTCATTTATAGTTAAGTTATTTCACCACAATACCTGTCCACAGAGTAGCTAAACAGTTTGATGTGGTATTTTTAATATAGAACATAGAACAAGGGGAGCCGGTCGGCCGAGCGGACAGCACACTGGACTTGTGATCCTGTGGTCCCGGGTTCAATCCCGGGCGCCGGCGAGAAACAATGGGCAGAGTTTCTTTCACCCTATGCCCCTGTTACCTAGCAGTAAAATAGGTACCTGGGTGTTAGTCAGCTGTCACGGGCTGCTTCCTGGGGGTGGAGGCCTGGTCGAGGACCGGGCCGCGGGGACACTAAAAAGCCCCAAAATCATCTCAAGATAACCTCAAGATACACTGGTGTATAGTGTGTTCTGGTTTTTGGTGTGATGGTGTCTGCGAGCTCCATCAACTGTGGCTCCACATCCCACTTCACACTGGTATTTTATATTTCCACATCTATCATTTTTAAACGGTTTATGAAAACTTTAATCAGTTTTATATGACGTTTACACCATTATACTAAGGTCCTCGGGAATAAAAACGGTTGAAACTTAGCGTTAACGACCACGGTGTATATTCGTTTTGGTGGTGGAGAGTTTAGTATCATGGCAGCGTCTAATAGTAGTTGGCATCCGTCAATCCCGTGGGGTTATGGGGTTGTGCCCGGGGGTCTAGTTGGATGCAACGTCTGCTCTGGCTGAGAAATCCAACCTGAGGATGGCAGTCCCGACCGCTGCGAACACAGACAAACGTCGAAGTGGGTGAGTCTGACAGTGGTCGAGTCCTCCTCTGAAGTCTATTATCCTCCACCTGCCTCTTCAGTTCACCCTCGAATTGCTGAAGTCTTTTCTGCCTTTTGCATCTCCAGGCAGATCTGTCCGCAGCTGCTGCCTCCCAAGTGTTGATGTCCATGTTCATGTGCTTGGGGTCGCGTTTTCAGGCGTCTTTGAAACGCAGCTGGGGTCATCTGGTGGCCCTCTTTCCTGTTGCCAGTTCTCCGTACAAGAGGTCCTTCGGTATGCGGCCATCTTCCATGCGTGTGGCATGACCCAGCATTCGCATGTGTCTCTGCTTCAGGAGAGTGAACATTGAAGGGATTCCTGTTTCCTCGAGTACTGTGTTGTTGGTGACGTGGTCTCTCCATATAATGTCAAAGATGCGTCTCAGGTTCCGCATGTGGAAGGTTTTGAACCGTCTCTCCTGGTGAGAGGCCAGGGTCCCGGATTCGGAGCCGTAGAGAAGTGTACTCACCACACATGCCACGTAGACTCGTCTAAACACTAGCTATATCCACACCTAGGCGGGCATAGTCACCCCACCCTGTTTTAAAGATCAATTTATACAATCGTTAACCACCCTTATCTGATTAAACAAATATTTTTTTGTTTATATGTATTTATTTTGGACTATTACCATGATAGGCTTATAGTTATTGGATTTAATTAAAAATATCCTGGTATGGAACCCATTATAGATGCCTTCCTGGGGTGGTGTCTTCAAAATGATGTTCATATCTTGACTAAACATTCTCTATGTCCTGGGTGGGCGGGACTTTGATCCATAAATCGCTAGACTTAAGCTTTGTGCTCTCTCACACACCATATAACTCACACATGCTATACTCTATTTTGATGAAAAATTTCCACATCTTTATGGGAAGGAAATGATTGTTTGGAGTCCATTATTTAGGACTGAGGCAAGACGAAAATTTACCATGTTTACTCCCCATCGTTTTGAAAGTACAAACGCAAATTTTGTTTGCACTTCTGTGCTGCTGTCCTTTGACGGATGGGCCGTATTGATATTTGTAGATTTCCATGTGCTAATGCTGTGGGTTGCCAAGGATCTGTAGTCCCCCCCTTTGGATTCTAAGTGTACTAGTTTGTCTTGTGTTTTCAAGGACGTAGCTCCTTTAGACTGAACTTTAACAATCCGCAAAATTCCCTGACTGTCTGGGTGGACAAATATTACTTTTCCTAACTGTCCTTGGTCCATCGAAGTCCATCAGAACAGTATCACCAGGTTGTATATTAACTTTGTTATATGGGGAATTTATCCCATAATGGTGCTCGCTTAGAGAGATTAGGTACTCCCATGTCCATACTTCATTCCACTTAAATATTATGTTGGAGAGATGCTTGTTCTCTTGTACTAAGTCAATCACCCACATATGAGGGATCTCTGACATCCTCATCTGGTACGGAAGGTACTGGAGTCATGGGTAAACGGTACATTTTCATTTTTTTTGAGATACATATATAAGAGTTGTTATATTCTTGTACAGCCACTAGTACGCGTAGCGTTTCGGGCAGGTCTCTGGAATACGATCGCCACGAAGAACCGTTTTTACAACCAAGTACCCATTTTACTGTTGAGTTAAACAGAGGCTACAGTTAGGGATTTGTCCTCAGTAAATCCTCCCCGGCCAGGATACGAACCCATTACAAAACGTTTGCGGAACACCAGGTGAGTGTCTTACCACTACACCACGGAGACTGGCAAAACATTAAGTGAGCTGGACTACTGGCCACCTGAGATATAAGTCAATAGCTGATTATTTATTCTAGACCCGATCTCTGTGACTACTGTTTGGAGCTCCGTGAGACCTATCTTCTTTCATCAAACCTCCGTGCCATGGAGCTCAAGGTAGGATGAATTTCGTTTACACATTTTTTTCCAGTGCATTATAGGCTTCGGGATAACTTGAGCAGTCACATCAGGTGTTACTTATAAACTGATCTAGTAGCTGCACAGGTAAATAAACAGATGTACACCTTATCAGATGTCCATCTTCTACACCTGTATATGGTTTTTATCAGCTTCCTAAGTTGAGAGAAGCTGTACAGTTTATGGTGTTGACCGCTGGTTTATCAACAGCGGTCATGGATTGTGTAACAATGACCAGTGGCTTTTGGGCCAACAAGCATTAACTCACTATAGAGGCCCCTGGTGCTCAATTTCAACCTTAAGAAAGTACTTAATCTTCCTCTTGCTAAGTGATTCAGGAAAATTTCCTATAGAGTCTAGATCCTACTGTTTATGTACTGACTCCAGTCCATCATCAATTATGTGACTGATTTCTTAGAGTGATTGTTCTTGGCTCAGTCATGCTACTATGACAGTTTCAGAATATTTCTGCTCAACAGTTGTTGCCCTAAAACGCAACACTGGCCGGGACATTAACTTCCCTCCTGTAGACTCTAATAAGTACATTTCTAATGTTTGTTTCCCCCAAGATAAATGAATTGTTTTAATTAGCACCCGTAAGGCTGCCAATATCCGTTATGTATATGGAATTTATCTGGTGGTCTGCTAAGATAAGCCTCATTTTGTTTATTGAATCTTGCTGTGGCTCCGAGACCAGTCACTCGTAGGACTGTCGGCATTGATTCCACAACAAATACATACAATGGTCTTATACATTTCCCTAGAGGAACTAGAAGTTTTACTACCTTGTGTTCTTGGTGCCTTGTTATAATTTTATGATCCAAAGTAAAGCTCGTTGTGTAGAACTTTCCTCTAAGTAAGTGAAGCTCCTGGACTCAAATCAATAAGTTCAAAATGTCTAAGGTTGAGTGACAGTCTAAGCAAAATCCACACGCTTACTGGGTCGAAATTACTACATGACACCTTATATACACAATATTTACATAGCCGCAACAAAGGACATTTAATCACGAAGTTAACAAGATACAAGTCACATCAATTAGTTGTCACTAAGCAAATATGATTTATGAACATGGTGTACACTAGATAGCGTGGGACAGGCTGCTAAGTTGTTGACAAGGTGGTTGGTAACGTTACTTGCCCAGAGTTGTATCCTTGATTTACATTACAATTCTGCTGTGGTTGAGCCTCACTCTAGGAATGTCAAAGAGATATTTGTTTCTGGTGTGATGACTGTGAGTTCTATTTCAGCCTTCTGAGAAGAGTTTAAGGTGAGGATTGGCATTGCAATTCAGAGTTTTTGTGGATATAGAGAACACTGTGAGAATGTGTTTCTGGATATTTAATTAACATGTTCCAGGATTTCGGTAAGAGAGCAGAGTAGTTTCTGGGACTCGAATTTTGTGATTGTTCTAATTGCTGATTTTTTGTTGAGTAATTAGAGGTAGACGGTAATTAAGCGTGGTAGACCCTCAGGGATAGATACTGTGAGATTATCCCTTTTTTGTGGTGAATAGGTTACAAGAAACCTCAGTCAGAAAGGACTGAACTAGCATCAAACAAATGCTAAGGGCAGATTATACTTTAATGACTGACCAGGGATGCATAGAGCAGCTGCAGGAGTCCAAATCCTTGGCACTCCTTATCCACTGGGTCATGGAGCTTCTAGGGGCCTCAGAGGGAGGTCGTCAGAGGAGCTTCAATGGTCCTCACAACAAAATTAGAATTTATATATGATGTATATGGCCATGAACGCAGTTCGAATGCAAGTAATCCAGGCAACATAAAATGGATCACGGTAGTATCACAAATAATGCAAATAATGGCAAAGCCAATACTTGGTGCAAGGGTCTGAAGGTGTGAACGTAGAGGCACTTGTAGAGGTAAAGAGGTAGAACGTAGAGGTAAACAATTAGTTTATTCATTAAACTTAATGCTAACGGTACATGGCAAGAATAATCTGACGTTACGTTAATGTCGGACGTGGTTCTTGACAAGGCTAAACTAGCCGGAACAACTGCTGCCGGTTCGGACTGCTCGCGGTATTGCTGACGCTGTCTACACTTAACAAAAAGGGGGCAACCACTTCAAACACAATGACAGCTTGACGAGACTGCGGCAAGTAACAATAACATACAATGAAAGACAACTGTCCTCGTCGGTGCCAGATGTGAATCCGGGATCAATGAGGGTGATTATAGTTGCAACAATACACGGCCCCATGTTGGTGCCAGATGTGAGATCCGTGGCCAGCGTGGGGTGATTGATGACTGAATGACAACAACTGACAGACTTGTCACTGAGACAAGTCTTCGTGTAACACTCAGTTGACTACTTTACTTTAATCAGTAATTATGATTACGTTACTTTAATCAGTAATTATGATTATGTTACTTTGTCACCAAGACATGCAATCAAAACAAATCAACAATGGCTACGGGTAATTAGCAATCCCTGAGTAATCGTACCAGAATCTGTCAAAGCTTGACAGCTCACTTAATTCACGACGAACTTACGTTAAAGCTCGGCATCACTAAGACTCCTTAACTAACATCGATCAGTCAATATGATTACTATTCACCACGTATTAAATTACTTTAAATTAATGAAATGACACTCAAGAATGATTTAACACAAGTATACTGACATCTCGAGCTACTGAACGCAAGTACACTGACGACACTGAGTCTACACAACATGGTAATAATATTGTACACACCAATACGGGTCACTGAGACCAACAACAATACACTAAACCAAAGTACATCAGGTCACAGAGACCACATAAATACAGTAAACACAACACACCACATTGACACACTCACGTGTCAATAAATCAATAATAAACACAAAGTAAATTAGTCTTACTTGGACTTACAGCAGGTCCCTGGAAATAAAGACAGAACGTCATGGACACGGGTTAACACACAGTGATGGTATAACAATAAACCACACTAAACACAGTAAAATACACACATCACAAAGACAACAAAATGTGTAAGTACTGAATGTGTAAGATGACAATCACACTGAAGATCTGGCTACAGTATTCACACAGAAAAGCTGTAGTAGGTCTTTACCTATCGTGCTTCCTCGGGGAATCGAACTCGGTCCCGTAGGGGAACTAGTGAGAACGAACACCGGACGGCTGAATTAAATTCAACACAAGGAATTTTCACAACCAAAGAAGATACAGAGAAATTTATGTTTGAGTACTCACGTTAATTTATACCGGTATGACACACTCACAAGCATACACACACTCACTGCCCCAGCTGTTTATTGAAGACCACACACTGGAGATGACAGAGTGAGGAGGAGGTCGGGTTGGAACACCGACGCTCAGAGGTAGCGAGCGAGGTGAGGCGCCAGGCCCAGGGGCTTGAGGTGGTGAGGAACGGCGGGGAGGTGTTTCCTGCGTGCTCGAGACAGATAGAGGCCAGAGTCGCCTAATATTTTTCCACTAATAAACTTGGTAACGTGCTCGCAGTTAAGCACCAGTTTTGAACACAAGTGTGATATATTGCTGAAGGCTGAATGAAAGCACGCTAGTACAGATGTATGTACATATATAAATATATATAGGGGGGGGGGGGCGCCGCGAGGGATGGCGGGAACACAATGGCGAGGACGGGAAGTAATCTAAGTCCACGCTCACAGTATCGAAGATTTTCACACGATCATCACTCAAACACATACAATCGTTTCCTGATTCTTATATCTCACTGTTATGGGTCAATGAAATGACGGATTGCTCTAGGTGAAGCCGATGTCCCATTGTTACTCTGAAACAGTCCGGTTGCACCTGTTGGTGTCTCATGTGACGGCTATGACTTCACTTATCTTCTGAATTAACTTCTGACGGAGCCCGCAATCACTGGACTCTGCAGCAACGATCACAGAGCGGCGTAGAATCAACTTGGGCTGGCTGGAGGTTGATATAGGCAGGAGAAACCAAGGTCTTGGCCAGGACCTGACCTCCCGACGTCTCGACAGCACAGATCCTACACACAGAAACACTCTCCTGAGGCGCAGGAATCTCACACCAGCAAAGTTTTGGCACGAGAGTTCGGGCAGAGGCTCCTTTGGTGCCAGGCACTCGACCAATCAGGTACGAGCCTCGGCCGAGGCCTTCGTGCCGCTTCCAATAAGAGTAAAGCCGGCAGGAAATGCTGATGACGTCACGTCACCGGCAAAGTGGAGCCGTTGGTACTTGAGGTGGTCCTCTCTGCCTACTCTCTCTCTCTCTCTCTCTCTCTCTCTCTCTCTCTCTCTCTCTCTCTCTCTCTCTCTCTCTCTCTCTCTCTCTCTCTCTCTCTCTCTCTCTCTCTCTCTCTCTCTCTCTCTCTCTCTCTCTCTCTCTCTCTCTCTCTCTCTCTCTCTCTCTCTCTCTCTCTCTCTCTCTCTCTCTCTCTCTCTCTCTCTCTCTCTCTCTCTCTCTCTCTCTCTCTCTCTCTCTCTCTCTCTCTCTCTCTCTCTCTCTCTCTCTCTCTCTCTCTCTCTCTCTCTCTCTCTCTCTCTCTCTCTCTCTCTCTCTCTCTCTCTCTCTCTCTCTCTCTCTCTCTCTCTCTCTCTCTCTCTCTCTCTCTCTCTCTCTCTCTCTCTCTCTCTCTCTCTCTCTCTCTCTCTCTCTCTCTCTCTCTCTCTCTCTCTCTCTCTCTCTCTCTCTCTCTCTCTCTCTCTCTCTCTCTCTCTCTCTCTCTCTCTCTCTCTCTCTCTCTCTCTCTCTCTCTCTCTCTCTCTCTCTCTCTCTCTCTCTCTCTCTCTCTCTCTCTCTCTCTCTCTCTCTCTCTCTCTCTCTCTCTCTCTCTCTCTCTCTCTCTCTCTCTCTCTCTCTCTCTCTCTCTCTCTCTCTCTCTCTCTCTCTCTCTCTCTCTCTCTCTCTCTCTCTCTCTCTCTCTCTCTCTCTCTCTCTCTCTCTCTCTCTCTCTCTCTCTCTCTCTCTCTCTCTCTCTCTCTCTCTCTCTCTCTCTCTCTCTCTCTCTCTCTCTCTCTCTCTCTCTCTCTCTCTCTCTCTCTCTCTCTCTCTCTCTCTCTCTCTCTCTCTCTCCTCTCTCTCTCTCTCTCTCTCTCTCTCTCTCTCTCTCTCTCTCTCTCTCTCTCTCTCTCTCTCTCTCTCTCTCTCTCTCTCTCTCTCTCTCTCTCTCTCTCTCTCTCTCTCTCTCTCTCTCTCTCTCTCTCTCTCTCTCTCTCTCTCTCTCTCTCTCTCTCTCTCTCTCTCTCTCTCTCTCTCTCTCTCTCTCTCTCTCTCTCTCTCTCTCTCTCTCTCTCTCTCTCTCTCTCTCTCTCTCTCTCTCTCTCTCTCTCTCTCTCTCTCTCTCTCTCTCTCTCTCTCTCTCTCTCTCTCTCTCTCTCTCTCTCTCTCTCTCTCTCTCTCTCTCTCTCTCTCTCTCTCTCTCTCTCTCTCTCTCTCTCTCTCTCTCTCTCTCTCTCTCTCTCTCTCTCTCTCTCTCTCTCTCTCTCTCTCTCTCTCTCTCTCTCTCTCTCTCTCTCTCTCTCTCTCTCTCTCTCTCTCTCTCTCTCTCTCTCTCTCCTCTCCTCTCTCTCTCTCTCTCTCTCTCTCTCTCTCTCTCTCTCTCTCTCTCTCTCTCTCTCTCTCTCTCTCTCTCTCTCTCTCTCTCTCTCTCTCTCTCTCTCTCTCTCTCTCTCTCTCTCTCTCTCTCTCTCTCTCTCTCTCTCTCTCTCTCTCTCTCTCTCTCTCTCTCTCTCTCTCTCTCTCTCTCTCTCTCTCTCTCTCTCTCTCTCTCTCTCTCTCTCTCTCTCTCTCTCTCTCTCTCTCTCTCTCTCTCTCTCTCTCTCTCTCTCTCTCTCTCTCTCTCTCTCTCTCTCTCTCTCTCTCTCTCTCTCTCTCTCTCTCTCTCTCTCTCTCTCTCTCTCTCTCTCTCTCTCTCTCTCTCTCTCTCCCTCTCTCTCTCTCTCTCTCTCTCTCTCTCTCTCTCTCTCTCTCTCTCTCTCTCTCTCTCTGTGTTGTCAGGTGCCCGAGGTACAGAATTCAGGGAAAACCTGTAACTATTCACACAGAATACTTACGTCAACGAGAGTTACTTCTTTGGAATGCTGAAGGCATCCCCTTTCGAAAGGGATGTGATTTCACTAGTCTATCTCCACTACCAAGGAAGGTAGACTTTTGTGCACACCCTGTGCACATCTCCACCATTTTCTGAGGCAAAAGGTTTTTTCCTACTATTACCTAACAGATGTAAGTTAGCTGAGAAGTGGCCAAAAACCCAACTTCTCACAGATACCATAGGTGAGATATGGATAAATGAGTGAATAATACAGAGTAACTAGGGCAAGGCGAGGAACATACTATCATGACCTTACTGTAATGGTATGTGCAGACCATAGCTCCTTCCCCTTCCCATTCCTCTTCCTCTTCCCCTTCCCCTTCCTCTTCCTCTTCCCCTTTCCTTCCCTCACTTGCCTCCCCTCCCTTTGGTCATCCCTCCCATTTGTCACAGTCTGACCCTCGTGGTCATGAACAGTTTGAAGTCACTTGTTCCCCCAATCCGTTTTCCCCTCTCCCTCCATCTTCCCAGTGACGAACTGGAAATAGTACCTCAGAGCCAATAAACTTGTGCTCTCAAATTACATGTTGGTGCCCAGCCAACGTTTCCCACAGAATAGTCGTTGGTGCTGTTCCAGTTACTGGAGTTTTCTCTCAAGAGGAATTGACCCTTATTGTCAAGCCTGGTTCTGATTGGTTGAAGCCATGGAGGCCTGTGGAGGCGGGGTCCCCCAGGGTAGTGCCTGTTCATGCCATTGGCCAAGCTTCTAGAACACCCAGTTGTGATTAAATCCATTGGCCATAGGCTTGGAGTTAAATTGGGCCTAGGAACTAAGTGGGGGAGCCTGTCCCACTGGTAAGCGTTTTTAGAAAAGCTGAGTTAGTGTGTCTTGGAGTGTACTGGGGCCCAGATATCCTGATCTGGGGGGCAGCCACTTAACATCGTAGTCGAGGTTGCAGGATTAAGGTAATGTCTGTCAGAGTTTTGGTACAACAGTAAATGCACCTCAAAATGTTCCCATTGCCTCTTAGGATGTGTTAGAACATTCCAAACTTGATTTTTATTTACGTGCTTTATTTAATAAAAAAATTATTTGTTCCAGTGGTATTCAGTTAATTCCCCTTTTTAATATATTTTTCTACTTGGTCATTTTTATATGTGGTTGAGGGTTGACTTGGAAAGTTCCTGTGTTCTCCTCCATCTTATGAATATTAAAGTTGCTCTTGAATCCCCCTTCAGTTCAGTAAGATTACAGTATTAATCCATTAAGATTTATTTACTTGCCCCTTTGAGTTCCATGATTATTGAGTCCCTTCCTTCCTGGAGAAACAATTTTGACACATTCATTTATGGTTGGGAAGGTGGTGGCAGTGTTTTAATGATTTTAATTATTAGTTATAAATTCATAACCCCTGTTCTTGTTGTGTCCTCCTTGTTTAATATTCAGCTTATATTCGTGGCAGTCCAGTGAGGGGTCACACTGGACTGTAACAGTGTTAAGCTGGGGTATTGAGTGAAGTAGGGAAAGGGTTATTACTACAAGGGTAGCATTAGAACTATTACATTACCTTGTCCATCATACTTTCATTCTAATAATAGAACGTTTGTAATGTTAGTATTGATGGAAACACAACTAAAGCCTTTTTCTGGTCAGAATTAGTCGAGAACTTGTCCGCTTGTGACCTGGTTCCATGCAGGGAACCCTCACTAACACCAATTAAGTTTTAGTGCTTTGAATAAGTTTTATGGAGCTTAGCGTCTGAGAGAGTACCTAGACCAGCCACAACACTTGACTCGGGGCAGGCAAGAAGCAACACAGAACATACACAGTAACATCACACAGAGAGCATAGAATAACAAGAAACACAGAATAACAATAATACAGATAACAGGGCACACACAGCAATATAACATAAAAGTGAAAACAAATAACAATAAAAATACATGGGAACATACAAAAAACAAAAGCTACAGAACCCTGACGGGGCGTGTCAAAGGTGTCAGTAACGAAAAATGTGCACAGAGAAACACATTGATACCAAAGGCAAAAATAAAATAAGAAATACATATATACAACTTAAAACATACGCAAAACACACACACCATGTGTCACACCACTCAACAACAGACATCATACCATAAAACAAGAACACAGAACACACACACGGCACACAGCACAGTCAAAGAAAATTACACAAGGGGGCGTTATTGGGGATGATTAAAAGTTGTTCTAGTGCAATCAAAATTTATTGATGTTTTACATGTGAAAAGGGCTGCACCTGGTCCAAGTTTCAGCATCGCAGGCTAAATAGAGAGGGAGAGAAAAAAAACATATTTTAGACAATTTATCAAAATTTTCCACCATTGCATAGCAAACACAATTGTCAACCGAAATCATTTCCATGACACTCAGCTATCACATTACTGTATAATAGAGGTTTTTAGGAATATTTCTATCCCAAATGTATTTAGTGCAATACAAATTTTCAAAGTTCCCCCCAAAAATATGCAATAACATAATGTATATAAATATTTATAAAATCAATAAATAGACTTAGGAAAATAAAAATACACAATTGTGTAGAGGGATAAACTCTACATATAATGTGCAAGTTTCATGTAAATTGAATAATAAATGAAAAAGTAATTCAACCATGTAGTTGCTAATTACTTACATGTAGGAAATAAAGGTCAAAGTTCAACCACCTGTGGCTGAGGTTGATGTCGACCAATTTCATTCAAAATTTGCATCCTTGTAGATAGGCATGCCTTCAGTAAGGTGTGTAAGTTCCATGAAGATCGCCTGATAACAAAATAAAAAAAAATAAAAAAAAATAAAAAAAAAAATCAAGAAGTTATAAAAAGGGTACCCCCTCTGGTGCCAATGTGGGGACCCATAGCCTCGGAGAAGAAAATAAAAAGTATTCAGAGGAGACCTTGTTGTTTCTCACTGAACACTAATATTATCTACTCCTACCACCCCCATTCTTTTGTATGTACACATATATATATTTTTTATTTGAACTTTGTTACAAAAAAGGAGTTACATATAGGGTACAAAGATGGTTATCATAGGTTGTCGAGTTCCTCCAGCTCCTCAGATGGCGGGCAGGAACCCTGAATGCAGTGCGCATTTCCCCTCTGTATCGCCATGTTGAGGCGCTGGAAAAGAAAGCTGGCAGCTCCAGGGTCCCTTGTTGTTTCAAAGAGCCTAGAACCCAGTTCCTTCAAAAAACCTTCAAAGCAGTTATATATTTACCATTATTTATGATGTAATATCAAAATATAACACTAAAACATACTAACCTAAAATAATTGGTCTGAAATATGGGTCCTCAAGGTGGCACTGCAATGGCACTAGTAGGCACCTGCCCCATAGCCAGGGTCAGCTTCCTCAGGGGCTTTTCTTGGCTTGATGGTGCGTCTCGTTGGATTCTGCATCTTCTTGTCCTTCATGTTGAAGTACCGGTCCCGAATGTCACTCTGTGGTAGACCAAGGAGGTTCGTCAGAGATCCCATCATATACCCAGCGTTGTAGTTGACAGCTGTCATTGCCATGGCGAAGTCTACCATTACTCGAATAACATATTTGTCTTTGGGGGCGAGTTTCCAAACTCGGTGGTGTAGAGACTCGTTTGTATTCTGAGTCTTTCCCTTCAGGCACTTGGTCATGTTGTCCTCCGATACAAGATTGTTGTATATCTTCAAGACTTCAGTCATGTGAATACTGGGTAGCTGAAAATGTACTTTCATCGTCTTGTGTGAACGTGGGGTCATTTCATTTGTAATGTCTTGCTGGTGGAAACACCAAGAGTCTTTGCCTTTAGGGTAATGCATGTGCGTTGACTTTTCATCCGTCGACGTTGCATGGAACAGTCCAGACAGGCAGGCATCCCTCATTTGTTTCCAGTCCTAGTTGATGTTATCCCTAATGGCTTTGTAAAGTAACTTGCCAACTTCAGAATGGTGTTGTCAGTTAATTTTCCCTTCCCATTGACCAGTGACATTCGTCTGGTCTTTTTGACAGGCTCTTTTGTCACCTTCCATTCGACAGCTGTTTTCTGAAAGTTACAAAGCTGTGTTGCAAGTCTCTTGCTGAAGTGATTTATGCACTCAGCCTTATCCACTCTTACGTCTGCATATGATCCATCACCATTATTCATTGCACAAATTTTATTGAAGGCTGAAGAATCACCATCACCGACCAAGGTCGTATACCTGAGTTTTTTGTCTAGAGATCGACCCCACATCAATACCGCGGCATCCGGTTCCATATTTTTGGCAGTTCCATTGTAGTTCTTGTCACAATCCGGTAAATGTTTACCCATTTCAGTGTCAAACTCAGCCTGTGTTATTTTTCCATTTTGTTTTCTACGCTTGAACGCAGAACACTTGGTGAAGTTTTTGCAGAAAGTATTGTGGTCCACAACAGCCCTGTGAATATTTCCACAACAAAAGCAGTGCCAATTTGTGAATGATGGTCCCTTGTATGCCAAGATCCATCAAAGGACACATCAATGTCTAGGACGCCATCAATGGGGTGTCTATCCAAATGATCTTTGTAATGACTGAATATGATACTGCGAGTGTTTTCTTGCAAATGCACCCATCTCTCATTAGCAGCATCTCTTATCTTCTTCTGGATCTCGTTATATGGTTTATGTGATACAAATTTTATGTTATTTATAGAACACATGCTTTGGTAATATGTATATCCGTTGCCATTTAGCATGTTGCTGTACAGTAAGGATATTAGATTTTCATGATTTCCATTCAATGCTTCAGTATGTTTACAATAACAAAAACTACAGGTTTTTGTCACTTGCACATCATGTTGCACAATTTTCATTTTATGGCGTGTCGTAGCCTTTGAGCAGTACTTGAATATACAATTGTCATCTAGGTAATTTTCAAGCCTCTTATCTGTCACCATTAGCACTGACTCACGTGGATTTATTCGACATTTCCCTTCACTGTCACTGTCACTGCCACTATCATTATCATTTTTTCCTTCTTTTCCTTCTCGGAATAACTTCACTCGTTTTTTGGCACTGCTTTGGGTACATTTATGCTTTGTGGAAATGTTTGGAGTTGCTGAAACATCATGTGAGGTGCTGGGCCCTTCAACATCAAGAGCGGTGTGTTCAACATCTGGAGCTGTAAATGCAACATCAAGAGTGGTGTGTGCATCACCTGGAGCGGTTGGTGGTGTGGGGCAGGGTGGGAGAGTGTGTAGTGAGGTAGCGGCCGCCGCCACACTCCTCACAGAGAGGCCACCTCTATCTTCACTCGTCAGAATTTGGCTTTGCAGCAAAGCGGCTGCAGATCCTTTCCGTTGCAGCTTTACAAGGTTAGCGTGTGTGCCTCTGGCACTTAGAGCTTTCTTTCTGTTCGACACGCGTGGCATTGTGCAGTAGATGCGACAAAAAATGTGATATTCGAGCGAGACCGCGTGGACAATAGCTCCACCAGCAGGGAGATACAATGTGTAACTGACTCAGCTGAACCCTCCCCCTTCTGTCACTCGAGTCTGTTGCCAATGGGTGAGTTTATAATTTGTTTATGCATAACAAGCTATTTTCCATGCTATTACAACATAATAGACGTTTATAACGTACGAAACAACACCCTATGGCGCACCCAAGCCACGACGACCGGATTGGGGACAGTTGCGGCTGGGAAAATTACTCTAATTAAGTTATTTTTTATCATAACATAAAATGGTTTGCACCACGGTGTTGCCACAACCTTGTAGTATTTTTAGAAATTTTTCAGACATATTCGATTTTTGTCGAATTTGTTAGGAATAACGCCCCCACAAACAAAAACAACAGGTTGCAAAGGCCAAATGAAGATACATCTGAACAGGCCCACGCAGGAGCCAGAAACAAACATCCACACCACACACTCGCACACACAAAAACACGCACCCATGCACGCAGACACTGGGAAACAAAATCCCATACAGACACGCAAGAAGACGCACCAACCAAAACAAAGACAAACAAACAAACTAAACCCAAACACACGAACTACTCATATTTATCCGGGTACTCCCGCTCCCGAAAATGTAAGTAGTAAGCCTCCCAAACCAATAGCTCGTCATCAGAGATCAGACGACCAGGAGCCGCACAAGTCTGAGGCATTAAATTCGGTACCCCAGTGACAAAACCCCCTATCACCCACAGAACCCAAATGGAAGAAGACTTCCATGGAAATTTCAATTCCTTTTAAGGGTCTGATTTTGGTGTGATCGCTTAAGGTGTACCAGTTATGTCAACCTCCTCGTCCACCACCTCGTCACGAACACCACCACCTCGTCACGAGCACCACCACCACTCGTATCCACCGGCCCACCAGCCGAGGAACCCGGTCCACCACCGGGTCAGCAGGCAGTGGGGAAACCTCCCCAACCACTCCATCACAAGGCGACAGGTGCTGCACCACCAATGGAGGGAAATCTTCTTCTCTAAATAAGTTCACAGGAGCAGCCGCCACTCCAGTACAAGCGGCTGCCTGGTAAAGGCCACCACCAAAAAACATGCTCGTTGCTGCCCTGCATGGAACGCCCGCATATTGTAGCCCATCAAGGTAACCATTATTTCTATTTCAATTTCAATTTCAAGGTAACCATGGAGGGGAACTGGTGATTTGAGCCACAGGGCGAGAGTCTGGGTTCCACATGAGACACCACGCCACCTGCCGGAAGAGACGGAGTTCATCCGGATGGAAACTATAGTCCCAAACTGGCTAAAGTACCATCAAAGTATGGCCTCTGTGAACTCGAACGGCACACAATGCAGTACCACATATGTCACCGAGCAGCATTGATCAGAGATACCGACGGTACCACCGTCCCCAGGGAGAGGAAATGAGCGCGCATCATAACCGGCCACCAAGTCCTTATAAACAGCAGTGGAGTGAAACTTCACAAGTGCTCGATGGGTAGTTAACAGTTGGAGCCCATACATATCGACAACACGAACATGTAGCATATCCAACAGGACAATCTCAAGGGCAAGGTATGATACACGTCCAGAAAATTCCAGACCCAGGGTCTCAGAGCAGCAGAGCCATCATGCCAGTGAATGGCCGTAAAGTTCAGCTGGTCGATGCATAATGAACTTCTCTCAGTATTTGCTGGCAACCTATTCCATCAGCTTAAGTGACTGAAAGTTCATCAACCAACCTGTTATAATTACTGTTAGTTCCATTTGTTATTTTATGTTTGCCATGTATATTTCGTGTTCGAAGCAGCAGAAAAATGCTGTTAAAATATATAAAATTAAATACATTTTCAAGATCGGGCAATGTTACTCCAGCTTTGGGGTTCTTATGACATTTTTTTTTTTTATTTATATTTTTACATGCAAGCATGCGATTTAAATTACAATAAAACATAAAATTAGAAACATAACAGAACAAAACAAGAATCCGCCGGCCAGAAGGACCGACAGAACAACAAGTACCAAAACTGGAAAGGGTACGGGAAATGCAGGATAAATACACAAAAGGTTACAAAATAGAGAACAATACAGAAAACAATCACAAACAAGCATGCAATGCAAGCAAAACAAGAACATAGCAACAAGTTAAAACATTTTAACAGTATGAAACAAAACAGAAGCGCCGGCCTGAAGGACCAACAACAAAGCACAACAGTATGAACAAAATGAAATATAATAAAAAATACAATAAAATAGCACACCACACAACCAGCCAATAACAACAAAAAAAATATAAAAAAGATATACAAATGAAAGACAAACACAACACATAAGCATAAAATAAAATACATAGGGCACTGTAATAACACAAAATAAATACATGAAGACTAAAACACACACCAAGCCACCCGCCCCGCCACAAACAAAGGGAGAGTCACGGGCACAAACTACCGAAAGGCAAACAAACAGCCAGAAGGGCACACAGCACAAAAGTAAGCACAAAAGTAGAAAATCATCAGACATACTTGCCCGGAAACACGTCCCGAGGGAATCGTACATGGAACGCCTCCCATCGCAACCACTGCCAAGGGCCCTGACCATCCACCGGGGACGCCATATCATCCGGGACATTGGCCACAAACACCCTCAAACAGGGCACCCAAATGGAATCACTCCTGACCCGAGTGACCGGCACACGCTCCCACACCAATGGAACTGCCCCACCCTGAAAGTCCAGCGCCTCCTCGCAGATCGGTAACAGAGCAATCCGCGCCCAGTGACGCAACGGCATCACAGACTCCGGTAACACAGTCCCCAAGTCCCCAACGGACATCCTCAGAGGAGGGAGCCGGACAGAAGGCACCATCACAGGGGCACCAGCGTCCACGGGCACACCACCGGACGACCGCCGGGATACCGAACTGCGCACATCCTTCCGCAAGGTCACCACCAGGCCACGCCCAACCCCTTCATCCCCACCATCCCTGGCAGCGGAGGCCACCACGCCTCACCGCGGAGAGGCCCCCGGTGGAGAAGAAACATCAGGCACACCCGAGACACAGGCACCAATGTCAGCAGGCACATGGACTTCCGCCACCACTAACTGCGGAGCCAGCGACGCATCCGGAACCACTCCATCCACACCCAAAGACCCACAGTCACTAAATTTCCCAACATCAGCCCAGGCAGACGACGAACGCCGGGAACGTTTGGGCACCGGCCTGAGATCGTCAGAGCCGGAAGCTGACTCAGAAACACGGGCCCCACTAGCCGGACAAACTGACGCCCGCCGCAGAACAGCAGCAGCCTCGACCACAGGGGGAACTGGACCACACACATCAGGGGCCCCCACAGCCACCCCAGCACCCAGCACAGCCGGGACCCGAGGCTAGGATGCAGGGCCAGGCGCAGCAGCTGAAGTCGGGCGTGCACACGGCGATGCCTCACAGGGAGCAACAGGAAGGTCGACGGAAGCAACAGCGACAGGAGCAGGAGTAGCATCCGACGGCACTGCAACATCCAGAGGAGGGTCGATGACAACCGGGGGAACGTCGGACGACGCAGGGGGAGCCTCACCAACGAACGGGACGCTCACCTCCTCACCCCCGAAGTCCTCGTCCAGAGAAGTCCTCGTCATGACATGATCCTGATGAAATTAGGAGGAGCGCTACTGTAAATAGGAGAAAGCAGTTCTGATAGTAAGGTACAGAACTTTGGTCTAGTTCCCATGAGTGAATCGTGTGTGGCCAATATGTAACCTGTGGCAGAGTTGTAACCTTGGGTTACAGTGCTAGAGGGGAAGGAAGAGGGAGGTCAGAGGTCGCAGTTAATGGTATTTAGATTTTTTTTCAATACACGACAATCTGTCTCTACTGGTTGCGGAATGCATTTTGAATCACTGAGTAGAACTCTAAGAAAGGAATAGCATTTTTGGAGATTATACCTACTACAGAGGTGGAATAGCCTGTATAGGATTTGTTCAAGACATGGTGGAAAGGGTTAACCCCACACTGCACAGAGCGGTTTTAAGCACAAGATCAGAGTGCCTCAGGGCGCTCGTAGGTATAGCGTAGGTTTTAAAAGTTCCACGTGGTTACTCGGGTATGAAATGGATGTCTGAGGCCTCCTGGTGGTGGGGAGCCCCAGGTTTAAGGTAGCAACCATGTCTGATGCATCATCTACGAGCTCCCGGTCTACGGTCAGCCGCTGTGTTGCAAAATGACTCTCAGAGGACAAAATAGAAGACATGTTGTTTGATGAACGACCGATTACTGATGATTTAGATTACAGCTCAGAGAAGTACTGTCATCGTTTTCACCCCATTTCTTCCTTCCTTAAGTAGTTAGGGTTAATCCCGCGGGTCTTCGCCCCCCTTTTACTTGAGATGCCATTGCTCACCCTAGGGGGGCCCCCCCAGTCAACCAAGGGCTGGCCTTGAATTGCATCCCTGTCGAGTGGGGAAATCCAACCTCACCTCTGTTGCTTTCGGTCGGACTTGCCCGCTGTGACACTGGAAGAATACAATCCTTACCTCTTTAAGTCAAGGTCGATAGCTGGGTGTTCATACTAGTCCCAGCAACTCTCCTCAGTGGTCTTATTTGTTATCACAAACCAAGGATTCAATGTCAGATGCAATGCAGTGCCACATAACTTGTCTACTCAAATAGCCCTAGAGACGAAGGCTCACTCAAACACAGTATAAAAATTGATGATGAGTTTACTGAATAAAACTACACTGGATCCGCATAAAGGGGTCTGACATATACGTGGAACTGTCAGACGGCGGCAACACTCCTCACCCGCCTCTGGCAACACAGTCAACTGGACGATTCAAAACTTCGATCCTGGCCTCTTGAATCCAGCCACTTCCTCTAGCTGCCCAAAATGTCACAGCGCCCACACGCATACATTAGTATATATTAACTCATGTATATATGAATACCCTGGCACCTAGCACCTAGCATGACATGAATGATATCCTAGCTCACCTAGACCAAGGGGTAATGGGAGGGAATTTATGTACCTTAACTCTTTCTACTACATAGTCGACATATCCTCTGGCGAGAGTCGCTGAGGTCCTCGGTCCTGGCGTTTGGTCCTCCGTTGATCAGGGTCCTTTACACACAAGGTCATCAGCCGACTTGTAGATGCGCGTCCTCGCCGTACTCACACTCTGCAGGCAGGCCCTCCTCCTCCTCCTGAGGTACTGGAGACAGGTCCCTGTGCACGTCGTCTTCTTCCTCCCACACTAGCACTGTAGACAAACTTACAGCCTGGTTCAATGTCTCCTCCTCAGTCTTCCAGTGGACTTGACCACGGGCACAGCAGCTCGCCTAATGCGTTTGAACGTGGCCCGTGGGGTTGAGGGGGTGTCCTCCCGACGTTCACCTCCGCCACAGACTATCAGTAAAAGTGCTCTAGGCGCTCTAACACCAACCAAGCTCTTCTTCCATGTACTTCACAGGAATCAGATAATCTCCCACGACGTCTGCGGTACTAATGCGGCTGCTTGGGTCCACTGGATGGGGCTTCCTAGCCTCCAAATTGGGAGCTCATTCGAGCGTTTCTGCTCTCGATGACGGGCTGTGACACACTATGCTCGCAGCGCCGGACCACCCAGAGCCCTCCGCCTTGTGACGTCACGCCTCCCGAGGGCTCCTCGTCATTGGTCTATATTGTCACGTGACCCTACCTGGCGTCGGAATCAACTGACGGCAGGCGTCACGCTCCTTTGGCGGGAAGTGGAAAGCCTCGACGCCATTTTGTAACACCAAAAGGGCGTAAGCTACTTGTAAAACCAAACTAAATCGGCTAATTCACTGCCAACATGATAACTTTCTATACCTTTAAAAATATCAAAATTTTCCCTGAGCATCAGAGAACGTGCAAGTCGCAGAGATATAACTCTTGATGCTGGGACAGGAAAGACATAGGGGTGGGACACCATCACAGTACCTAATACAGGGGTCTGACATGAGTGATGGGGAGTGTACGGTGGACGATGTCGAGAGTGTGTACAGTACACGCACCTCGCCCGGCCTCCCACGCTGCCCTTGGTCAACACCACTGGAGTTACCATCACCATCTGTCACCGGACGTAAGTCTACTGGGTGATGCAGGCGATGAGTCACAATAACGTGGCTAAATTATGATGAGCAGACTACACACTAGAAGGTGAAGGGACGACGACGTTTCGGTCCGTCCTGGACCGAATCGACTTGAGAATGGTCCAAGACGGACCGAAACGTCGTGTCCCTTCACCTTCTAGTGTGTGGTCTGGTCTACTGGGTGATACTACATGTTATGAGTCATTTTCTGGATTCAATGCCATAGACTCAGATACAAGCAGTGTTGATGAACTGAATACAAGGGGGGGGGGCTATGGTGTAACTATGCAGAGTTTTACTGCCCCAGTACAAGCACTGCCCCTGCCCAAGGCAGCGCCAGCATCTCACGCGGCCTGACGACAAAGCGTCCTCGTCATCAGGTGTTTGTGGTAGGCCTGTACTATGCAAAACAGTCTTTTCTCCTGGCATGCCCACGCACAGCTGTAGAACAAGACGTAGTAGCCGTGGTGTTGGCGCCTGGGCTGGTGATGATCGTGCTGGTGTTGACACCAAAATAAAAAATACGGGTGTAATTGTTTGGCAGGACTATGAGAATTTTGTCGCACCAATTCCAGCATTTGATTATACAGATGTTGGTGTGAAACCCTTATTCCCCTATACTAATGAGGATATGCCTGAAATTGATTATTTTATGGCATATTTCGATCAACCAATCATGGACCATCTCGTTGCAGAGACGAACCAATACGCTCTGGAACTCATTGACTCTGGAAATTTACCTGCCTCTCGATTGACACGTTGGAAAGACACGACTATTGAGGAAATGTATATGATTTTAGCGTTGACCATGATGATGAGGCATGCAGATAAACACGTGATCCAGGATTTTTGGAATAAAGACAGCCTTGTTCCTACCCCTTATTCTACAGGGACATGTCTTGTGATAGGTTCCTGCTGCTTCTCAGGTGCCTCAACTTTGAGAACAATGCTAAGGAAGACAGACACGACAGACTGTAGAAAGTGCGGAAGATATTTATTGAATTGAGAGGAAAGTTTCGTGACTATTTTGTACCAGCACAGAGTGTCTTGACTGATGAATCGCTAGTTCTCTTCAAGGGACAACTCGCGTTCACGCAGTACATTCCATCAAAGCGGCACCAGATGAACAAATCCACAAGGGCCGTGACGAAGATTCGAACCTACGTCCGAGAGCATCCCAGACGCGTCCTTAATCGACTGAGCTACGACATGGTAGTTGTGTACAGCAACTTACATGTCGAGATGGTCAAGATTCACACGGCTTCTCAAGCAGTGTCGTGAAAACACTCATGGAACCGTTGCTGAACAAGGAGCATATCATGTTCACAGACAATTATTATACCATCCCCTTGCTAACCAGAGTCCTCCTTGTCCACAACACCGGCGTATGTGGCACTGTCAAGGCCCACAGGAGGGAAATGCTAGTGTTTGACATTGGTACTGCAGTGGCTGATTGCCAACTGAGAAAGTGTGATAAAATGTTATCAGTGTGCTTGAGGGACAGACGCGAGGTGAATATGTTGACAACTATTCACACCGGTGTCATGTTGGACAACTATTCACTTTGTAACCTTGTTGCAAAAGTGAACTTTGCAACAAAGTTGCTAATGTATGAACCTGATTGTGTCATTGATTACAATGTATATATGCGGTTTGTAGATAAATGTGACATGATGTTTGGTGCCGTCGAGTGTGTGAGAAAATCTGTGAAGTGGACAAAGAAATTGTTTTCCACCTCGTTGACGTTGCAGTGCTGAACTGTTTCAACGTGTATCTGGTGAAATATGGCAGGAGAAAACCTATCCGTACATTCAGTGTTGCTCTAGTGTCACAACTACTGGTGAGGTATGGGTGGAGGGCAATGTTGTGAAGCATGGGGGTGCCAGCAACAAGGCCTCACTCAGTTCCAGACAGACTCAAGGGTAAAGAACACCTTGCTGTACACAACCTTGGTTATATGCCAAGCAAAGACACACGAGAAAAGGGTAAACATCCCTGCGTTGTTTGCAAGAACACGCACTGTAGGGAACAGAAGCGAAGATCCATGAGTGGACAGTTGCCTTGTGATCTGTTGACTGCTTCAGTGATCATCACACACTTACGCAGTTCTAAGTGTGTTGACAGTGATGTATACAATCTGTGATAGTGTACAGCGTGTTAAATTAGTTGCAAATGTAAATAATTGAACATATAATATAGAAAATATGAACAATATTTGAGGACACATTTGTGATACATGTAACACATTTTCTTTGAACAGTTCGGATGCTCTATTTCCTGAATATTGTAAACCTGTTCAATATACATAGAATTAGCCAGAAAAAAACAAAGAAATGCATTTTTAATTGTACAGAAAAAATTATCATAAAATTATTTGCGGCAACTCTCGCTTGTATAATCTGGCGCACGACTGCCTGCAGGAGGCTACAAAACGAACAACTACTAAGCTGTGACGGCACCCAACATTTTCTGGACACCACTGCGGCCAAAGTAAGTACATTTGTGCAATATTTTCAACATATATGTGATCAGGGGAGGGCATTTAATACTTTTCGAAAGAAAAATAATTTTTGCCAAAGAATTTCTTTTCTGCGCACAGCGGGAATATCATATTTTAAGGCAGCGCAGCAGAGTGGTTAAGAACTTCAGAGCCACATAGGGCCTGCGAGAATCAGCTTAAAAACAAATGAACCTTGCTTCATAAATAGGAACTGGCATGTATAGGAGAACGCATTTTGTGTAAAATTCACGAAATTGCATAAAGTTCAGCAGTAACATGAAATACTTCACAGAGGATGGTGGCACAAAAAGGTTTGATAAGGAAAAATAACTGAGCAGCCAAAGCTCTCAACAGACTTTGACTCTTCCGTAAAATAAACAGTAGCAAGTGAATGGCAGATAAACTGTTAGAAGAAAGACCTTTTCATAATTGTAGAAAGACTCTCATGAGATATGCCAATACTGATCACGGATCTTAAAGCGACGCAACGCCGGTTCCCTGAGTACTTTAGGGATGCTGATTCCATGCCGTTGTGCACCTTTAATATTTTCTTCTAAGTGAATGCTCTGGATTGGAGAAGGATGAAAGAAACCAGAGCAAACTGTGCGAAACACCGCACCAGACTATGATGGTTCGATGGAAGGGAAGGGAACTATCAGGGGACAAGCGCAAAGCCACTACGACTATATAGCACTTGGAAAGGGTCAAGATAAGGATTTGGGAGGTGACGGAGGGGTAGGAATGGTCCCCAACCACTTGTGGACGGTCGGGGATTGAACGCCGACCTGCATGTAGCGAGATCGTCGCTCTGCTGTCCAGCCGAAGTGGTTGGACATGGGTCGATGGAGAACCCAGTGAATATGTGAAACAGCAATAATATCTACTTGAGGTGGCATTAGAGAGTATAAACAAAAACGCGTTCACTATCTACAAGTCCCCCTTCCTCCCCTCTCACAAAATATAGGTAAGGTAAGACCTTGAGAGCACTGACCCAGAGATAATTGACATAGGACGACCAAGACTGGTTGAAGTAAGGGTCCAAAAACTTTGCATACATGTTGGTGAGAGTAACATGGAAGGAGAGGTGTTGGTGAGAGAAGCATGGAAGGAGAGGTGCTGGTGAGAGTAGCATGGAAGGAGAGGTGCTGGTAAGAGTAGCAGCTAAGGAGAGGTACTGGTGAGAGTAGCACCTAAGGAGAGGTGTCGGTGAGAGTAGCACCTAAGGAGAGGTGCTGGTGAGAGTAGCATGGAAGGAGAGGTGCTGCTGAGAGTAGCACCTAAGGAGAGGTGTTGGTGAGAGTAACATGGAAGGAGAGGTGCTGGTGAAAGTAGCACCTAAGGAGAGGTGTTGGTGAGAGTAGCACTTAAGGAGAGGTGCTGGTGAGAGTAGCATGGAAGGAGAGGTGCTGGTGAGAGTAGCACCTAAGGAGAAGTGTTGGTGAGAGTAGCATGGAAGGAGAGGTGCTGGTGAGAGTAACATGAAAGGAGAGGTGCTGGTGAGAGTAGCACCTAAGGAGAGGTGTTGGTGAGAGTAACACTTAAGGAGAGATGTTGGTGAGAGTAGCATGGAAGGAGAGGTGCTGGTGAGAGTAGCACCTAAGGAGAGGTGTTGGTGAGAGTAGCACTTAAGGAGAGGTGCTGGTGAGAGTAACATGGAAGGAGAGGTGCTGGTGAGAGTAGCACCTAAGGAGAGGTGTTGGTGAGAGTAGCACCTAAGGAGAGGTGCTGGTGAGAGTAGCACCAAAGAAGAGGTGTTGGTGAGAGTAGCACCTAATGAGAGGTGTTGGTGAGAGTAGCATGGAAGGAGAAGTGTTGGTTAGAGTAGCACCTAAAGAGAGGTGTTGGTGAGAGTAGCACCTAAGGAGAGGTGTTGGTGAGAGTAGAATGGAAGGAGAGGTGCTGGTGAGAGTAGCACCTAAGGAGAGGTGTTGGTGAGAGTAGCACTTAAAGAGAGGTGTTGGTGAGAGTAGCACCTAAGGAGAGGTGTTGATGAGAGTAGCACCTAAAGAGAGGTGTTGGTGAAAGTAGCACCTAAGGGGAGGTGTTGGTGAGAGTAGAATGGAAGGAGAGGTGTTGGTGAGAGTAACATGGAAGGAGAGGTGTTGGTGAGAGTAGCATGGAGGAGAGGTGTTGGTGAGAGTAGCACCTAAGGAGAGGTGTTGGTGAGAGTAGCACCTAAGGAGAGGTGTTGGTGAGAGTAGCACATAAGGAGAGGTGTTGGTGAGAGTAGCACCTAAGGAGAGGTGTTGGTGAGAGTAGCATAGAAGGAGAGGTGTTGGTGAGAGTAGCACCTAAGGAGAGGTGTTGGTGAGAGTAGCAGAGAAGGAGAGGTGTTGGTGAGAGTAACATGGAAGGAGAGGTGTTGGTGAGAGTAGCATGGTAGGAGAGGTCTTGGTGAGAGTAACATGGAAGGAGAGGTGCTGGTGAGAGTAGCATGGAAGGAGAGGTGCTGGTGAGAGTAGCATGGAAGGAGAGGTGTTGGTGAGAGTAGCATGGAAGGAGAGGTGTTGGTGAGAGTAACATGGAAGGAGAGGTGTTGGTGAGAGTAGCACCTAAGGAGAGGTGTCGGTGAGAGTAGCACCTAAGAAGAGGTGCTGGTGAGAGTAGCATGGAAGGAGAGGTGCTGCTGAGAGTAGCACCTAAGGAGAGGTGTTGGTGAGAGTAGCACCTAAGGAGAGGTGCTGGTGAGAGTAGCATGGAAGGAGAGGTGCTGCTGAGAGTAGCACCTACGGAGAGGTGTTGGTGAGAGTAACATGGAAGGAGAGGTGCTGGTGAGAGTAGCACCTAAGGAGAGGTGTTGGTGAGAGTAGCACTTAAGGAGAGGTGCTGGTGAGAGTAGCATGGAAGGAGAGGTGCTGGTGAGAGTAGCACCTAAGGAGAAGTGTTGGTGAGAGTAGCATGGAAGGAGAGGTGCTGGTGAGAATAACATGAAAGGAGAGGTGCTGGTGAGAGTAGCACCTAAGGAGAGGTGTTGGTGAGAGTAACACTTAAGGAGAGATGTTGGTGAGAGTAGCATGTAAGGAGAGGTGCTGGGGAGAGTAGCACCTAAGGAGAGGTGTTGGTGAGAGTAACACTTAAGGAGAGGTGCTGGTGAGAGTAACATGGAAGGAGAGGTGCTGGTGAGAGTAGCACCTAAGGAGAGGTGCTGGTGAGAGTAGCACCAAAGAAGAGGTGTTGGTGAGAGTACCACCTAATGAGAAGTGTTAGTGAGAGTAGCACCTAATGAGAGGTGTTGGTGAGAGTAGCATGGAAGGAGAAGTGTTGGTTAGAGTAGCACCTAAGGAGAGGTGTTGGTGAGAGTAGCACTTAAAGAGAGGTGTTGGTGAGAGTAGCACCTAAGGAGAGGTGTTGGTGAGAGTAGCACCTAAGGAGAGGTGTTAGTGAGAGTAGCATAGAAGGAGAGGTGTTGGTGAGAGTAGCACCTAAGGAGAGGTGTTGGTGAGAGTAGCACCTAAAGAGAGGTGTTGGTGAGAGTAGCATAGAAGGAGAGGTGTTGGTGAGAGTAGCACCTAAGGAGAGGTGTTGGTGAGAGTAGCACCTAAGGAGAGGTGTTGGTGAGAGTAGCACGTAAGGAGAGGTGTTGGTGAGAGTAGCATAGAAGGAGAGGTGTTGGTGAGAGTAGCACCTAAGGAGAGGTGTTGGTGAGAGTAGCACCTAAGGAGAGGTGTTGGTGAGAGTAGCAGAGAAGGAGAGGTGTTGGTGAGAGTAACATGGAAGGAGAGGTGTTAGTGAGAGTAGCATGGTAGGAGAGGTCTTGGTGAGAGTAACATGGAAGGAGAGGTGCTGGTGAGAGTAGCATGGAAGGAGAGGTGCTGGTGAGAGTAGCATGGAAGGAGAGGTGTTGGTGAGAGTAGCATGGAAGGAGAGGTGTTGGTGAGAGTAACATGGAAGGAGAGGTGTTGGTGAGAGTAGCACCTAAGGAGAGGTGTTGGTGAGAGTAGCACCTAAGGAGAGGTGTTGGTGAGAGTAGCACCTAAGGAGAGGTGTTGGTGAGAGTAGCATGGAAGGAGAGGTGCTGGTGAGAGTAGCACCTTAGGAGAGGTGTTGGTGAGAGTAGCATAGAAGGAGAGGTGTTGGTGAGAGTAGCACCTAAGGAGAGGTGTTGGTGAGAGTAGCATGGAAGGAGAGGTATTGGTGAGAGTAACATAGAAGGAGAGGTGCTGGTGAGAGTAGCATGGAAGGAGAAGTGTTGATGAGAGTAGCAGGGAAGGAGAGGTGTTGGTGAGAGTAACATGGAAGGAGAGGTGTTGGTGAGAGTAACACCTAAGGAGAGGTGTTGGTGAGAGCAGCATGGAAGGAGAGGTGCTGGTGAGAGTAGCACCTAAGGAGAGGTGTTGGTGAGAGTAGCACCTAAGGAGAGGTGTTGGTGAGAGTAGCATGGAAGGAGAGGTGTTGGTGAGAGTAGCATAGAAGGAGAGGTGTTGGTTAGAGTAGCATGGAAGGAGAGGTGCTGGTGAGATTAGCATGGAAGGAGAGGTGCTGGTGAGAGTAGCACCTAAGGAGAGGTGTTGGTGAGAGTAACACTTAAGGAGAGGTGTTGGTGAGAGCAGCATGGAAGGTGAGGTGTTGCTGAGAGTAGCTCCTAAGGAGAGGTGTTGGTGAGAGTAGCATGGAAGGAGAGGTGCTGGTGAGAGTAGCATGGATGGAGAGGTGCTGGTGAGAGTAGCATAGAAGAAGAGATGCTGGTGAGATTAGCATGGACGGAGAGGTGCTGGTGCGAGTAGCATGGAAGGAGAGGAGTTGGTGAGAGTAGCATGGAAGGAGAGGTGCTGGTGCGAGTAGCATGGAAGGAGAGGAGTTGGTGAGAGTAGTATGGAAGGAGAGGTGCTGGTGAGAGTAGCATGGAAGGAGAGGTGTTGGTGAGAGTAGCATGGAAGGAGAGGTGTTAGTGAGAGTAGCACCTAAAGAGAGGTGTTGGTGAGAGTAGCATGGAAGGAGAGGTGTTGGTGAGAGTAGCATGGAAGGAGAGGTGCTGGTGAGAGTAGCATTGATGGAGAGGTGCTGGTGAGAGTAGCATAGAATGAGAGGTGCTGGTGAGAGTAGCATGGAAGGTGAGGTGTTAGTGAGAGTAACATGGAAGGAGAGATGCTGCTGAGAGTAGCACCTAAGCAGAGTTGTTGGTGAGAGTAACATGGAAGGAGAGGTGCTGGTGAGAGTAGCATGGAAAGAGAGATGTTGGTGAGGATAGCATGGAAAGAGAGATGCTGTTGAGAGTAGCATGGAAAGAGAGGTGCTGGTGAGAGTAGCATGGAAAGAGAGATGTTGGTGAGAGTAGCATGGAAAAAGAGGTGTTGGTTAGAGTAGGATGGAAGGAGAGGTGCTGGTGAGAGTAGAATGGAAAGAGAGTTGTTGGTGAGAGTAGCATGGAAAGAGAGGTGTTGGTGAGGATAGCATGGAAAGAGAGATGCTGTTGAGAGTAGCATGGAAAGAGAGGTGCTGGTGAGAGTAGCATGGAAAGAGAGATGTTGGTGAGAGTAGCATGGAAGGAGAGGTGTTGGTGAGAGTAGCATGGAATGAGAAGTGCTGGTGAGAGTAGCACCTAAGGAGAAGTGTTGGTGTGAGTAGCACCTAAGGAGAGGTGTTGGTGAGAGTAGCATGAAAGGAGAGGTGTTGGTGAGAGTAACATGGAAGGAGAGGTGTTGGTGAGAGTAGCACCTAAGGAGAGGTGTTGGTGAGAGTAGCACCTAAGGAGAGGTGCTGGTGAGAGTAGCATGGATGGAGAGGTATTGATGAGAGTAGCACATAAGGAGAGGTGTTGGTGAGAGTAGCACCTAAGGAGAGGTGTTGGTGAGAGTAGCACCTAAGGAGAGGTGTTGGTGAGAGAAGCATGGAAGGAGAGGTGTTGGTGAGAGTAGCACGTAAGGAGAGGTGTTGGTGAGTGAAGCATGGAAGGAGAGGTGTTGGTGAGAGTAACATGGAAGGAGAGGTGCTGGTGAGAGTAGCATGGAAGAAGAGGTGTGCTGAGAGTAGCATGGAAGGAGAGGTGTTGGTGAGAGTAGCATGGAAGGAGAGGTGTTGGTGAGAGTAACATGGAAGGAGAGGTGTTGGTTAGAGTATCACCTAAGGAGAGGTGCTGGTGAGAGTAACATGGAAGGAGAGGTGCTGGTGAGAGTAACACCTAAGGAGAGGTGTTATTGAGAGTAGCACTTAAGGAGAGGTGCTGGTGAGAGTAGCATGGAAGGAGAGGTGCTGGTGAGAGTAGCACCTAAGGAGAGGTGTTGGTGAGAGTAACACTTAAGGAGAGGTGTTGGTGAGAGTAGCATGGAAGGAGAGGTGCTGGTGAGAGTAGCATCTAAGGAGAGGTGTTGGTGAGAGTAGCACTTAAGAAGAAGTGCTGGTGAGAGTAGTATGGAAGGAGAGGTGTTGGTGAGAGTAGCATGGACGGAGAGGTGCTGGTGAGAGTAACAAGGAAGGAGAGGTGTTGGTGAGAGTAGTATGGAAGGAGAGGTGTTGGTGAGAGTAGCATGGAAGGAGAGGTGTTGGTGAGAGTAGCATGGAAGGAGAGGTGCTGGTGAGAGTAGCACCTAATGAGAGGAGTTGGTGAGAGTAGCACCTAATGAGAGGTGTTGGTGAGAGTAGCATGGAAGGAGAGGTGTTGGTGAGAGTAGCATGGAAGGAGAGGTGCTGGTGAGAGTAACATGGAAGGAGAGGTGCTGGTGAGAGTAGCACCTAAGGAGAGGTGTTGGTGAGAGCAGCACCGAAGGAGAGGTGTTGGTGAGAGTAGCACTTAAGGAGAGGTGCTGGTGAGAGTAGCACCTAAAGAGAGGTGTTGGTGAGAGTAGCACCTAAAGAGAGGTGTTGGTGAAAGTAGCACCTAAAGAGAGGTGTTGGTGAGAGTAGCACCTAAAGAGAGGTGTTGGTGAAAGTAGCATGGAAGGAAAGGTTTTGGTGAGAGTAACATGGAAGGAGAGGTGTTGGTGAGAGTAGCATGGAGGAGAGGTGTTGGTGAGAGTAGCACCTAAGGAGAGGTGTTGATGAGAGTAGCACCTAAGGAGAGGTGTTGGTGAAAGTAGCACCTAAGGAGAGGTGTTGGTGAGAGTAGCATAGAAGGAGAGGTGTTGGTGAGAGTAGCACCTAAGGAGAGGTGTTGGTGAGAGTAGCACCTAAGGAGAGGTGTTAGTGAGAGTAGCACCTAAGGAGAGGTGTTGGTGAGAGTAGCATAGAAGGAGAGGTGCTGGTGAGAGTAACATGGAAGGAGAGGTGTTGGTGAGAGTAGCATGGAAGGAGAGGTGTTGGTGAGAGTAACATGGAAGGAGAGGTGTTGGTGAGAGTAGCACCTAAGGAGAGGTGTTGGTGAGAGCAGCACCTAATGAGAGGTGTTGGTGAGAGTAGCATGGAAGGAGAGGTGCTGGTGAGAGTAGCACCTTAGGAGAGGTGTTGGTGAGAGTAGCACCTAAGGAGAGGTGTTGGTGAGAGTAGCATGGAAGGAGAGGTGCTGGTGAGCGTAACATGGAAAGAGAGGTGTTGGTGAGAGTAGCATGGAAGGAGAGGTGTTGGTGAGAGTAGCATGGAAGGATAGGTGTTGGTGAGAGTAACATGGAAGGAGAGGTGTTGATGAGAGTAGCACCTAAGGAGAGGTGCTGATGAGAGTAGCATGGAAGGAGAGGTGTTGGTGAGAGTTGCATGGAAGGAGAGGTGCTGGTGAGAGAAACATGGAAGGAGAGGTGCTGGTGAGAGTAGCACCTAAGGAGAGGTGTTGGTGAGAGTAGCACCTAAGGAGAGGTGTTGGTGAGAGTAGCACCTAAGGAGAGGTGTTGGTGAGAGTAGCATGGAAGGAAAGGTGTTGGTGAGAGTAACATGGAAGGAGAGGTGTTGGTAAGAGTAGCACCTAAGGAGAGGTGCTGGTGAGAGTAGCACCTAAGGAGAGGTGTTGTTGAGAGTAGCACCTAAGGAGAGGTGTTGGTGAGAGTAGCACCTAAGGAGAGGTGTTGTTGAGAGTAGCACCTAAGGAGAGGTGTTGGTGAGAGTAGCACCTAAGGAGAGGTGTTGGTGATAGTAGCATGGAAGGAGAGGTGCTGGTGAGAGTAGCATGGATGGAGAGGTGCTAGTGAGAGTAGCATGGAAGGAGAGGTGATGGTGAGAGTAGCATGGAAGGAGAGGTGTTAGTGAGAGTAGCACCTAAGGAGAGGTGTTGGTGAGAGCAGCATGGAAGGAGAGGTGCTGGTGAGAGTAGCATGGATGGAGAGGTGCTGGTGAGACTAGCATGGAAGGAAAGGTGCTGATGATAGTAGCATGGAAGGAGAGGTGCTGGTGAGAGTAGCATGGAAGGTGAGGGGCTGGTGAGAGTAGCATGGATTGAGAGTAGCATGGAAGGAGAGGTGTTGGTGAGAGTAGCATGGAAGGAGAGGTGCTGGTGAGAGTAGCACCTTAGGAGAGGTGTTGGTGAGAGTAGCATAGAAGGAGAGGTGTTGGTGAGAGTAGCACCTAAGGAGAGGTGTTGGTGAGAGTAGCATGGAAGGAGAGGTATTGGTGAGAGTAACATAGAAGGAGAGGTGCTGGTGAGAGTAGCATGGAAGGAGAAGTGTTGATGAGAGTAGCAGGGAAGGAGAGGTGTTGGTGAGAGTAACATGGAAGGAGAGGTGTTGGTGAGAGTAACACCTAAGGAGAGGTGTTGGTGAGAGCAGCATGGAAGGAGAGGTGCTGGTGAGAGTAGCACCTAAGGAGAGGTGTTGGTGAGAGTAGCACCTAAGGAGAGGTGTTGGTGAGAGTAGCATGGAAGGAGAGGTGTTGGTGAGAGTAGCATAGAAGGAGAGGTGTTGGTTAGAGTAGCATGGAAGGAGAGGTGCTGGTGAGATTAGCATGGAAGGAGAGGTGCTGGTGAGAGTAGCACCTAAGGAGAGGTGTTGGTGAGAGTAACACTTAAGGAGAGGTGTTGGTGAGAGCAGCATGGAAGGTGAGGTGTTGCTGAGAGTAGCTCCTAAGGAGAGGTGTTGGTGAGAGTAGCATGGAAGGAGAGGTGCTGGTGAGAGTAGCATGGATGGAGAGGTGCTGGTGAGAGTAGCATAGAAGAAGAGATGCTGGTGAGATTAGCATGGACGGAGAGGTGCTGGTGCGAGTAGCATGGAAGGAGAGGAGTTGGTGAGAGTAGCATGGAAGGAGAGGTGCTGGTGCGAGTAGCATGGAAGGAGAGGAGTTGGTGAGAGTAGTATGGAAGGAGAGGTGCTGGTGAGAGTAGCATGGAAGGAGAGGTGTTGGTGAGAGTAGCATGGAAGGAGAGGTGTAAGTGAGAGTAGCACCTAAAGAGAGGTGTTGGTGAGAGTAGCATGGAAGGAGAGGTGTTGGTGAGAGTAGCATGGAAGGAGAGGTGCTGGTGAGAGTAGCATTGATGGAGAGGTGCTGGTGAGAGTAGCATAGAATGAGAGGTGCTGGTGAGAGTAGCATGGAAGGTGAGGTGTTAGTGAGAGTAACATGGAAGGAGAGATGCTGCTGAGAGTAGCACCTAAGCAGAGTTGTTGGTGAGAGTAACATGGAAGGAGAGGTGCTGGTGAGAGTAGCATGGAAAGAGAGATGTTGGTGAGGATAGCATGGAAAGAGAGATGCTGTTGAGAGTAGCATGGAAAGAGAGGTGCTGGTGAGAGTAGCATGGAAAGAGAGATGTTGGTGAGAGTAGCATGGAAAAAGAGGTGTTGGTTAGAGTAGGATGGAAGGAGAGGTGCTGGTGAGAGTAGAATGGAAAGAGAGTTGTTGGTGAGAGTAGCATGGAAAGAGAGGTGTTGGTGAGGATAGCATGGAAAGAGAGATGCTGTTGAGAGTAGCATGGAAAGAGAGGTGCTGGTGAGAGTAGCATGGAAAGAGAGATGTTGGTGAGAGTAGCATGGAAGGAGAGGTGTTGGTGAGAGTAGCATGGAATGAGAAGTGCTGGTGAGAGTAGCACCTAAGGAGAAGTGTTGGTGTGAGTAGCACCTAAGGAGAGGTGTTGGTGAGAGTAGCATGAAAGGAGAGGTGTTGGTGAGAGTAACATGGAAGGAGAGGTGTTGGTGAGAGTAGCACCTAAGGAGAGGTGTTGGTGAGAGTAGCACCTAAGGAGAGGTGCTGGTGAGAGTAGCATGGATGGAGAGGTATTGATGAGAGTAGCACATAAGGAGAGGTGTTGGTGAGAGTAGCACCTAAGGAGAGGTGTTGGTGAGAGTAGCACCTAAGGAGAGGTGTTGGTGAGAGAAGCATGGAAGGAGAGGTGTTGGTGAGAGTAGCACGTAAGGAGAGGTGTTGGTGAGTGAAGCATGGAAGGAGAGGTGTTGGTGAGAGTAACATGGAAGGAGAGGTGCTGGTGAGAGTAGCATGGAAGAAGAGGTGTGCTGAGAGTAGCATGGAAGGAGAGGTGTTGGTGAGAGTAGCATGGAAGGAGAGGTGTTGGTGAGAGTAACATGGAAGGAGAGGTGTTGGTTAGAGTATCACCTAAGGAGAGGTGCTGGTGAGAGTAACATGGAAGGAGAGGTGCTGGTGAGAGTAACACCTAAGGAGAGGTGTTATTGAGAGTAGCACTTAAGGAGAGGTGCTGGTGAGAGTAGCATGGAAGGAGAGGTGTTGGTGAGAGTAGCATGGAAGGAGAGGTGCTGGTGAGAGTAGCACCTAATGAGAGGAGTTGGTGAGAGTAGCACCTAATGAGAGGTGTTGGTGAGAGTAGCATGGAAGGAGAGGTGTTGGTGAGAGTAGCATGGAAGGAGAGGTGTTGGTGAGAGTAGCATGGAAGGAGAGGTGCTGGTGAGAGTAGCACCTAATGAGAGGAGTTGGTGAGAGTAGCACCTAATGAGAGGTGTTGGTGAGAGTAGCATGGAAGGAGAGGTGTTGGTGAGAGTAGCATGGAAGGAGAGGTGCTGGTGAGAGTAACATGGAAGGAGAGGTGCTGGTGAGAGTAGCACCTAAGGAGAGGTGTTGGTGAGAGCAGCACCGAAGGAGAGGTGTTGGTGAGAGTAGCACTTAAGGAGAGGTGCTGGTGAGAGTAGCACCTAAAGAGAGGTGTTGGTGAGAGTAGCACCTAAAGAGAGGTGTTGGTGAAAGTAGCACCTAAAGAGAGGTGTTGGTGAGAGTAGCACCTAAAGAGAGGTGTTGGTGAAAGTAGCATGGAAGGAAAGGTTTTGGTGAGAGTAACATGGAAGGAGAGGTGTTGGTGAGAGTAGCATGGAGGAGAGGTGTTGGTGAGAGTAGCACCTAAGGAGAGGTGTTGATGAGAGTAGCACCTAAGGAGAGGTGTTGGTGAAAGTAGCACCTAAGGAGAGGTGTTGGTGAGAGTAGCATAGAAGGAGAGGTGTTGGTGAGAGTAGCACCTAAGGAGAGGTGTTGGTGAGAGTAGCACCTAAGGAGAGGTGTTAGTGAGAGTAGCACCTAAGGAGAGGTGTTGGTGAGAGTAGCATAGAAGGAGAGGTGCTGGTGAGAGTAACATGGAAGGAGAGGTGTTGGTGAGAGTAGCATGGAAGGAGAGGTGTTGGTGAGAGTAACATGGAAGGAGAGGTGTTGGTGAGAGTAGCACCTAAGGAGAGGTGTTGGTGAGAGCAGCACCTAATGAGAGGTGTTGGTGAGAGTAGCATGGAAGGAGAGGTGCTGGTGAGAGTAGCACCTTAGGAGAGGTGTTGGTGAGAGTAGCACCTAAGGAGAGGTGTTGGTGAGAGTAGCACCTAAGGAGAGGTGATGTTGAGAGTAGCATGGAAGGAGAGGTGCTGGTGAGAGTAGCACCTAAGGAGAGGTGTTGGTGAGAGTAGCACCTAAGGAGAGGTGTTGGTGAGAGTAGCATGGAAGGAGAGGTGCTGGTGAGCGTAACATGGAAAGAGAGGTGTTGGTGAGAGTAGCATGGAAGGAGAGGTGTTGGTGAGAGTAGCATGGAAGGATAGGTGTTGGTGAGAGTAACATGGAAGGAGAGGTGTTGATGAGAGTAGCACCTAAGGAGAGGTGCTGATGAGAGTAGCATGGAAGGAGAGGTGTTGGTGAGAGTTGCATGGAAGGAGAGGTGCTGGTGAGAGTAACATGGAAGGAGAGGTGCTGGTGAGAGTAGCACCTAAGGAGAGGTGTTGGTGAGAGTAGCACCTAAGGAGAGGTGTTGGTGAGAGTAGCACCTAAGGAGAGGTGTTGGTGAGAGTAGCATGGAAGGAAAGGTGTTGGTGAGAGTAACATGGAAGGAGAGGTGTTGGTAAGAGTAGCACCTAAGGAGAGGTGCTGGTGAGAGTAGCACCTAAGGAGAGGTGTTGTTGAGAGTAGCACCTAAGGAGAGGTGTTGGTGAGAGTAGCACCTAAGGAGAGGTGTTGTTGAGAGTAGCACCTAAGGAGAGGTGTTGGTGAGAGTAGCACCTAAGGAGAGGTGTTGGTGATAGTAGCATGGAAGGAGAGGTGCTGGTGAGAGTAGCATGGATGGAGAGGTGCTAGTGAGAGTAGCATGGAAGGAGAGGTGATGGTGAGAGTAGCATGGAAGGAGAGGTGTTAGTGAGAGTAGCACCTAAGGAGAGGTGTTGGTGAGAGCAGCATGGAAGGAGAGGTGCTGGTGAGAGTAGCATGGATGGAGAGGTGCTGGTGAGAGTAGCATGGAAGGAAAGGTGCTGATGATAGTAGCATGGAAGGAGAGGTGCTGGTGAGAGTAGCATGGAAGGTGAGGGGCTGGTGAGAGTAGCATGGATTGAGAGTAGCATGGAAGGAGAGGTGTTGGTGAGAGTAGCATGGAAGGAGAGGTGCTGGTGAGAGTAGCATGGATGGAGAAGTGCTGGTGAGAGTAGCAGGGAAAGAGAGGTGTTGTTGAGAGTAGCATGGAAAGAGAGATGTTGGTGAGAGTAGCATGGAAAAAGAGTTGTTGGTGAGAGTAGCATGGAAAGAGAGGTGTTGGTGAGAATAGCATGGAAAGAGAGGTGCTGGTGAGAGTAACATGGAAGGAGAGGTGCTGGGGAGAGTAGCACCTAAGGAGAGGTGTTGGTGAGAGTAGCACTTAAGGAGAGGTGCTGGTGAGAGTAGCATGGAAGGAGAGGTGCTGGTGAGAGTAGCACCTAAGGAGATGTGTTGGTGAGAGTAACACTTAAGGAGAAGTGTTCGTGAGAGTAGCATGGAAAGAGAGGTGCTGGTGAGAGTAGCACCTAAGGAGAGGTGTTGGTTAGAGTAGCATGGAAGGAGAGGTGCTGGTGAGATTAGCATGGAAGGAGAGGTGCTGGTGAGAGTAGCACCTAAGGAGAGGTGCTGGTGAGAGTAACACTTAAGGAGAGGTGTTGGTGAGAGCAGCATGGAAGGTGAGGTGTTGGTGAGAGTAGCTCCTAAGGAGAGGTGTTGGTGAGAGTAGCATGGAAGGAGAGGTGCTGGTGAGAGTAGCATGGATGGAGAGGTGCTGGTGAGAGTAGCTTAGAAGAAGAGATGCTGGTGAGATTAGCATGGAAGGAGAGGTGCTGGTGCGAGTAGCATGGAAGGAGAGGAGTTGGTGAGAGTAGCATGGAAGGAGAGGTGCTGGTGCGAGTAGCATGGAAGGAGAGGAGTTGGTGAGAGTAGTATGGAAGGAGAGGTGCTGGTGAGAGTAGCATGGAAGGAGAGGTGTTGGTGAGAGTAGCATGGAAGGAGAGGTGTTAGTGAGAGTAGCACCTAAAGAGAGGTGTTGGTGAGAGTAGCATGGAAGGAGAGGTGTTGGTGAGAGTAGCATGGAAGGAGAGGTGCTGGTGAGAGTAGCATGGATGGAGAGGTGCTGGTGAGAGTAGCATAGAATGAGAGGTGCTGGTGAGAGTAGCATGGAAGGTGAGGTGTTGGTGAGAGTAACATGGAAGGAGAGATGCTGCTGAGAGTAGCACCTAAGCAGAGTTGTTGGTGAGAGTAACATGGAAGGAGAGGTGCTGGTGAGAGTAGCATGAAAAGAGAGATGTTGTTGAGAGTAGCATGGAAAAAGAGGTGTTGGTTAGAGTAGCATGGAAGGAGAGGTGCTGGTGAGAGTAGAATGGAAAGAGAGTTGTTGGTGAGAGTAGCATGGAAAGAGAGGTGTTGGTGAGGATAGCATGGAAAGAGAGATGCTGTTGAGAGTAGCATGGAAAGAGAGGTGCTGGTGAGAGTAGCATGGAAAGAGAGATGTTGGTGAGAGTAGCATGGAAGGAGAGGTGTTGGTGAGAGTAGCATGGAATGAGAAGTGCTGGTGAGAGTAGCACCTAAGGAGAAGTGTTGGTGTGAGTAGCACCTAAGGAGAGGTGTTGGTGAGAGTAGCATGAAAGGAGAGGTGTTGGTGAGAGTAACATGGAAGGAGAGGTGTTGGTGAGAGTAGCACCTAAGGAGAGGTGTTGGTGAGAGTAGCACCTAAGGAGAGGTGCTGGTGAGAGTAGCATGGATGAAGAGGTGTTGATGAGAGTAGCACATAAGGAGAGGTGTTGGTGAGAGTAGCACCTAAGGAGAGGTCTTGGTGAGAGTAGCACCTAAGGAGAGGTGTTGGTGAGAGTAGCACGTAAGGAGAAGTGTTGGTGAGAGAAGCATAGAAGGAGAGGTGTTGGTGAGAGTAACATGGAAGGAGAGGTGCTGGTGAGAGTAGCATGGAAGAAGAGGTGCTGCTGAGAGTAGCATGGAAGGAGAGGTGTTGGTGAGAGTAGCATGGAAGGAGAGGTGTTGGTGAGAGTAACATGGAAGGAGAGGTGTTGGTTAGAGTATCACCTAAGGAGAGGGGCTGGTGAGAGTAGCATGGAAGGAGAGGTGCTGGTGAGAGTAACACCTAAGGAGAGGTGTTATTGAAAGTAGCACTTAAGGCGAGGTGCTGGTGAGAGTAGCATGGAAGGAGAGGTGCTGGTGAGAGTAGCACCTAAGGAGAGGTGTTGGTGAGAGTAACACTTAAGGAGAGGTGTTGGTGAGAGTAGCATGGAAGGAGAGGTGCTGGTGAGAGTAGCATCTAAGGAGAGGTGTTGGTGAGAGTAGCACTTAAGAAGAGGTGCTGGTGAGAGTAGTATGGAAGGAGAGGTGTTGGTGAGAGTAGCATGGACGGAGAGGTGCTGGTGAGAGTAACAAGGAAGGAGAGGTGTTGGTGAGAGTAGTATGGAAGGAGAGGTGTTGGTGAGAGTAGCATGGAAGGAGAGGTGTTGGTGAGAGTAGCATGGAAGGAGAGGTGCTGGTGAGAGTAGCACCTAATGAGAGGAGTTGGTGAGAGTAGCACCTAATGAGAGGTGTTGGTGAGAGTAGCATGGAAGGAGAGGTGTTGGTGAGAGTAGCATGGAAGGAGAGGTGCTGGTGAGAGTAACATGGAAGGAGAGGTGCTGGTGAGAGTAGCACCTAAGGAGAGGTGTTGGTGAGAGTAGCACCGAAGGAGAGGTGTTGGTGAGAGTAGCACTTAAGGAGAGGTGCTGGTGAGAGTAGCACCTAAAGAGAGGTGTTGGTGAGAGTAGCACCTAAAGAGAGGTGTTGGTGAGAGTAGCACCTAAAGAGAGGTGTTGGTGAGAGTAGCACCTAAAGAGAGGTGTTGGTGAAAGTAGCATGGAAGGAGAGGTTTTGGTGAGAGTAACATGGAAGGAGAGGTGTTGGTGAGAGTAGCATGGAGGAGAGGTGTTGGTGAGAGTAGCACCTAAAGAGAGGTGTTGATGAGAGTAGCACCTAAGGAGAGGTGTTGGTGAAAGTAGCACCTAAGAAGAGGTGTTGGTGAGAGTAGCATAGAAGGAGAGGTGTTGGTGAGAGTAGCACCTAAGGAGAGGTGTTGGTGAGAGTAGCACCTAAGGAGAGGTGTTGTTGAGAGTAGCACCTAAGGAGAGGTGTTGGTGAGAGTAGCACCTAAGGAGAGGTGTTGGTGATAGTAGCATGGAAGGAGAGGTGCTGGTGAGAGTAGCATGGATGGAGAGGTGCTAGTGAGAGTAGCATGGAAGGAGAGGTGATGGTGAGAGTAGCATGGAAGGAGAGGTGCTGATGAGAGTAGGATGGAAGGAGAGGTGCTGGTGAGAGTAGCATGGAAGGAGAGGGGCTGGTGAGAGTAGCATGGATGGAGAGGTGCTGGTGAGAGTAGCATGGAAGGAGAGGTGTTGGTGAGAGTAGCATGGAAGGAGAGGTGCTGGTGAGAGTAGCATGAATGGAGAGGTGCTGGTGAGAGTAGCATAGAAGGAGAGGTGCTGGTGAGAGTAGCATGGAAGGTGAGGTGTTGGTGAGAGTAGCATGGAAGGAGAGATGCTGCTGAGAGTAGCACCTAAGCAGAGTTGTTGGTGAGAGTAACATGGAAGGAGAGGTGCTGGTGAGAGTAGCAGGGAAGGAGAGGTGTTGGTGAGAGTAGCATGGAAAGAGAGATGTTGTTGAGAGTAGCATGGAAAGAGAGATGTTGGTGAGAGTAGCATGGAAGGAGAGGTGCTGATGAGAGTAGGATGGAAGGAGAGGTGCTGGTGAGAGTAGCATGGAAGGAGAGGGGCTGGTGAGAGTAGCATGGATGGAGAGGTGCTGGAGAGAGTAGCATGGAAGGAGAGGTGCTGGTGAGAGTAGCACCTAAGGAGAGGTGTTGGTGAGAGTAGCACCTAAGGACAGGTGTTGGTGAGAGTAGCATGGAAGGAGAGGTGTTGGTGAGAGTAGCATAGAAGGAGAGGTGTTGGTGAGAGAAACATGGAAGGAGAGGTGTTGATGAGAGTAGCACCTAAGGAGAGGTGTTAGTGAGAGTAGCACCTAAGGAGAGGTGTTGGTGAGAGTAGCACCTAAGGAGAGGTGTTGGTGAGAGTAGCATGGAAGGAGAGGTGTTGGTGAGAGTAACATGGAAGGAGAGGTGCTGGTGAGAGTAGCACCTAAGGAGAGGTGTTGCTGAGAGTAGCACTTAAGTAGAGGTGCTGGTGAGAGTAACATGGAAGGAGAGGTGCTGGTGAGAGTAGCACCTAAGGAGAGGTGCTGGTGAGAGTAGCACCAAAGGAGAGGTGTTGGTGAGAGTAGCACCTAATGAGAGGTGTTAGTGAGAGTAGCACCTAATGAGAGGTGTTGGTGAGAGTAGCATGGAAGGAGAAGTGTTGGTTAGAGTAGCACCTAAGGAGAGGTGTTGGTGAGAGTAGCACCTAAAGAGAGGTGTTGGTGAGAGTAGCACCTAAGGAGAGGTGTTGGTGAGAGTAGAATGGAAGGAGAGGTGTTGGTGAGAGTAACATGGAAGGAGAGGTGTTGGTGAGAGTAACATGGAAGGAGAAGTGTTGGTTAGAGTAGCACTTAAGGAGAGGTGCTGGTGAGAGTAGCATGGAAGGAGAGGTGCTGGTGAGAGTAGCACCTAAGGAGAGGTGTTGGTGAGAGTAGCACCTAAAGAGAGGTGTTAGTGAGAGTAGCACCTAAGGAGAGGTGTTGGTGAGAGTAGAATGGAAGGAGAGGTGTTGGTGAGAGTAACATGGAAGGAGAGGTGTTGGTGAGAGTAGCATGGAGGAGAGGTGTTGGTTAGAGTAGCACTTAAGGAGAGGTGCTGGTGAGAGTAGCATGGAAGGAGAGGTGCTGGTGAGAGTAGCACCTAAGGAGAGGTGTTGGTGAGAGTAGCACTTAAGGAGAGGTGCTGGTGAGAGTAGCATGGAAGGAGAGGTGCTGGTGAGAGTAGCACCTAAGGAGAGGTGTTGGTGAGAGTAACACTTAAGGAGAGGTGTTGGTGAGAGTAGCATGGAAGGAGAGGTGCTCGTGAGAGTAGCACCTAAGGAGAGGTGTTGGTTAGAGTAGCATGGAAGGAGAGGTGCTGGTGAGATTAGCATGGAAGGAGAGGTGCTGGTGAGAGTAGCATGGAAGGTGAGGTGTTGGTGAGAGTAGCACCTAAGGAGAGGTGTTGGTTAGAGTAGCATGGAAGGAGAGGTGCTGGTGAGAGTAACATGGAATGAGAGGTGTTGGTGAGAGTAACATGGAAGGAGAGGTGCTGGTGAGAGTAGCACCTAAGAAGAGGTGTTGGTGAGAGTAGCATGGAAGGAGAGGTGCTGGTGAGAGTAGCATGGATGGAGAGTTGCTGGTGAGAGTAGCATAGAAGAAGAGATGCTGGTGAGATTAGCATGGAAGGAGAGGTGCTGGTGAGAGTAGCATGGAAGGAGAGGAGTTGGTGAGAGTAGTATGGAAGGAGAGGTGCTGGTGAGAGCAGCATGGAAGGAGAGGTGTTAGTGAGAGTAGCACCTAAGGAGAGGTGTTGGTGAGACTAGCATAGAAGGAGAGGTGCTGGTGAGAGTAGCATGGATGGAGAGGTGCTGGTGAGAGTAGCATGGAAGGAAAGGTGCTGATGATAGTAGCATGGAAGGAGAGGTGCTGGTGAGAGTAGCATGGAAGGAGAGGGGCTGGTGAGAGTAGCATGGATTGAGAGTAGCATGGAAGGAGAGGTGCTGGTGAGAGTAGCATGGATGGAGAAGTGCTGGTAAGAGTAGCAGGGAAAGAGAGGTGTTGTTGAGAGTAGCATGGAAAGAGAGATGTTGGTGAGAGTAGCATGGAAAAAGAGTTGTTGGTGAGAGTAGCATGGAAAGAGAGGTGTTGGTGAGAATAGCATGGAAAGAGAGGTGCTGGTGAGAGTAACATGGAAGGAGAGGTGCTGGTGAGAGTACCACCTAAGGAGAGGTGTTGGTGAGAGTAGCACTTAAGGAGAGGTGCTGGTGAGAGTAGCATGGAAGGAGAGGTGCTGGTGAGAGTAGCACCTAAGGAGAGGTGTTGGTGAGAGCAACACTTAAGGAGAGGTGTTCGTGAGAGTAGCATGGAAAGAGAGGTGCTGGTGAGAGTAGCACCTAAGGAGAGGTGTTGGTTAGAGTAGCATGGAAGGAGAGGTGCTGTTGAGATTAGCATGGAAGGAGAGGTGCTGGTGGGAGTAGCACCTAAGGAGAGGTGTTGGTGAGAGTAACACTTAAGGAGAGGTGTTGGTGAGAGTAGCATGGAAGGTGAGGTGTTGGTGAGAGTAGCACCTAAGGAGAGGTGTTGGTGAGAGTAGCATGGAAGGAGAGGTGCTGGTGAGAGTAGCATGGATGGAGAGGTGCTGGTGAGAGTAGCATAGAAGAGGAGATGCTGGTGAGATTAGCATGGAAGGAGAGGTGCTGGTGCGAGTAGCATGGAAGGAGAGGAGTTGGTGAGAGTAGTATGGAAGGAGAGGTGCTGGTGAGAGTAGCATGGAAGGAGAGGTGTTAGTGAGAGTAGCACCTAAAGAGAGGTGTTGGTGAGAGTAGCATGGAAGGAGAGGTGTTGGTGAGAGTAGCATGGAAGGAGAGGTGCTGGTGAGAGTAGCATGGATGGAGAGGTGCTGGTGAGAGTAGCATAGAATGAGAGGTGCTGGTGAGAGTAGCATGGAAGGTGAGGTGTTGGTGAGAGTAACATGGAAGGAGAGATGCTGCTGAGAGTAGCACCTAAGCAGAGTTGTTGGTGAGAGTAACATGGAAGGAGAGGTGCTGGTGAGAGTAGCATGGAAAGAGAGATGTTGGTGAGGATAGCATGGAAAGAGAGATGCTCTTGAGAGTAGCATGGAAAGAGAGGTGCTGGTGAGAGTAGCATGGAAAGAGAGATGTTGGTGAGAGTAGCATGGAAAAAGAGGTGTTGGTTAGAGTAGCATGGAAGGAGAGGTGCTGGTGAGAGTAGCATGGAAAGAGAGTTGTTGGTGAGAGTAGCATGAAAAGAGAGGTGTTGGTGAGGATAGCATGAAAAGAGAGATGCTGTTGAGAGTAGCATGGAAAGAGAGGTGCTGGTGAGAGTAGCATGGAAAGAGAGATGTTGGTGAGAGTAGCATGGAAGGAGAGGTGTTGGTGAGAGTAGCATGGAATGAGAAGTGCTGGTGAGAGTAGCACCTAAGGAGAAGTGTTGGTGTGAGTAGCACCTAAGGAGAGGTGTTGGTGAGAGTAGCATGAAAGGAGAGGTGTTGGTGAGAGTAACATGGAAGGAGAGGTGTTGGTGAGAGTAGCACCTAAGGAGAGGTGTTGGTGAGAGTAGCACCTAAGGAGAGGTGCTGGTGAGAGTAGCATGGATGGAGAGGTGTTGATGAGAGTAGCACATAAGGAGAGGTGTTGGTGAGAGTAGCACCTAAGGAGAGGTGTTGGTGAGAGTAGCACCTAAGGAGAGGTGTTGGTGAGAGAAGCATGGAAGGAGAGGTGTTGGTGAGAGTAGCACGTAAGGAGAGGTGTTGGTGAGAGAAGCATGGAAGGAGAGGTGTTGGTGAGAGTAACATGGAAGGAGAGGTGCTGGTGAGAGTAGCATGGAAGGAGAGGTGCTGCTGAGAGTAGCATGGAAGGAGAGGTGTTGGTGAGAGTAGCACCTAAAGAGAGGTGTTGGTGAGAGTAGCACCTAAAGAGAGGTGTTGGTGAGAGTAGCACCTAAAGAGAGGTGTTGGTGAGAGTAGCATGGAAGGAGAGGTTTTGGTGAGAGTAACATGGAAGGAGAGGTGTTGGTGAGAGTAGCATGGAGGAGAGGTGTTGGTGAGAGTAGCACCTAAGGAGAGGTGTTGATGAGAGTAGCACCTAAGGAGGGGTGTTGGTGAAAGTAGCACCTAAGGAGAGGTGTTGGTGAGAGTAGCATAGAAGGAGAGGTGTTGGTGAGAGTAGCACCTAAGGAGAGGTGTTGGTGAGAGTAGCACCTAAGGAGAGGTGTTGGTGAGAGTAGCACCTAAGGAGAGGTGTTGGTGAGAGTAGCATAGAAGGAGAGGTGCTGGTGAGAGTAACATGGAAGGAGAGGTGTTGGTGAGAGTAGCATGGAAGGAGAGGTGTTGGTGAGAGTAACATGGAAGGAGAGGTGTTGGTGAGAGTAGCACCTAAGGAGAGGTGTTGGTGAGAGTAGCACCTAATGTCAGGTGTTGGTGAGAGTAGCATGGAAGGAGAGGTGCTGGTGAGAGTAGCACCTTAGGAGAGGTGTTGGTGAGAGTAGCACCTAAGGAGAGGTGTTGGTGAGAGTAGCACCTAAGGAGAGGTGATGTTGAGAGTAGCATGGAAGGAGAGGTGCTGGTGAGAGTAGCACCTAAGGAGAGGTGTTGGTGAGAGTAGCACCTAAGGAGAGGTGTTGGTGAGAGTAGCATGGAAGGAGAGGTGCTGGTGAGCGTAACATGGAAAGAGAGGTGTTGGTGAGAGTAGCATGGAAGGAGAGGTGTTGGTGAGAGTAGCATGGAAGGAGAGGTGTTGGTGAGAGTAACATGGAAGGAGAGGTGTTGATGAGAGTAGCACCTAAGGAGAGGTGCTGGTGAGAGTAGCATGGAAGGAGAGGTGTTGGTGAGAGTTGCATGGAAGGAGAGGTGCTGGTGAGAGTAACATGTAAGGAGAGGTGCTGGTGAGAGTAGCACCTAAGGAGAGGTGTTGGTGAGAGTAGCACCTAAGGAGAGGCGTTGGTGAGAGTAGCACCTAAGGAGAGGTGTTGGTGAGAGTAGCATGGAAGGAAAGGTGTTGGTGAGAGTAACATGGACGGAGAGGTGTTGGTAAGAGTAGCACCTAAGGAGAGGTGCTGGTGAGAGTAGCACCTAAGGAGAGGTGCTGGTGAGAGTAGCATGGATGGAGAGGTGTTGATGAGAGTAGCACATAAGGAGAGGTGTTGGTGAGAGTAGCACCTAAGGAGAGGTGTTGGTGAGAGTAGCACCTAAGGAGAGGTGTTGGTGAGAGAAGCATGGAAGGAGAGGTGTTGGTGAGAGTAGCACGTAAGGAGAGGTGTTGGTGAGAGAAGCATGGAAGGAGAGGTGTTGGTGAGAGTAACATGGAAGGAGAGGTGCTGGTGAGAGTAGCATGGAAGAAGAGGTGCTGCTGAGAGTAGCATGGAAGGAGAGGTGTTGGTGAGAGTAGCACCTAAAGAGAGGTGTTGGTGAGAGTAGCACCTAAAGAGAGGTGTTGGTGAGAGTAGCACCTAAAGAGAGGTGTTGGTGAGAGTAGCATGGAAGGAGAGGTTTTGGTGAGAGTAACATGGAAGGAGAGGTGTTGGTGAGAGTAGCATGGAGGAGAGGTGTTGGTGAGAGTAGCACCTAAGGAGAGGTGTTGATGAGAGTAGCACCTAAGGAGGGGTGTTGGTGAAAGTAGCACCTAAGGAGAGGTGTTGGTGAGAGTAGCATAGAAGGAGAGGTGTTGGTGAGAGTAGCACCTAAGGAGAGGTGTTGGTGAGAGTAGCACCTAAGGAGAGGTGTTGGTGAGAGTAGCACCTAAGGAGAGGTGTTGGTGAGAGTAGCATAGAAGGAGAGGTGCTGGTGAGAGTAACATGGAAGGAGAGGTGTTGGTGAGAGTAGCATGGAAGGAGAGGTGTTGGTGAGAGTAACATGGAAGGAGAGGTGTTGGTGAGAGTAGCACCTAAGGAGAGGTGTTGGTGAGAGTAGCACCTAATGTCAGGTGTTGGTGAGAGTAGCATGGAAGGAGAGGTGCTGGTGAGAGTAGCACCTTAGGAGAGGTGTTGGTGAGAGTAGCACCTAAGGAGAGGTGATGTTGAGAGTAGCATGGAAGGAGAGGTGCTGGTGAGAGTAGCACCTAAGGAGAGGTGTTGGTGAGAGTAGCACCTAAGGAGAGGTGTTGGTGAGAGTAGCATGGAAGGAGAGGTGCTGGTGAGCGTAACATGGAAAGAGAGGTGTTGGTGAGAGTAGCATGGAAGGAGAGGTGTTGGTGAGAGTAGCATGGAAGGAGAGGTGTTGGTGAGAGTAACATGGAAGGAGAGGTGTTGATGAGAGTAGCACCTAAGGAGAGGTGCTGGTGAGAGTAGCATGGAAGGAGAGGTGTTGGTGAGAGTTGCATGGAAGGAGAGGTGCTGGTGAGAGTAACATGTAAGGAGAGGTGCTGGTGAGAGTAGCACCTAAGGAGAGGTGTTGGTGAGAGTAGCACCTAAGGAGAGGCGTTGGTGAGAGTAGCACCTAAGGAGAGGTGTTGGTGAGAGTAGCATGGAAGGAAAGGTGTTGGTGAGAGTAACATGGACGGAGAGGTGTTGGTAAGAGTAGCACCTAAGGAGAGGTGCTGGTGAGAGTAGCACCTAAGGAGAGGTGTTGTTGAGAGTAGCACCTAAGGAGAGGTGTTGGTGAGAGTAGCACCTAAGGAGAGGTGTTGGTGATAGTAGCATGGAAGGAGAGGTGCTGGTGAGACTAGCATGGATGGAGAGGTGCTAGTGAGAGTAGCATGGAAGGAGAGGTGATGGTGAGAGTAGCATGGAAGGAGAGGTGCTGATGAGAGTAGGATGGAAGGAGAGGTGCTGGTGAGAGTAGCATGGAAGGAGAGGGGCTGGTGAGAGTAGCATGGATGGAGAGGTGCTGGTGAGAGTAGCATGGAAGGAGAGATGTTGGTGAGAGTAGCATGGAAGGAGAGGTGCTGGTGAGAGTAGCATGAATGGAGAGGTGCTGGTGAGAGTAGCATAGAAGGAGAGGTGCTGGTGAGAGTAGCATGGAAGGTGAGGTGTTGGTGAGAGTAGCATGGAAGGAGAGATGCTGCTGAGAGTAGCACCTAAGCAGAGTTGTTGGTGAGAGTAACATGGAAGGAGAGGTGCTGGTGAGAGTAGCAGGGAAGGAGAGGTGTTGGTGAGAGTAGCATGGAAAGAGATTTGTTGTTGAGAGTAGCATGGAAAGAGAGATGTTGGTGAGAGTAGCATGGAAGGAGAGGTGCTGATGAGAGTAGGATGGAAGGAGAGGTGCTGGTGAGAGTATCATGGAAGGAGAGGGGCTGGTGAGAGTAGCATGGATGGAGAGGTGCTGGAGAGAGTAGCATGGAAGGAGAGGTGTTGGTGAGAGTAGCATGGAAGGAGAGGTGCTGGTGAGAGTAGCATGGAAGGAGAAGTGTTGGTGTGAGTAGCACCTAAGGAGAGGTGTTAGTGAGAGTAGCACCTAAGGAGAGGTGTTGGTGAGAGTAGCACCTAAGGAGAGGTGTTGGTGAGAGTAGCATAGAAGGAGAGGTGTTGGTGAGAGTAGCACCTAAGGAGAGGTGTTGGTGAGAGTAGCACCTAAGGAGAGGTGTTGGTCACAGCAGCATAGAAGGAGAGGTGTTGGTGAGAGTAACATGTAAGGAGAGGTGTTGGTGAGAGTAGCATGGAGGAGAGGTGTTGTTGAGAGTAGCACTTAAGGAGAGGTGTTGGTGAGGGTAGCACCTAAGGAGAGGTGTTGGTGAGAGTAGCACCTAAGGAGAGGTGTTGGTGAGAGTAGCATGGAAGGAGAGGTGTTGGTGAGAGTAGCATAGAAGGAGAGGTGTTGGTGAGAGTAACATGGAAGGAGAGGTGCTGGTGAGAGTAGCACCTAAGGGGAGGTGTTGGTGAGAGTAGCACCTAAGGAGAGGTGTTGTTGAGACTAGCATGGAAGGAGAGGTGCTGGCGAGAGTAGCACCTAAGGAGAGGTGTTGGTGAGAGTAGCACCTAAGGAGAGGTCTTGGTGAGAGTAGCATGGAAGGAGAGGTGTTGGTGAGAGTAGCATAGAAGGAGAGGTGTTGGTGAGAGTAACATTGAAGGAGAGGTGTTGATGAGAGTAGCACCTAAGGAGAGGTGCTGGTGAGAGTAACATGGAAGGAGAGGTGCTGATGAGAGTAGCACCTAAGGAGAGGTGCTGGTGAGAGTAGCACCAAAGGAGAGGTGATGGTGAGAGTAGCACCTAATGAGAGGTGTTAGTGAGAGTAGCACCTAATGAGAGGTGTTGGTGAGAGTAGCATGGAAGGAGAAGTGTTGGTTAGAGTAGCACCTAAGGAGAGGTGTTGGTGAGAGTAGCACTTAAAGAGAGGTGTTGGTGAGAGTAGCACCTAAAGAGAGGTGTTGGTGAGAGTAGCACCTAAGGAGAGGTGTTGGTGAGAGTAACATGGAAGGAGAGGTGTTGGTGAGAGTAGCATGGAAGGAGAAGTGTTGGTGAGAGTAACATGGACGGAGAGGTGTTGGTGAGAGTAGCATGGAAGGAGAGGTGCTGGTGAGAGTAGCACCTAAGGAGAGGTGTTGGTGAGAGTAACACTTAAGGAGAGGTGTTGGTGAGAGTAGCATGGAAGGAGAGGTGCTCGTGAGAGTAGCACCTAAGGAGAGGTGTTGGTGAGAGTAGCATGGAAGGAGAGGTGCTGGTGAGATTAGCATGGAAGGAGAGGTGCTGGTGAGAGTAGCATGGAAGGTGAGGTGTTGGTGAGAGTAGCACCTAAGGAGAGGCGTTGGTTAGAGTAGCATGGAAGGAGAGGTGCTGGTGAGAGTAACATGGAAGGAGAGGTGCTGGTGAGAGTAGCACCTAAGAAGAGGTGTTGGTGAGAGTAGCATGGAAGGAGAGGTGCTGGTGAGAGTAGCATGGATGGAGAGGTGCTGGTGAGAGTAGCATAGAAGAAGAGATGCTGGTGAGAGTAGCATGGAAGGTGAGGTGCTGGTGAGAGTAGCATGGAAGGAGAGGGGCTGGTGAGAGTAGCATGGATAGAGAGGTGCTGGTGAGAGTAGCATGGAAGGAGAGGTGTTGGTGAGAGTAGCATGGAAGGAGAGGTGCTGGTGAGAGTAGCATGGATGGAGAAGTGCTAGTGAGAGTAGCAGGGAAAGAGAGGTGTTGTTGAGAGTAGCATGGAAAGAGAGGTGTTGGTGAGAATAGCATGGAAAGAGAGGTGCTGGTGAGAGTAGCATGGATGGAGAAGTGCTGGTGAGAGTAGCAGGGAAAGAGAGGTGTTGGTGAGAGTAGCATGGAAAGAGAGGTGCTGGTGAGAGTAGCATGGAAAGAGAGGTGCTGGTGAGAGTAGCATGGAAGGAGAAGTGCTGGTGAGAGTAGCACCTAAGGAGAAGAGTTGGTGTGAGTAGCACCTAAGGAGAGGTGTTGGTGACAGTAGCATGAAAGGAGAGGTGCTGGTGAGAGTAGCACCTAAGGAGAGGTGTTGGTGAGAGTAGCACCTAAGGAGAGGTGTTGGTGAGAGTAGCACCTAAGGAGAGGTGTTGGTGAGAGTAGCGCCTAAAGAGAGGTGTTGGTGAGAGAAGCATGGAAGGAGAGGTGTTGGTGAGAGTAACATGGAAGGAGAGGTGCTGGTGAGAGTAGCATGGAAGGAGAGGTGTTGGTGAGAGTAGCATGGAAGGAGAGGTGTTGGTGAGAGTAACATGGAAGGAGAGGTGTTGGTGAGAGTATCACCTAAAGAGAGGTGCTGGTGAGAGTAACATGGAAGGAGAGGTGCTGGTGAGAGTAGCACCTAAGGAGAGGTGTTGGTGAGAGTAGCACTTAAGGAGAGGTGCTGGTGAGAGTAGCATGGAAGGAGAGGTGCTGGTGAGAGTAGCACCTAAGGAGAGGTGTTAGTGAGAGTAACACTTAAGGAGAGGTGTTCGTGAGAGTAGCATGGAAAGAGAGGTGCTTGTGAGAGTTGCACCTAAGGAGAGGTGTTGGTTAGAGTAGCATGGAAGGAGAGGTGCTGGTGAGATTAGCATGGAAGGAGAGGTGCTGGTGAGAGTAGCACCTAAGGAGAGGTGTTGGTGAGAGTAACACTTAAGGAGAGGTGTTGGTGAGAGTAGCGTGGAAGGTGAGGTGTTGGTGAGAGTAGCACCTAAGGAGAGGTGTTGGTGAGAGTAGCATGGAAGGAGAGGTGCTGGTGAGAGTAGCATGGATGGAGAGTTGCTGGTGAGAGTAGCATAGAAGAAGAGATGCTGGTGAGATTAGCATGGAAGGAGAGGTACTGGTGCGAGTAGCATGGAAGGAGAGGAGTTGGTGAGAGTAGTATGGAAGGAGAGGTGCTGGTGAGAGTAGCATGGAAGGAGAGGTGTTAGTGAGAGTAGCACCTAAAGAGAGGTGTTGGTGAGAGTAGCATGTAAGGAGAGGTGCTGGTGCGAGTAGCATGGAAGGAGAGGTGCTGGTGAGAGTAGCATGGAAGGAGAGGTGTTAGTGAGAGTAGCACCTAAAGAGAGGTGCTGGTGCGAGTAGCATGGAAGGAGAGGTGCTGGTGAGAGTAGAATGGATGGAGAGGTGCTGGTGAGAGTAGCATAGAAGGAGAGGTGCTGGTGAGAGTAGCATGGAAGGAGAGATGCTGCTGAGAGTAGCACCTAAGCAGAGTTGTTGGTGAGAGTAATACCTAATTAGAGGTGTTGGTGAAAGTAGCACCTAAGGAGAGGTGTTGGTGAGAGTAGCATAGAAGGAGAGGTGTTGGTGAGAGTAGCACCTAAGGAGAGGTGTTGGTGAGAGTAGCACCTAAGGAGAGGTGTTGGTGAGAGTAGCATAGAAGGAGAGGTGTTGGTGAGAGTAGCATAGAAGGAGAGGTGCTGGTGAGAGTAACATGGAAGGAGAGGTGCTGGTGAGAGTAGCAGGGAAAGAGAGATGTTGGTGAGAGTAGCATGGAAGGAGAGGTGCTGGTGAGAGTAGCATGGAAAGAGAGTTGTTGGTGAGAGTAGCATGGAAAGAGAGGTGTTGGTGAGGATAGCATGGAAAGAGAGATGCTGTTGAGAGTAGCATGGAAAGAGAGGTGCTGGTGAGAGTAGCATGGAAAGAGAGATGTTGGTGAGAGTAGCATGGAAGGAGAGGTGTTGGTGAGAGTAGCATGGAATGAGAAGTGCTGGTGAGAGTAGCACCAAAGGAGAAGTGTTGGTGTGAGTAGCACCTAAGGAGAGGTGTTGGTGAGAGTAGCATGAAAGGAGAGGTGTTGGTGAGAGTAACATGGAAGGAGAGGTGTTGGTGAGAGTAGCACCTAAGGAGAGGTGTTGGTGAGAGTAGCACCTAAGGAGAGGTGTTGGTGAGAGTAGCACCTAAGGAGAGGTGTTGGTGAGAGTAGCACGTAAGAAGAGGTGTTGGTGAGAGAAGCATGGAAGGAGAGGTGTTGGTGAGAGTAACATGGAAAGAGAGGTGCTGGTGAGAGTAGCATGGAAGAAGAGGTGCTGCTGAGAGTAGAATGGAAGGAGAGGTGTTGGTGAGAGTAGCATGGAAGGAGAGGTGTTGGTGAGAGTAACATGGAAGGAGAGGTGTTGGTGAGAGTATCATCTAAGGAGAGGTGCTAGTGAGAGAAACATGGAAGGAGAGGTGCTGGTGAGAGTACCACCTAAGGAGAGGTGTTGTGAGAGTAACACTTAAGGAGAGGTGTTGGTGAGAGTAGCATGGAAGGAGAGGTGCTGGTGAGAGTAGCATCTAAGGAGAGGTGTTGGTGAGAGTAGCACTTAAGAAGAGGTGCTGGTGAGAGTAGTATGGAAGGAGAGGTGTTGGTGAGAGTAGCATGGAAGGAGAGCTGCTGGTGAGAGTAGCACCTAAGGAGAGGTGTTGGTGAGAGTAACACTTAAGGAGAGGTGTTGGTGAGAGTAGCATGGAAGGAGAGGTGCTGGTGAGAGTAGCATCTAAGGAGAGGTGTTGGTGAGAGTAGCACTTAAGAAGAGGTGCTGGTGAGAGTAGTATGGAAGGAGAGGTGTTGGTGAGAGTAGCATGGACGGAGAGGTGCTGGTGAGAGTAACATGGAAGGAGAGGTGTTGGTGAGAGTAGTATGGAAGGAGAGGTGTTGGTGAGAGTAGCATGGAAGGAGAGGTGTTGGTGAGAGTAACACTTAAGGATAGGTGTTGGTGAGAGTAGCATGGAAGGAGAGGTGCTGGTGAGAGTAGCACCTAATGAGAGGAGTTGGTGAGAGTAGCACCTAATGAGAGGTGTTGGTGAGAGTAGCATGGAAGGAGAGGTGTTGGTGAGAGTAGCATGGAAGGAGAGGTGCTGGTGAGAGTAACATGGAAGGAGAGGTGCTGGTGAGAGTAGCACCTAAGGAGAGGTGTTGGTGAGAGTAGCACCTAAGGAGAGGTGTTGGTGAGAGTAGCACTTAAGGAGAGGTGCTGGTGAGAGTAGCACCTAAAGAGAGGTGTTGGTGAGAGTAGCACCTAAAGAGAGGTGTTGGTGAGAGTAGCACCTAAAGAGAGGTGTTGGTGAGAGTAGCACCTAAGGAGAGTTGTTGGTGAGAGTAGCATGGAAGGAGAGGTTTTGGTAAGAGTAACATGGAAAAAGAGGTGTTGGTGAGAGTAGCATGGAGGAGAGGTGTTGGTGAGAGTAGCACCTAAGGAGAGGTGTTGATGAGAGTAGCACCTAAGGAGAGGTGTTGATGAGAGTAGCACCTAAGGAGAGGTGTTGGTGAAAGTAGCACCTAAGGAGAGGTGTTGGTGAGAGTAGCATAGAAGGAGAGGTGTTGGTGAGAGTAGCACCTAAGGAGAGGTGTTGGTGAGAGTAGCACCTAAGGAGAGGTGTTGGTGAGAGTAGCATAGAAGGAGAGGTGCTGGTGAGAGTAACATGGAAGGAGAGGTGTTGGTGAGAGTAGCATGGTAGGAGAGGTGTTGGTGAGAGTAGCATGGAAGGAGAGGTGCTGGTGAGAGTAGCATGGAAGGAGAGGTGCTGGTGAGAGTAGCATGGAAGGAGAGGTGTTGGTGAGAGTAGCACCTAAGGAGAGGTGTTGGTGAGAGTAGCATAGAAGGAGAGGTGCTGGTGAGAGTAACATGGAAGGAGAGGTGCTGGTGAGAGTAGCATGGAAGGAGAGGTGCTGGTGAGAGAAGCATGGAAGGAGAGGTGTTGGTGAGAGTAGCATGGAAGGAGAGGTGTTAGTGAGAGTAACATGGAAGGAGAGGTGTTGGTGAGAGTAGCACCTAAGGAGAGGTGTTGGTGAGAGTAGCACCTAATGAGAGATGTTGGTGAGAGTAGCATGGAAGGAGAGGAGCTGGTGAGAGTAGCACCTTAGGAGAGGTGTTGGTGAGAGTAGCACCTAAGGAGAGGTGATGTTGAGAGTAGCATGGCAGGAGAGGTGCTGGTGAGAGTAGCACCTAAGGAGAGGTGTTGGTGAGAGTAGCACCTAAGGAGAGGTGTTGGTGAGAGTAGCATGGAAGCAGAGGTGCTGGTGAGCGTAACATGGAAAGAGAGGTGTTGGTGAGAGTAGCATTGAAGGAGAGGTGTTGGTGAGAGTAGCATGGAAGGAGAGGTGTTGGTGAGAGTAACATGGAAGGAGAGGTGTTGATGAGAGTAGCACCTAAGGAGAGGTGCTGGTGAGAGTAGCATGGAAGGAGAGGTGTTGGTGAGAGTAGCATGGAAGGAGAGGTGCTGGTGAGAGTAACATGGAAGGAGAGGTGCTGGTGAGAGTAGCACCTAAGGAGAGGTGTTGGTGAGAGTAGCACCTAAGGAGAGGTGTTGGTGAGAGTAGCACCTAAGGAGAGGTGTTGGTGAGAGTAGCATGGAAGGAAAGGTGTTGGTGAGAGTAACATGGAAGGAGAGGTGTTGGTAAGAGTAGCACCTAAGGAGAGGTGTTGTTGAGAGTAGCACCTAAGGAGAGGTGTTGGTGAGAGTAGCAGCTAAGGAGAGGTGTTGTTGAGAGTAGCACCTAAGGAGAGGTGTTGGTGAGAGTAGCACCTAAGGAGAGGTGTTGGTGAGAGTAGCATGGAAGGAGAGGTGCTGGTGAGAGTAGCATGGATGGAGAGGTGCTAGTGAGAGTAGCATGGAAGGAGAGGTGATGGTGAGAGTAGCATGGAAGGAGAGGTGCTGGTGAGAGTAGCATGGAAGGAGAGGGGCTGGTGAGAGTAGCATGGATGGAGAGGTGCTGGTGAGAGTAGCATGGAAGGAGAGGTGTTGGTGAGAGTAGCATGGAAGGAGAGGTGCTGGTGAGAGTAGCATGAATGGAGAGGTGTTGGTGAGAGTAGCATGGAAGGAGAGATGCTGCTGAGAGTAGCACCTAACCAGAGTTGTTGGTGAGAGTAACATGGAAGGAGAGGTGCTGGTGAGAGTAGCAGGGAAGGAGAGGTGTTGGTGAGAGTAGCATGGAAAGAGAGAAGTTGGTGAGAGTAGCATGGAAGGAGAGGTGCTGGTGAGAGTAGCATGGAAGGAGAAGTGCTGGTGAGAGTAGCACCTAAGGAGAAGTGTTGGTATGAGTAGCACCTAAGGAGAGGTGTTGGTGAGAGTAGCACCTAAAGAGAGGTGTTGGTGAGAGTAGCACCTAAGGAGAGGTGTTGGTCAGAGTAGCATAGAAGGAGAGGTGTTGGTGAGAGTAACATGGAAGGAGAGGTGTTGGTGAGAGTAGCATGGAGGAGAGGTGTTGGTGAGAGTAGCACCTAAGGAGAGGTGTTGGTGAGGGTAGCACCTAAGGAGAGGTGTTGGTGAGAGTAGCACCTAAGGAGAGGTGTTGGTGAGAGTAGCATAGAAGGAGAGGTGTTGGTGAGAGTAGCACCTAAGGAGAGGTGTTGGTGAGAGTAGCACCTAAGGAGAGGTGTTGGTGAGAGTAGCATAAAAGGAGAGGTGTTGGTGAGAGTAACATGGTAGGAGAGGTCTTGGTGAGAGTAACATGGAAGGAGAGGTGCTGGTGAGAGTAGCATGGAAGGAGAGGTGCTGGTGAGAGTAGCACCTAAGGAGAGGTGTTGGTGAGAGTAGCATGGAAGGAGAGGTGTTGGTGAGAGTAACATGGAAGGAGAGGTGTTGGTGAGAGTAGCACCTAAGGAGAGGTGTTGGTGAGAGTAGCATGGAAGGAGAGGTGCTGGTGAGAGTAGCACCTTAGGAGAGGTGTTGGTGAGAGTAGCATAGAAGGAGAGGTGTTGGTGAGAGTAGCACCTAAGGAGAGGTGTTGGTGAGAGTAGCATGGAAGGAGAGGTATTGGTGAGAGTAACATAGAAGGAGAGGTGCTGGTGAGAGTAGCATGGAAGGAGAGGTGTTGGTGAGAGTAACATGGAAGGAGAGGTGTTGGTGAGAGTAACATGGAAGGAGAGGTGCTGGTGAGAGTTGCACCTAAGGGGAGGTGTTGGTGAGAGTAGCACCTAAGGAGAGGTGTTGTTGAGAGTAGCATGGAAGGAGAGGTGCTGGTGAGAGTAGCACCTAAGGAGAGGTGTTGGTGAGAGTAGCACCTAAGGAGAGGTGTTGGTGAGAGTAGCATGGAAGGAGAGGTGTTGGTGAGAGTAGCATAGAAGGAGAGGTGTTGGTGAGAGTAACATGGAAGGAGAGGTGTTGATGAGAGTAGCACCTAAGGAGAGGTGTTGGTGAGAGTAACATGGAAGGAGAGGTGTTGATGAGAGTAGCACCTAAGGAGAGGTGCTGGTGAGAGTAGCATGGAAGGAGAGGTGTTGGTGAGAGTAGCATGGAAGGAGAGGTGCTGGTGAGAGTAACATGGAAGGAGAGGTGCTGGTGAGAGTAGCACCTAAGGAGAGGTGTTGGTTAGAGTAGCATGGAAGGAGAGGCGCTGGTGAGATTTGCATGGAGGGAGAGGTGCTGGTGAAAGTAGCATGGAAGTTGAGGTGTTGGTGAGAGTAGCACCTATGGAGAGGTGTTGGTTAGAGTAGCATGGAAGGAGAGGTGCTGGTGAGAGTAACATGGAAGGAGAGGTGTTGGTGAGAGTAACATGGAAGGAGAGGTGCTGGTGAGAGTAGCACCTAAGGAGAGGTGTTGGTGAGAGTAGCATGGAAGGAGAGGTGCTGGTGAGAGTAGCATGGATGGAGAGGTGTTAGTGAGAGTAGTATGGAAGGAGAGGTGATGGTGAGAGTAGCATGGAAGAAGAGGTGTTAGTGAGAGTAGCACCTAAGGAGAGGTGTTGGTGAGAGTAGCATGGAAGGAGAGGTGCTGGTGAGAGTAGCATGGATGGAGAGGTGCTAGTGAGAGTAGCATAGAAGGAGAGGTGATGGTGAGAGTAGCATGGAAGGAGAGGTGCTGATGAGAGTAGCATGGAAGGAGAGGTGCTGGTGAGAGTAGCATGGAAGGAGAGGGGCTGGTGAGAGTAGCATGGATGAAGAGGTGCTGGTAAGAGTAGCATGGAAGGTGAGGTGTTGGTGAGAGTAGCATGGAAGGAGAGATGCTGCTTAGAGTAGCACCTAAGCAGAGTTGTTGGTGAGAGTAACATGGAAGGAGAGGTGCTGATGAGAGTAGCATGGAAAGAGAGATGTTGGTGAGAATAGCATGGAAGGAGAGGTGCTGGTGAGAGTAGCATGGAAGGAGAAGTGCTGGTGAGAGTAGCACCTAAGGAGAAGTGTTGGTGTGAGTAGCACCTAAGGAGAGGTGTTGGTGAGAGTAGCATGAAAGGAGAGGTGTTGGTGAGAGTAACAAGGAAGGAGAGGTGTTGGTGAGAGTAGCACCAAAGGAGAGGTGTTGGTGAGAGTAGCACCTAAGGAGAGGTGCTGGTGAGAGTAGCATGGATGGAGAGGTGTTGGTGAGAGTAGCACCTAAGAAGAGGTGTTGGTGAGAGTAGCACCTAAGGAGAGGTGTTGGTGAGAGTAGCACCTAAGGAGAGGTGTTGGTGAGAGTAGCACCTAAGGAGAGGTGTTGGTGAGAGAAGCATGGAAGGAGAGGTGTTGGTGAGAGTAACATGGAAGGAGAGGTGCTGGTGAGAGTAGCATGGAAGGAGAGGTGCTGGTGAGAGTAGCATGGAAGGAGAGGTGTTGGTGAGAGTACCATGGAAGGAGAGGTGTTGGTGAGAGTAACATGGAAGGAGAGGTGTTGGTGAGAGTATCACCTAAGGAGAGGTGCTAGTGAGAGTAACATGGAAGGAGTGGTGCTGGTGAGAGTAGCACCTAAGGAGAGGTGTTGGTGAGAGTAGCACTTAAGGAGAGGTGCTGGTGAGAGTAGCATGGAAGGAGAGGTGCTGGTGAGAGTAGCACCTAAGGAGAGGTGTTGGTGAGAGTAACACTTAAGGAGAGGTGTTAGTGAGAGTAGCATGGAAGGAGAGGTGCTCGTGAGAGTAGCACCTAAGGAGAGGTGTTGGTTAGAGTAGCATGGAAGGAGAGGTGCTGGTCAGATTAGCATGGAAGGAGAGGTGCTGGTGAGAGTAGCATGGAAGGTGAGGTGTTGGTGAGAGTAGCACCTAAGGAGAGGTGTTGGTTAGAGCAGCATGGAAGGAGAGGTGCTGGTGAGAGTAACATGGAATGAGAGGTGTTGGTGAGAGTAGCACCTAAGAAGAGGTGTTGGTGAGAGTAGCATGGAAGGAGAGGTGCTGGTGAGAGTAGCATGGATGGAGAGGTGCTGGTGAGAGTAGCATAGAAGAAGAGATGCTGGTGAGATTAGCATGGAAGGTGAGGTGCTGGTGAGAGTAGCATGGAAGGAGAGGTGTTGGTGAGAGTAGCATGGAAAGAGAGATGTTGGTGAGAGTAGCATGGAAAAAGAGGTGTTGGTTAGAGTAGCATGGAAGGAAATGTGTTGGTGAGAGTAGCAGGGAAGGAGAGGTGTTGGTGAGAGTAGCATGGAAAGAGAGATGTTGGTGAGAGTAGCATGGAAAAAGAGGTGTTGGTTAGAGTAGCATGGAAGGAGAGGTGCTGGTGAAAGTAGCATGGAAAGAGAGTTGTTGGTGAGAGTAGCATGGAAAGAGAGGTGCTGGTGAGAGTAGCATGGAAAGAGAGGTGCTGGTGAGAGTAGCATGGAAAGAGAGTTGTTGGTGAGAGTAGCATGGAAAAAGAGGTGTTGGTTAGAGTAACACTTAAGGAGAGGTGTTGGTGAGAGTAGCATGGAAGGAGAGGTGCTCGTGAGAGTAGCACCTAAGGAGAGGTGTTGGTTAGAGTAGCATGGAAGGAGAGGTGCTGGTGAGATTAGCATGGAAGGAGAGGTGCTGGTGAGAGTAGCATGGAAGGTGAGGTGTTGGTGAGAGTAGCACCTAAGGAGAGGTGTTGGTTAGAGTAGCATGGAAGGAGAGGTGCTGGTGAGATTAGCATGGAAGGAGAGGTGCTGGTGAGAGTAGCATGGAAGGAGAGGTGTTGGTGAGAGTAGCATGGAAAGAGAGATGTTGGTGAGAGTAGCATGGAAAAAGAGGTGTTGGTTAGAGTAACACTTAAGGAGAGGTGTTGGTGAGAGTAGCATGGAAGGAGAGGTGCTCGTGAGAGTAGCACCTAAGGAGAGGTGTTGGTTAGAGTAGCATGGAAGGAGAGGTGCTGGTGAGATTAGCATGGAAGGAGAGGTGCTGGTGAGAGTAGCATGGAAGGAGAGGTGTTGGTGAGAGTAGCATGGAAAGAGAGATGTTGGTGAGAGTAGCATGGAAAAAGAGGTGTTGGTTAGAGTAGCATGGAAGGAAATGTGTTGGTGAGAGTAGCAGGGAAGGAGAGGTGTTGGTGAAAGTAGCATGGAAAAAGAGGTGTTGGTTAGAGTAGCATGGAAGGAGAGGTGCTGGTGAGAGTAGCATGGAAAGAGAGTTGTTGGTGAGATTAGCATGGAAAGAGAGGTGCTGGTGAGAGTAGCATGGAAGGAGAGGTGTTGGTGAGAGTAGCATGGAAAGAAAGATGTTGGTGAGAGTAGCATGGAAAGAGAGGTGCTGGTGAGAGTAGCATGGAAGGAGAGGTGCTGGTGAGAGTAGCATGGAAGGAGAGGTGCTGGTGAGAGTAACATGGAAAGAGAGTTGTTGGTGAGAGTAGCATGGAAAGAGAGGTGCTGGTGAGAGTAGCATGGAAAGAGAGTTGTTGGTGAGAGTAGCATGGAAAAAGAGGTGTTGGTTAGAGTAACACTTAAGGAGAGGTGTTGGTTGAGAGTAACATGGAAAGAGAGGTGCTCGTGAGAGTAGCACCTAAGGAGAGGTGTTGGTTAGAGTAGCATGGAAGGAGAGGTGCTGGTGAGATTAGCATGAAAGGAGAGGTGCTGGTGAGAATAGCACCTAAGGAGAGGTGTTGGTGAGAGTAGCACTTAAGGAGAGGTGCTGGTGAGAGTAGCATGGAAGGAGAGGTGCTGGTGAGAGTAGCACCTAAGGAGAGGTGTTGGTGAAAGTAACTCTTAAGGAGAGGTGCTGGTGAGATTAGCATGGAAGGAGAGGTGCTGGTGAGAGTAGCATAGAAGGTGAGGTGTTGGTGAGAGTAGCACCTAAGGAGAGGTGTTGGTTAGAGTAGCATGGAAGGAGAGGTGCTGGTGAGATTAGCATGGAAGGAGAGGTGCTGGTGAGAGTAGCATGGAAGGAGAGGTGTTGGTGAGAGTAGCATGGAAAGAGAGATGTTGGTGAGAGTAGCATGGAAAAAGAGGTGTTGGTTAGAGTAACACTTAAGGAGAGGTGTTGGTGAGAGTAGCATGGAAGGAGAGGTGCTCGTGAGAGTAGCACCTAAGGAGAGGTGTTGGTTAGAGTAGCATGGAAGGAGAGGTGCTGGTGAGATTAGCATGGAAGGAGAGGTGCTGGTGAGAGTAGCATGGAAGGAGAGGTGTTGGTGAGAGTAGCATGGAAAGAGAGATGTTGGTGAGAGTAGCATGGAAAAAGAGGTGTTGGTTAGAGTAGCATGGAAGGAAATGTGTTGGTGAGAGTAGCAGGGAAGGAGAGGTGTTGGTGAGAGTAGCATGGAAAAAGAGGTGTTGGTTAGAGTAGCATGGAAGGAGAGGTGCTGGTGAGAGTAGCATGGAAAGAGAGTTGTTGGTGAGATTAGCATGGAAAGAGAGGTGCTGGTGAGAGTAGCATGGAAGGAGAGGTGTTGGTGAGAGTAGCATGGAAAGAAAGATGTTGGTGAGAGTAGCATGGAAAGAGAGGTGCTGGTGAGAGTAGCATGGAAGGAGAGGTGCTGGTGAGAGTAGCATGGAAGGAGAGGTGCTGGTGAGAGTAACATGGAAAGAGAGTTGTTGGTGAGAGTAGCATGGAAAGAGAGGTGCTGGTGAGAGTAGCATGGAAAGAGAGTTGTTGGTGAGAGTAGCATGGAAAAAGAGGTGTTGGTTAGAGTAACACTTAAGGAGAGGTGTTGGTTGAGAGTAACATGGAAAGAGAGGTGCTCGTGAGAGTAGCACCTAAGGAGAGGTGTTGGTTAGAGTAGCATGGAAGGAGAGGTGCTGGTGAGATTAGCATGAAAGGAGAGGTGCTGGTGAGAATAGCACCTAAGGAGAGGTGTTGGTGAGAGTAGCACTTAAGGAGAGGTGCTGGTGAGAGTAGCATGGAAGGAGAGGTGCTGGTGAGAGTAGCACCTAAGGAGAGGTGTTGGTGAAAGTAACTCTTAAGGAGAGGTGCTGGTGAGATTAGCATGGAAGGAGAGGTGCTGGTGAGAGTAGCATAGAAGGTGAGGTGTTGGTGAGAGTAGCACCTAAGGAGAGGTGTTGGTTAGAGTAGCATGGAAGGAGAGGTGCTGGTGAGAGTAACATGGAATGAGAGGTGTTGGTGAGAGTAACATGGAAGGAGAGGTGCTGGTGAGAGTAGCACCTAAGAAGAGGTGTTGGTGAGAGTAGCATGGAAGGAGAGGTGCTGGTGAGAGTAGCATGGATGGAGAGGTGCTGGTGAGAGTAGCATAGAAGAAGAGATGCTGGTGAGATTAGCATGGAAGGTGAGGTGCTGGTGAGAGTAGCATGGAAGGAGATGTGTTGGTGAGAGTAGCATGGAAAGAGAGATGTTGGTGAGAGTAGCATGGAAAAAGAGGTGTTGGTTAGAGTAGCATGGAAGGAAATGTGTTGGTGAGAGTAGCAGGGAAGGAGAGGTGTTGGTGAGAGTAGCATGGAAAGAGAGATGTTGGTGAGAGTAGCATGGAAAAAGAGGTGTTGGTTAGAGTAGCATGGAAGGAGAGGTGGTGGTGAGAGTAGCATGTAAAGAGAGTTGTTGGTGAGAGTAGCATGGAAAGAGAGGTGCTGGTGAGAGTAGCATGGAAGGAAAGGTGTTGTTGAGAGTAGCATGGAAAGAGAGATGTTGGTGAGAGTAGCATGGAAAGAGAGGTGCTGGTGAGAGTAGCATGGAAAGAGAGTTGTTGGTGAGAGTAGCATGGAAAAAGAGGTGTTGGTTAGAGTAACACTTAAGGAGAGGTGTTGGTGAGAGTAGCATGGAAGGAGAGGTGCTCGTGAGAGTAGCACCTAAGGAGAGGTGTTGGTTAGAGTAGCATGGAAGGAGAGGTGCTGGTGAGATTAGCATGGAAGGAGAGGTGCTGGTGAGAGTAGAATGGAAGGTGAGGTGTTGGTGAGAGTAGCACCTAAGGAGAGGTGTTGGTTAGAGTAGCATGGAAGGAGAGGTGCTAGTGAGAGTAACATGGAATGAGAGGTGTTGGTGACAGTAACATGGAAGGAGAGGTGCTGGTGAGAGTAGCACCTAAGAAGATGTGTTGGTGAGAGTAGCATGGATGGAGAGGTGCTGGTGAGAGTAGCATGGAAGGAGAGGTGTTGGTGAGAGTAGCATGGAAAGAGAGATGTTGGTGAGAGTAGCATGGAAAAAGAGGTGTTGGTTAGAGTAGCATGGAAGGAAATGTGGTGGTGAGAGTAGCAGGGAAGGAGAGGTGTTGGTGAGAGTAGCATGGAAAAAGAGGTGTTGGTTAGAGTAGCATGGAAGGAGAGGTGCTGGTGAGAGTAGCATGGAAAGAGAGTTGTTGGTGAGAGTAGCATGGAAAGAGAGGTGCTGGTGAGAGTAGCATGGAAGGAGAGGTGTTGGTGAGAGTAGCATGGAAAGAGAGATGTTGGTGAGAGTAGCATGGAAAGAGAGGTGCTGGTGAGAGTAGCATGGAAGGAGAGGTGCTGGTGAGAGTAGCATGGAAGGAGAGGTGCTGGTGAGAGTACCATGGAAAGAGAGTTGTTGGTGAGAGTAGCATGGAAAGAGAGGTGTTGGTGAGAGTAGCAGGGAAGGAGAGACGTTGTTGAGAGTAGCATGGAAAGAGAGATGTTGGTGAGAGTAGCATGGAAGGAGAGGTGTTGGTGAGAGTAGCATGGAAAGAGAGATGTTGGTGAGAGTAGCATGGAAAAAGAGGTGTTGGTTAGAGTAGCATGGAAGGAAATGTGGTGGTGAGAGTAGCAGGGAAGGAGAGGTGTTGGTGAGAGTAGCATGGAAAAAGAGGTGTTGGTTAGAGTAGCATGGAAGGAGAGGTGCTGGTGAGAGTAGCATGGAAAGAGAGTTGTTGGTGAGAGTAGCATGGAAAGAGAGGTGTTGGTTAGAGTAGCATGGAAGGAGAGGTGCTGGTGAGAGTAGCATGGAAAGAGAGTTGTTGGTGAGAGTAGCATGGAAAGAGAGTTGTTGGTGAGAGTAGCATGGAAAGAGAGGTGCTGGTGAGAGTAGCATGGAAGGAGAGGTGTTGGTGAGAGTAGCATGGAAAGAGAGATGTTGGTGAGAGTAGCACGGAAAGAGAGGTGCTGGTGAGAGTAGCATGGAAGGAGAGGTGCTGGTGAGAGTAGCATGGAAGGAGAGGTGCTGGTGAGAGTAACATGGAAAGAGAGTTGTTGGTGAGAGTAGCATGGAAAGAGAGGTGTTGGTTAGAGTAGCATGGAAGGAGAGGTGCTGGTGAGAGTAGCATGGAAAGAGAGTTGTTGGTGAGTGTAGCATGGAAAGAGAGGTGCTGGTGAGAGTAGCATGGAAGGAGAAGTGCTGGTGAGAGTAACATGGAAGGAGAGGTGTTGGTGTGAGTAGCACCTAAGGAGAGGTGTTGGTGACAGTAGCATGAAAGGAGAGGTGTTGGTAAGAGTAACATGGAAGGAGAGGTGTTGGTGAGAGTAGCACCTAAGGAGAGGTGTTGGTGAGAGTAGCACCTAAGGAGAGGTACTGGTGAGAGTAGCATGGATGGAGAGGTGTTGGTGAGAGGAGCACCTAAAGAGAGGTGTTGGTGAGAGTAGCACCTAAGGAGAGGTGTTGGTGAGAGTAGCACCTAAGGAGAGGTGTTGGTGAGAGTAGCACCTAAGGAGAGGTGTTGGTGAGAGTAGCACCTAAGGAGAGGTGTTGGTGAGAGTAGCACCTAAGGAGAGGTGTTGGTGAGAGAAGCATGGAAGGAGAGGTGTTGGTGAGAGTAACATGGAAGGAGAGGTGCTGGTGAGGGTAGCATGGAAGGAGAGGTGCTGGTGAGAGTAACATGGAAGGAGAGGTGTTGGTGAGAGTATCACCTAAAGAGAGGTGCTGGTGAGAGTAACATGGAAGGAGAGGTGCTGGTGAGAGTAGCACCTAAGGAGAGGTGTTGGTGAGAGTAGCACTTAAGGAGAGGTGCTGGTGAGAGTAGCATGGAAGGAGAGGTGCTGGTGAGAGTAGCACCTAAGGAGAGGTGTTGGTGAGAGTAACACTTAAGGAGAGGTGTTGGTGAGAGTAGCATGGAAAGAGAGGTGCTCGTGAGAGTAGCACCTAAGGAGAGGTGTTGGTTAGAGTAGCATGGAAGGAGAGGTGCTGGTGAGATTAGCATGGAAGGAGAGGTGCTGGTGAGAGTAGCATGGAAGGTGAGGTGTTGGTGAGAGTAGCACCTAAGGAGAGGTGTTGGTGAGAGTAGCATGGAAGGAGAGGTGCTGGTGAGAGTAGCATGGATGGAGAGGTGCTGGTGAGAGTAGCATAGAAGAAGAGATGCTGGTGAGATTAGCATGGAAGGAGAGGTGCTGGTGCGAGTAGCATGGAAGGAGAGGAGTTGGTGAGAGTAGTATGGAAAAAGAGGTGCTGGTGAGAGTAGCATGGAAGGAGAGGTGTTAGTGAGAGTAGCACCTAAAGAGAGGTGTTGGTGAGAGTAGCATGGAAGGAGAGGTGCTGGTGCGAGTAGTATGGAAGGAGAGGAGTTGGTGAGAGTAGTATGGAAGGAGAGGTGCTGGTGAGAGTAGCATGGAAGGAGAGGTGTTAGTGAGAGTAGCACCTAAAGAGAGGTGTTGGTGAGAGTAGCATGGAAGGAGAGGTGTTGGTGAGAGTAGCATGGAAGGAGAGGTGCTGGTGAGAGTAGCATGGATGGAGAGGTGCTGGTGAGAGTAGCATAGAAGGAGAGGTGTTGGTTAGAGTAGCATGGTAAGAGAGATGTTGGTGAGAGTAGCATGGAAAAAGAGGTGTTGGTGAGAGTAGCATGGAAGGAGAGGTGCTGGTGAGAGTAGCATGGATGGAGAGGTGCTGGTGAGAGTAGCATAGAAGAAGAGATGCTGGTAAGATTAGCATGGAAGGAGAGGTGCTGATGCGAGTAGCACCTAAGGAGAGGTGTTGGTGAGAGTAGCATGAAAGGAGAGGTGTTGGTGAGAGTAACAAGGAAGGAGAGGTGTTGGTGAGAGTAGGAGAGGTATTGGTGAGAGTAGCACCTAAGGAGAGGTGTTGGTGAGAGTAGCACCTAAGGAGAGGTGTTGGTGAGAGTAGCACCTAAGGAGAGGTGTTGGTGAGAGAAGCATGGAAGGAGAGGTGTTGGTGAGAGTAACATGGAAGGAGAGGTGCTGGTGAGAGTAGCATGGAAGGAGAGGTGCTGGTGAGAGTAGCATGGAAGGAGAGGTGTTGGTGAGAGTAGCATGGAAGGAGAGGTGTTGGTGAGAGTAACATGGTAGGAGAGGTGTTGGTGAGAGTATCACCTAAGGAGAGGTGCTAGTGAGAGTAACATGGAAGGAGAGGTGCTGGTGAGAGTAGCACCTAAGGAGAGGTGTTGGTGAGAGTAGCACTTAAGGAGAGGTGCTGGTGAGAGTAGCACCTAAGGAGAGGTGTTGGTGAGAGTAACACTTAAGGAGAGGTGTTGGTGAGAGTAGCATGGAAGGAGAGGTGCTCGTGAGAGTAGCACCTAAGGAGAGGTGTTGGTTAGAGTAGCATGGAAGGAGAGGTGCTGGTGAGATTAGCATGGAAGGAGAGGTGCTGGTGAGAGTAGCATGGAAGGTGAGGTGTTGGTGAGAGTAGCACCTAAGGAGAGGTGTTGGTTAGAGTAGCATGGAAGGAGAGGTGCTGGTGAGAGTAACATGGAATGAGAGGTGTTGGTGAGAGTAACATAGAAGGAGAGGTGCTGGTGAGAGTAGCATGGATGGAGAGGTGCTGGTGAGAGTAGCATAGAAGAAGAGATGCTGGTGAGATTAGCATGGAAGGAGAGGTGCTGGTGAGAGTAGCATGGAAGGAGAGGAGTTGGTGAGAGTAGTATGAAAGGAGAGGTGCTGGTGAGAGTAGCATGGAAGGAGAGGTGTTGGTGAGAGTAGCATGGAAAGAGAGATGTTGGTGAGAGTAGCATGGAAAAAGAGGTGTTGGTTAGAGTAGCATGGAAGGAAATGTGTTGGTGAGAGTAGCAGGGAAGGAGAGGTGTTGGTGAGAGTAGCATGGAAAAAGAGGTGTTGGTTAGAGTAGCATGGAAGGAGAGGTGCTGGTGAGAGTAGCATGGAAGGAGAGGTGTTGGTGAGAGTAGCATGGAAAGAGAGATGTTGGTGAGAGTAGCATGGAAAGAGAGGTGCTGGTGAGAGTAGCATGGAAGGAGAGGTGCTGGTGAGAGTAGCATGGAAAGAGAGTTGTTGGTGAGAGTAGCATGGAAAGAGAGTTGTTGGTGAGAGTAGCATGGAAAGAGAGGTGCTGGTGAGAGTAGCATGGAAGGAGAGGTGTTGGTGAGAGTAGCATGGAAAGAGAGATGTTGGTGAGAGTAGCATGGAAAGAGAGGTGCTGGTGAGAGTAGCATGGAAGGAGAGGTGCTGGTGAGAGTAGCATGGAAGGAGAGGTGCTGGTGAGAGTAACATGGAAAGAGAGTTGTTGGTGAGAGTAGCATGGAAAGAGAGGTGTTGGTGAGAGTAGCAGGGAAGGAGAGGTGTTGTTGAGAGTAGCATGGAAAGAGAGATGTTGGTGAGAGTAGCATGGAAGGAGAAGTGCTGGTGAGAGTAACATGGAAAGAGAGTTGTTGGTGAGAGTAGCATGGAAAGAGAGGTGTTGGTTAGAGTAGCATGGAAGGAAAGGTGCTGGTGAGAGTAGCATAGAAGGAGAGGTGCTGGAGAGAGTAACATGGAAAGAGAGTTGTTGGTGAGAGTAGCATGGAAAGAGAGGTGTTGGTGAGAGTAGCAGGGAAGGAGAGGTGTTGTTGAGAGTAGCATGGAAAGAGAGATGTTGGTGAGAGTAGCATGGAAGGAGAAGTGCTGGTGAGAGTAACATGGAAAGAGAGTTGTTGGTGAGAGTAGCATGGAAAGAGAGGTGTTGGTTAGAGTAGCATGGAAAGAGAGGTGCTGGTGAGAGTAGCATGGAAAGAGAGTTGTTGGTGAGAGTAGCATAGAAAGAGAGGTGCTGGTGTGAGTAGCACCTAAGGAGAGGTGTTGGTGACAGTAGCATGAAAGGAGAGGTGTTGGTAAGAGTAACATGGAAGGAGAGGTGTTGGTGAGAGTAGCACCTAAGGAGAGGTGTTGGTGAGAGTAGCACCTAAGGAGAGGTGCTGGTGAGAGTAGCATGGATGGAGAGGTGTTGGTGAGAGTAGCACCTAAGGAGAGGTGTTGGTGAGAGTAGCACCTAAGGAGAGGTGTTGGTGAGAGTAGCACCTAAGGAGAGGTGTTGGTGAGAGTAGCACCTAAGGAGAGGTGTTGGTGAGAGTAGCACTTAAGGAGAGGTGTTGGTGAGAGTAGCACCTAAGGAGAGGTGTTGGTGAGAGAAGCATGGAAGGAGAGGTGTTGGTAAGAGTAACATGGAAGGAGAGGTGCTGGTGAGAGTAGCATGGAAGGAGAGGTGCTGGTAAGAGTAACATGGAAGGAGAGGTGTTGGTGAGAGTATCACCTAAAGAGAGGTGCTGGTGAGAGTAACATGGAAGGAGAGGTGCTGGTGAGAGTAGCACCTAAGGAGAGGTGTTGGTGAGAGTAGCACTTAAGGAGAGGTGCTGGTGAGAGTAGCATGGAAGGAGAGGTGCTGGTGACAGTAACATGGAAAGAGAGTTGTTGGTGAGAGTAGCATGGAAAGAGAGGTGTTGGTGAGAGTAGCAGGGAAGGAGAGGTGTTGTTGAGAGTAGCATGGAAAGAGAGATGTTGGTGAGAGTAGCATGGAAGGAGAAGTGCTGGTGAGAGTAACATGGAAAGAGAGTTGTTGGTGAGAGTAGCATGGAAAGAGAGGTGTTGGTTAGAGTAGCATGGAAGGAAAGGTGCTGGTGAGAGTAGCATGGAAGGAGAGGTGCTGGAGAGAGTAACATGGAAAGAGAGTTGTTGGTGAGAGTAGCATGGAAAGAGAGGTGTTGGTGAGAGTAGCAGGGAAGGAGAGGTGTTGTTGAGAGTAGCATGGAAAGAGAGATGTTGGTGAGAGTAGCATGGAAGGAGAAGTGCTGGTGAGAGAAACATGGAAAGAGAGTTGTTGGTGAGAGTAGCATGGAAAGAGAGGTGTTGGTTAGAGTAGCATGGAAGGAGAGGTGCTGGTGAGAGTAGCATGGAAAGAGAGTTGTTGGTGAGAGTAGCATGGAAAGAGAGGTGCTGGTGAGAGTAGCATGGAAGGAGAAGTGCTGGTGAGAGTAACATGGAAGGAGAGGTGTTGGTGTGAGTAGCACCTAAGGAGAGGTGTTGGTGACAGTAGCATGAAAGGAGAGGTGTTGGTAAGAGTAACATGGAAGGAGAGGTGTTGGTGAGAGTAGCACCTAAGGAGAGGTGTTGGTGAGAGTAGCACCTAAGGAGAGGTGCTGGTGAGAGTAGCATGGATGGAGAGGTGTTGGTGAGAGTAGCACCTAAGGAGAGGTGTTGGTGAGAGTAGCACCTAAGGAGAGGTGTTGGTGAGAGTAGCACCTAAGGAGAGGTGTTGGTGAGAGTAGCACCTAAGGAGAGGTGTTGGTGAGAGTAGCACCTAAGGAGAGGTGTTGGTGAGAGTAGCACCTAAGGAGAGGTGTTGGTGAGAGAAGCATGGAAGGAGAGGTGTTGGTGAGAGTAACATGGAAGGAGAGGTGCTGGTGAGAGTAGCATGGAAGGAGAGGTGCTGGTGAGAGTAACATGGAAGGAGAGGTGTTGGTGAGAGTATCACCTAAAGAGAGGTGCTGGTGAGAGTAACATGGAAGGAGACTTGCTGGTGAGAGTAGCACCTAAGGAGAGGTGTTGGTGAGAGTAGCACTTAAGGAGAGGTGCTGGTGAGAGTAGCATGGAAGGAGAGGTGCTGGTGAGAGTAGCACCTAAGGTGAGGTGTTGGTGAGAGTAACACTTAAGGAGAGGTGTTGGTGAGAGTAGCATGGAAAGAGAGGTGCTCGTGAGAGTAGCACCTAAGGAGAGGTGTTGGTTAGAGTAGCATTTGAAGGAGGGGTGCTGGTGAGATTAGCATGGAAGGAGAGGTGCTGGTGAGAGTAGCATGGAAGGTGAGGTGTTGGTGAGAGTAGCACCTAAGGAGAGGTGTTGGTGAGAGTAGCATGGAAGGAGAGGTGCTGGTGAGAGTAGCATGGATGGAGAGGTGCTGGTGAGAGTAGCATAGAAGAAGAGATGCTGGTGAGATTAGCATGGAAGGAGAGGTGCTGGTGCGAGTAGCATGGAAGGAGAGGAGTTGGTGAGAGTAGTATGGAAGGAGAGGTGCTGGTGAGAGTAGCATGGAAGGAGAGGTGTTAGTGAGAGTAGCACCTAAAGAGAGGTGTTGGTGAGAGTAGCATGGAAGGAGAGGTGCTGGTGCGAGTAGTATGGAAGGAGAGGAGTTGGTGAGAGTAGTATGGAAGGAGAGGTACTGGTGAGAGTAGCATGGAAGGAGAGGTGTTAGTGAGAGTAGCACCTAAAGAGAGGAGTTGGTGAGAGTTGCATGGAAGGAGAGGTGTTGGTGAGAGTAGCATGGAAGGAGAGGTGCTGGTGAGAGTAGCATGGATGGAGAGGTGCTGGTGAGAGTAGCATAGAAGGAGAGGTGTTGGTTAGAGTAGCATGGTAAGAGAGTTGTTGGTGAGAGTAGCATGGAAAAAGAGGTGTTGGTGAGAGTAGCATGGAAGGAGAGGTGCTGGTGAGAGTAGCATGGATGGAGAGGTGCTGGTGAGAGTAGCATAGAAGGAGAGGTGTTGGTTTGAGTAGCATGGTAAGAGAGTTGTTGGTGAGAGTAGCATGGAAAAAGAGGTGTTGGTGAGAGTAGCATGGAAGGAGAGGTGCTGGTGAGAGTAGCATGGATGGAGAGGTGCTGGTGAGAGTAGCATAGAAGAAGTGATGCTGGTGAGATTAGCATGGAAGGAGAGGTGCTGGTGCGAGTAGCACCTAAGGAGAGGTGTTGGTGAGAGTAGCATGAAAGGAGAGGTGTTGGTGAGAGTAACTAGGAAGGAGAGGTGTTGGTGAGAGTAGCACCAAAGGAGAGGTGTTGGTGCGAGTAGCACCTAAGGAGAGGTGTTGGTGAGAGTAGCATGAAAGGAGAGGTGTTGGTGAGAGTAACAAGGAAGGAGAGGTGTTGGTGAGAGTAGCACCAAAGGAGAGGTGTTGGTGAGAGTAGCACCTAAGGAGAGGTGCTGGTGAGAGTAGCATGGATGAAGAGGTGTTGGTGAGAGTAGCACCTAAGGAGAGGTGTTGGTGAGAGTAGCACCTAAGGAGAGGTGTTGGTGAGAGTAGCACCTAAAGATAGGTGTTAGTGAGAGTAGCACCTAAGGAGAGGTGTTGGTGAGAGAAGCATGGAAGGAGAAGTGCTGGTGAGAGTAGCACCTAAGGAGAAGTGTTGGTGTGAGTAGCACCTAAGGAGAGGTGTTGGTGAGAGTAGCATGAAAGGAGAGGTGTTGATGAGAGTAACAAGGAAGGAGAGGTGTTGGTGAGAGTAGCACCAAAGGAGAGGTGTTGGTGAGAGTAGCACCTAAGGAGAGGTGCTGGTGAGAGTAGCATGGATGGAGAGGTGTTGGTGAGAGTAGCACCTAAGGAGAGTTGTTGGTGAGAGTAGCACCTAAGGAGAGGTGTTGGTGAGAGTAGCACCTAAGGAGAGGTGTTGGTGAGAGTAGCACCTAAGGAGAGGTGTTGGTGAGAGAAGCATGGAAGGAGAGGTGTTGGTGAGAGTAACATGGAAGGAGAGGTGCTGGTGAGAGTAGCATGGAAGGAGAGGTGCTGGTGAGAGTAGCATGGAAGGAGAGGTGTTGGTGAGAGTAACACTTAAGGAGAGGTGTTGGTGAGAGTAACATGGAAGGAGAGGTGCTCGTGAGAGTAGCATGGAAAGAGAGATGTTGGTTAGAGTAGCATGGAAGGAGAGGTGCTGGTGAGAGTAGCATGGAAAGAGAGATGTTGGTGAGAATAGCATGGGAGGAGAGGTGCTGGTGAGAGTAGCATGGAAGGAGAAGTGCTGGTGAGAGTAGCACCTAAGGAGAAGTGTTGGTGTGAGTAGCACCTAAGGAGAGGTGTTGGTGAGAGTAGCATGAAAGGAAAGGTGTTGGTGAGAGTAACAAGGAAGGAGAGGTGTTGGTGAGAGTAGCACCAAAGGAGAGGTGTTGGTGAGAGTAGCACCTAAGGAGAGGTGCTGGTGAGAGTAGCATGGATGGAGAGGTGTTGGTGAGAGTAGCACCTAAGGAGAGGTGTTGGTGAGAGTAGCACCTAAGGAGAGGTGTTGGTGAGAGTAGCACCTAAGGAGAGGTGTTGGTGAGAGTAGCACCTAAGGAGAGGTGTTGGTGAGAGAAGCATGGAAGGAGAGGTGTTGGTGAGAGTAACATGGAAGGAGAGGTGCTGGTGAGAGTAGCATGGAAGGAGAGGTGCTGGTGAGAGTAGCATGGAAGGAGAGGTGTTGGTGAGAGTAGCATTGAAGGAGAGGTGTTGGTGAGAGTAACATGGAAGGAGAGGTGGTGGTGAGAGTATCACCTAAGGAGAGGTGCTAGTGAGAGTAACATGGAAGGACAGGTGCTGGTGAGAGTAGCACCTAAGGAGAGGTGTTGGTGAGAGTAGCACTTAAGGAGAGGTGCTGGTGAGAGTAGCATGGAAGGAGAGGTGCTGGTGAGAGTAGCACCTAAGGAGAGGTGTTGGTGAGAGTAACACTTAAGGAGAGGTGTTGGTGAGAGTAGCATTGAAGGAGAGGTGCTCGTGAGAGTAGCACCTAAGGAGAGGTGTTGGTTAGAGTAGCATGGAAGGAGAGGTGCTAGTGAGATTAGCATGGAAGGAGAGGTGCTGGTGAGAGTAGCATGGAAGGTGAGGTGTTGGTGAGAGTAGCACCTAAGGAGAGGTGTTGGTTAGAGTAGCATGGAAGGAGAGGTGCTGGTGAGAGTAACATGGAATGAGAGGTGTTGGTGAGAGTAACATGGAAGGAGAGATGCTGGTGAGAGTAGCACCTAAGAAGAGGTGTTGGTGAGAGTAGCATGGAAGGAGAGGTGCTGGTGAGAGTAGCATGGATGGAGAGGTGCTGGTGAGAGTAGCATAGAAGAAGAGATGCTGGTGAGATTAGCATGGAGGAGAGGTGCTGGTGAGAGTAGCATGGAAGGAGAGGAGTTGGTGAGAGTAGTATGGAAGGAGAGGTGTTGGTGAGAGTAGCATGGAAGGAGAGGTGTTGGTGAGAGTAGCATGGAAAGAGAGATGTTGGTGAGAGTAGCATGGAAAAAGAGGTGTTGGTTAGAGTAGCATGGAAGGAAATGTGTTGGTGAGAGTAGCAGGGAAGGAGAGGTGTTGGTGAGAGTAGCATGGAAAGAGAGATGTTGGTGAGAGTAGCATGGAAAAAGAGGTGTTGGTTAGAGTAGCATGGAAGGAGAGGTGCTGGTGAGAGTAGCATGGAAAGAGAGTTGTTGGTGAGAGTAGCAAGGAAAGAGAGGTGCTGGTGAGAGTAGCATGGAAGGAGAGGTGTTGTTGAGAGTAGCATGGAAAGAGAGATGTTGGTGAGAGTAGCATGGAAAGAGAGGTGCTGGTGAGAGTAGCATGGAAAGAGAGTTGTTGGTGAGAGTAGCATGGAAAAAGAGGTGTTGGTTAGAGTAGCATGGAAGGAGAGGTGCTGGTGAGAGTAGCATGGAAAGAGAGTTGTTGGTGAGAGTAGCATGGAAAGAGAGGTGCTGGTGAGAGTAGCATGGAAGGAGAGGTGTTGGTGAGAGTAGCATGGAAAGAGAGATGTTGGTGAGAGTAGCATGGAAAGAGAGGTGCTGGTGAGAGTAGCATGGAAGGAGAGGTGCTGGTGAGAGTAGCATGGAAAGAGAGTTGTTGGTGAGAGTAGCATGGAAAGAGAGTTGTTGGTGAGAATAGCATGGAAAGAGAGGTGCTGGTGAGAGTAACATGGAAGGAGAGGTGTTGGTGAGAGTAGCATGGAAAGAGAGATGTTGGTGAGAGTAGCATGGAAAGAGAGGTGCTGGTGAGAGTAGCATGGAAGGAGAGGTGCTGGTGAGAGTAGCATTGAAGGAGAGGTGCTGGTGAGAGTAACATGGAAAGAGAGTTGTTGGTGAGAGTAGCATGGAAAGAGAGGTGTTGGTGAGAGTAGCAGGGAAGGAGAGGTGTTGTTGAGAGTAGCATGGAAAGAGAGATGTTGGTGAGAGTAGCATGGAAGGAGAAGTGCTGGTGAGAGTAACATGGAAAGAGAGTTGTTGGTGAGAGTAGCATGGAAAGAGAGGTGTTGGTTAGAGTAGCATGGAAGGAAAGGTGCTGGTGAGAGTAGCATGGAAGGAGAGGTGCTGGAGAGAGTAACATTAAAAGAGAGTTGTTGATGAGAGTAGCATGGAAAGAGAGGTGTTGGTGAGAGTAGCAGGGAAGGAGAGGTGTTGTTGAGAGTAGCATGGAAAGAAAGATGTTGGTGAGAGTAGCATGGAAGGAGAAGTGCTGGTGAGAGTAACATGGAAAGAGAGTTGTTGGTGAGAGTAGCATGGAAAGAGAGGTGTTGGTTAGAGTAGCATGGAAGGAGAGGTGCTGGTGAGAGTAGCATGGAAAGAGAGTTGTTGGTGAGAGTAGCATGGAAAGAGAGGTGCTGGTGAGAGTAGCATGGAAGGAGAAGTGCTGGTGAGAGTAACATGGAAGGAGAGGTGTTGGTGTGAGTAGCACCTAAGGAGAGGTGTTGGTGACAGTAGCATGAAAGGAGAGGTGTTGGTAAGAGTAACATGGAAGGAGAGGTGTTGGTGAGAGTAGCACCTAAGGAGAGGTGTTGGTGAGAGTAGCACCTAAGGAGAGGTGCTGGTGAGAGTAGCATGGATGGAGAGGTGTTGGTGAGAGTAGCACCTAAGGAGAGGTGTTGGTGAGAGTAGCACCTAAGGAGAGGTGTTGGTGAGAGTAGCACCTAAGGAGAGGTGTTGGTGAGAGTAGCACCTAAGGAGAGGTGTTGGTGAGAGTAGCACCTAAGGAGAGGTGTTGGTGAGAGAAGCATGGAAGGAGAGGTGTTGGTGAGAGTAACATGGAAGGAGAGGTGCTGGTGAGAGTAGCATGGAAGGAGAGGTGCTGGTGAGAGTAACATGGAAGGAGAGGTGATGGTGAGAGTATCACCTAAAGAGAGGTGCTGGTGAGAGTAACATGGAAGGAGAGGTGCTGGTGAGAGTAGCACCTAAGGAGAGGTGTTGGTGAGAGTAGCACTTAAGGAGAGGTGCTGGTGAGAGTAGCATGGAAGGAGAGGTGCTGGTGAGAGTAGCACCTAAGGAGAGGTGTTGGTGAGAGTAACACTTAAGGAGAGGTGTTGGTGAGAGTAGCATGGAAAGAGAGGTGCTCGTGAGAGTAGCACCTAAGGAGAGGTGTTGGTTAGAGTAGCATTTGAAGGAGAGGTGCTGGTGAGATTAGCATGGAAGGAGAGGTGCTGGTGAGAGTAGCATGGAAGGTGAGGTGTTGGTGAGAGTAGCACCTAAGGAGAGGTGTTGGTGAGAGTAGCATGGAAGGAGAGGTGCTGGTGAGAGTAGCATGGATGGAGAGGTGTTAGTGAGAGTAGCACCTAAAGAGAGGTGTTGGTTTGTAGCATGAAAGGAGAGGTGCTGGTGCGAGTAGTATGGAAGGAGAGGAGTTGGTGAGAGTAGTATGGAAGGAGAGGTGCTGGTGAGAGTAGCATGGAAGGAGAGGTGTTAGTGAGAGTAGCACCTAAAGAGAGGTGTTGGTGAGAGTTGCATGGAAGGAGAGGTGTTGGTGAGAGTAGCATGGAAGGAGAGGTGCTGGTGAGAGTTGCATGGATGGAGAGGTGCTGGTGAGAGTAGCATAGAAGGAGAGGTGTTGGTTAGAGTAGCATGGTAAGAGAGTTGTTGGTGAGAGTAGCATGGAAAAAGAGGTGTTGGTGAGAGTAGCATGGAAGGAGAGGTGCTGGTGAGAGTAGCATGGATGGAGAGGTGCTGGTGAGAGTAGCATAGAAGGAGAGGTGTTGGTTAGAGTAGCATGGTAAGAGAGTTGTTGGTGAGAGTAGCATGGAAAAAGAGGTGTTGGTGAGAGTAGCATGGAAGGAGAGGTGCTGGTGAGAGTAGCATGGATGGAGAGGTGCTGGTGAGAGTAGCATAGAAGAAGAGATGCTGGTGAGATTAGCATGGAAGGAGAGGTGCTGGTGCGAGTAGCACCTAAGGAGAGGTGTTGGTGAGAGTAGCATGAAAGGAGAGGTGTTGGTGAGAGTAACAAGGAAGGAGAGGTGTTGGTGAGAGTAGCACCAAAGGAGAGGTGTTGGTGCGAGTAGCACCTAAGGAGAGGTGTTGGTGAGAGTAGCATGAAAGGAGAGGTGTTGGTGAGAGTAACAAGGAAGGAGAGGTGTTGGTGAGAGTAGCACCAAAGGAGAGGTGTTGGTGAGAGTAGCACCTAAGGAGAGGTGCTGGTGAGAGTGCATGGATGGAGAGGTGTTGGTGAGAGTAGCACCTAAGGAGAGGTGTTGGTGAGAGTAGCACCTAAGGAGAGGTGTTGGTGAGAGTAGCAACTAAAGATAGGTGTTAGTGAGAGTAGCACCTAAGGAGAGGTGTTGGTGAGAGAAGCATGGAAGGAGAAGTGCTGGTGAGAGTAGCACCTAAGGAGAAGTGTTGGTGTGAGTAGCACCTAAGGAGAGGTGTTGGTGAGAGTAGCATGAAAGGAGAGGTGTTGGTGAGAGTAACAAGGAAGGAGAGGTGTTGGTGAGAGTAGCACCAAAGGAGAGGTGTTGGTGAGAGTAGCACCTAAGGAGAGGTGCTGGTGAGAGTAGCATGGATGGAGAGGTGTTGGTGAGAGTAGCACCTAAGGAGAGGTGTTGGTGAGAGTAGCACCTAAGGAGAGGTGTTGGTGAGAGTAGCACCTAAGGAGAGGTGTTGGTGAGAGTAGCACCTAAGGAGAGGTGTTGGTGAGAGAAGCATGGGAGGAGAGGTGTTGGTGAGAGTAACATGGAAGGAGAGGTGCTGGTGAGAGTAGCATGGAAGGAGAGGTGCTGGTGAGAGTAGCATGGAAGGAGAGGTGTTGGTGAGAGTAACACTTAAGGAGAGGTGTTGGTGAGAGTAGCATGGAAGGAGAGGTGCTCGTGAGAGTAGCATGGAAAGAGAGATGTTGGTTAGAGTAGCATGGAAGGAGAGGTGCTGGTGAGAGTAGCATGGAAAGAGAGATGTTGGTGAGAATAGCATGGGAGGAGAGGTGCTGGTGAGAGTAGCATGGAAGGAGAAGTGCTGGTGAGAGTAGCACCTAAGGAGAAGTGTTGGTGTGAGTAGCACCTAAGGAGAGGTGTTGGTGAGAGTAGCATGAAAGGAAAGGTGTTGGTGAGAGTAACAAGGAAGGAGAGGTGTTGGTGAGAGTAGCACCAAAGGAGAGGTGTTGGTGAGAGTAGCACCTAAGGAGAGGTGCTGGTGAGAGTAGCATGGATGGAGAGGTGTTGGTGAGAGTAGCACCTAAGGAGAGGTGTTGGTGAGAGTAGCACCTAAGGAGAGGTGTTGGTGAGAGTAGCACCTAAGGAGAGGTGTTGGTGAGAGTAGCACCTAAGGAGAGGTGTTGGTGAGAGAAGCATGGAAGGAGAGGTGTTGGTGAGAGTAACATGGAAGGAGAGGTGTTGGTGAGAGTAGCATGGAAGGAGAGGTGTTGGTGAGAGTAACATGGAAGGAGAGGTGTTGGTGAGAGTAACATGGAAGGAGAGGTGTTGGTGAGAGTATCACCTAAGGAGAGGTGCTAGTGAGAGTAACATGGAAGGACAGGTGCTGGTGAGAGTAGCACCTAAGGAGAGGTGATGGTGAGAGTAGCACTTAAGGAGAGGTGCTGGTGAGAGTAGCATGGAAGGAGAGGTGCTGGTGAGAGTAGCACCTAAGGAGAGGTGTTGGTGAGAGTAACACTTAAGGAGAGGTGTTGGTGAGAGTAGCATGGAAGGAGAGGTGCTCGTGAGAGTAGCACCTAAGGAGAGGTGTTGGTTAGAGTAGCATGGAAGGAGAGGTGCTAGTGAGATTAGCATGGAAGGAGAGGTGCTGGTGAGAGTAGCATGGAAGGTGAGGTGTTGGTGAGAGTAGCACCTAAGGAGAGGTGTTGGTTAGAGTAGCATGGAAGGAGAGGTGCTGGTGAAAGTAACATGGAATGAGAGGTGTTGGTGAGAGTAACATGGAAGGAGAGGTGCTGGTGAGAGTAGCACCTAAGAAGAGGTGTTGGTGAGAGTAGCATGGAAGGAGAGGTGCTGGTGAGAGTAGCATGGATGGAGAGGTGCTGGTGAGAGTAGCATAGAAGAAGAGATGCTGGTGAGATTAGCATGGAGGAGAGGTGCTGGTGAGAGTAGCATGGAAGGAGAGGAGTTGGTGAGAGTAGTATGGAAGGAGAGGTGTTGGTGAGAGTAGCATGGAAGGAGAGGTGTTGGTGAGAGTAGCATGGAAAGAGAGATGTTGGTGAGAGTAGCATGGAAAAAGAGGTGTTGGTTAGAGTAGCATGGAAGGAAATGTGTTGGTGAGAGTAGCAGGGAAGGAGAGGTGTTGGTGAGAGTAGCATGGAAAGAGAGATGTTGGTGAGAGTAGCATGGAAAAAGAGGTGTTGGTTAGAGTAGCATGGAAGGAGAGGTGCTGGTGAGAGTAGCATGGAAAGAGAGTTGTTGGTGAGAGTAGCAAGGAAAGAGAGGTGCTGGTGAGAGTAGCATGGAAGGAGAGGTGTTGTTGAGAGTAGCATGGAAAGAGAGATGTTAGTGAGAGTAGCATGGAAAGAGAGGTGCTGGTGAGAGTAGCATGGAAAGAGAGTTGTTGGTGAGAGTAGCATGGAAAAAGAGGTGTTGGTTAGAGTAGCATGGAAGGAGAGGTGCTGGTGAGAGTAGCATGGAAAGAGAGTTGTTGGTGAGAGTAGCATGGAAAGAGAGGTGCTGGTGAGAGTAGCATGGAAGGAGAAGTGCTGGTGAGAGTAACATGGAAGGAGAGGTGTTGGTGTGAGTAGCACCTAAGGAGAGGTGTTGGTGACAGTAGCATGAAACGAGAGGTGTTGGTAAGAGTAACATGGAAGGAGAGGTGTTGGTGAGAGTAGCACCTAAGGAGAGGTGTTGGTGAGAGTAGCACCTAAGGAGAGGTGTTGGTCAGAGTAGCATAGAAGGAGAGGTGTTGGTGAGAGTAACATGGAAGGAGAGGTGTTGGTGAGAGTAGCATGGAGGAGAGGTGTTGGTGAGAGTAGCACTTAAGGAGAGGTGTTGGTGAGGGTAGCACCTAAGGAGAGGTGTTGGTGAGAGTAGCACCTAAGGAGAGGAGTTGGTGAGAGTAGCATAGAAGGAGAGGTGTTGGTGAGAGTAGCACCTAAGGAGAGGTGTTGGTGAGAGTAGCATAAAAGGAGAGGTGTTGGTGAGAGTAACATGGAAGGAGAGGTGTTGGTGAGAGTAGCATGGTAGGAGAGGTCTTGGTGAGAGTAACATGGAAGGAGAGGTGCTCGTGAGAGTTGCATGGAAGGAGAGGTGCTGGTGAGAGTAGCACCTAAGGAGAGGTGTTGGTGAGAGTAGCATGGAAGGAGAGGTGTTGGTGAGAGTAACATGGAAGGAGAGGTGTTGGTGAGAGTAGCACCTAAGGAGAAGTGTTGGTGAGAGTAGCACCTAAGGAGAGGTGTTGGTGAGAGTAGCATGGAAGGAGAGGTGCTGGTGAGAGTAGCACCTTAGGAGAGGTGTTGGTGAGAGTAGCATAGAAGGAGAGGTGTTGGTGAGAGTAGCACCTAAGGAGAGGTGTTGGTGAGAGTAGCATGGAAGGAGAGGTATTGGTGAGAGTAACATAGAAGGAGAGGTGCTGGTGAGAGTAGCATGGAAGGAGAGGTGTTGGTGAGAGTAACATGGAAGGAGAGGTGTTGGTGAGAGTAACATGGAAGGAGAGGTGCTGGTTAGAGTTGCACCTAAGGGGAGGTGTTGGTGAGAGTAGCACCTAAGGAGAGTTGTTGTTGAGAGTAGCATGGAAGGAGAGGTGCTGGTGAGAGTAGCACCTAAGGAGAGGTGTTGGTGAGAGTAGCACCTAAGGAGAGGTGTTGGTGAGAGTAGCATGGAAGGAGAGGTGTTGGTGAGAGTAGCATAGAAGGAGAGGTGTTGGTGAGAGTAACATGGAAGGAGAGGTGTTGATGAGAGTAGCACCTAAGGAGAGGTGTTGGTGAGAGTAACATGGAAGGAGAGGTGTTGATGAGAGTAGCACCTAAGGAGAGGTGCTGGTGAGAGTAGCATGGAAGGAGAGGTGTTGGTGAGAGTAGCATGGAAGGAGAGGTGCTGGTGAGAGTAACATGGAAGGAGAGGTGCTGGTGAGAGTAGCACCTAAGGAGAGGTGTTGGTTAGAGTAGCATGGAAGGAGAGGCGCTGGTGAGATTTGCATGGAAGGAGAGGTGCTGGTGAAAGTAGCATGGAAGTTGAGGTGGTAGTGAGAGTAGCACCTATGGAGAGGTGTTGGTTAGAGTAGCATGGAAGGAGAGGTGCTGGTGAGAGTAACATGGAAGGAGAGGTGTTGGTGAGAGTAACATGGAAGGAGAGGTGCTGGTGAGAGTAGCACCTAAGGAGAGGTGTTGGTGAGAGTAGCATGGAAGGAGAGGTGCTGGTGAGAGTAGCATGGATGGAGAGGTGCTGGTGAGAGTAGCATAGAAGAAGAGATGCTGGTGAGATTAGCATGGAAGGAGAGGTGCTGGTGAGAATAGCATGGAAGGAGAGGTGTTAGTGAGAGTAGTATGGAAGGAGAGGTGATGGTAAGAGTAGCATGGAAGAAGAGGTGTTAGTGAGAGTAGCACCTAAGGAGAGGTGTTGGTGAGAGTAGCATGGAAGGAGAGGTGCTGGTGAGAGTAGCACGGATGGAGAGGTGCTAGTGAGAGTAGCATAGAAGGAGAGGTGATGGTGAGAGTAGCATGGAAGGAGAGGTGCTGATGAGAGTAGCATGGAAGGAGAGGTGCTGGTGAGAGTAGCATGGAAGGAGAGGGGCTGGTGAGAGTAGCACCAAAGGAGAGGTGTTGGTGAGAGTAGCACCTAAGGAGAGGTGTTGGTGAGAGTAGCATGAAAGGAGAGGTGTTGGTGAGAGTAACAAGGAAGGAGAGGTGTTGGTGAGAGTAGCACCAAAGGAGAGGTGTTGGTGAGAGTAGCACCTAAGGAGAGGTGCTGGTGAGAGTAGCATGGATGGAGAGGTGTTGGTGAGAGTAGCACCTAAGGAGAGGTGTTAGTGAGAGTAGCACCTAAGGAGACGTGTTGGTGAGAGTAGCACCTAAGGATAGGTGTTGGTGAGAGTAGCACCTAAGGAGAGGTGTTGGTGAGAGAAGCATGGAAGGAGAAGTGCTGGTGAGAGTAGCACCTAAGGAGAAGTGTTGGTGTGAGTAGCACCTAAGGAGAGGTGTTGGTGAGAGTAGCATGAAAGGAGAGGTGTTGGTGAGAGTAACAAGGAAGGAGAGGTGTTGGTGAGAGTAGCACCAAAGGAGAGGTGTTGGTGAGAGTAGCACCTAAGGAGAGGTGCTGGTGAGAGTAGCATGGATGGAGAGGTGTTGGTGAGAGTAGCACCTAAGGAGAGGTGTTGGTGAGAGTAGCACCTAAGGAGAGGTGTTGGTGAGAGTAGCACCTAAGGAGAGGTGTTGGTGAGAGTAGCACCTAAGGAGAGGTGTTGGTGAGAGAAGCATGGAAGGAGAGGTGTTGGTGAGAGAAGCATGGAAGGAGAGGTGTTGGTGAGAGTAACATGGAAGGAGAGGTGCTGGTGAGAGTAGCATGGAAGGAGAGGTGCTGGTGAGAGTAGCATGGAAGGAGAGGTGTTGGTGAGAGTAACACTTAAGGAGAGGTGTTGGTGAGAGTAGCATGGAAGGAGAGGTGCTCGTGAGAGTAGCATGGAAAGAGAGATGTTGGTTAGAGTAGCATGGAAGGAGAGGTGCTGGTGAGAGTAGCATGGAAAGAGAGATGTTGGTGAGAATAGCATGGGAGGAGAGGTACTGGTGAGAGTAGCATGGAAGGAGAAGTGCTGGTGAGAGTAGCACCTAAGGAGAAGTGTTGGTGTGAGTAGCACCTAAGGAGAGGTGTTGGTGAGAGTAGCATGAAAGGAAAGGTGTTGGTGAGAGTAACAAGGAAGGAGAGGTGTTGGTGAGAGTAGCACCAAAGGAGAGGTGTTGGTGAGAGTAGCACCTAAGGAGAGGTGCTGGTGAGAGTAGCACCTAAGGAGAGGTGTTGGTGAGAGTAACACTTAAGGAGAGGTGTTGGTGAGAGTAGCATGGAAGGAGAGGTGCTCGTGAGAGTAGCACCTAAGGAGAGGTGTTGGTTAGAGTAGCATGGAAGGAGAGGTGCTAGTGAGATTAGCATGGAAGGAGAGGTGCTGGTGAGAGTAGCATGGAAGGTGAGGTGTTGGTGAGAGTAGCACCTAAGGAGAGGTGTTGGTTAGAGTAGCATGGAAGGAGAGGTGCTGGTGAGAGTAACATGGAATGAGAGGTGTTGGTGAGAGTAACATGGAAGGAGAGGTGCTGGTGAGAGTAGCACCTAAGAAGAGGTGTTGGTGAGAGTAGCATGGAAGGAGAGGTGCTGGTGAGAGTAGCATGGATGGAGAGGTGCTGGTGAGAGTAGCATAGAAGAAGAGATGCTGGTGAGATTAGCATGGAGGAGAGGTGCTGGTGAGAGTAGCATGTAAGGAGAGGAGTTGGTGAGAGTAGTATGGAAGGAGAGGTGTTGGTGAGAGTAGCATGGAAGGAGAGGTGTTGGTGAGAGTAGCATGGAAAGAGAGATGTTGGTGAGAGTAGCATGGAAAAAGAGGTGTTGGTTAGAGTAGCATGGAAGGAAATGTGTTGGTGAGAGTAGCAGGGAAGGAGAGGTGTTGGTGAGAGTAGCATGGAAAGAGAGATGTTGGTGAGAGTAGCATGGAAAAAGAGGTGTTGGTTAGAGTAGCATGGAAGGAGAGGTGCTGGTGAGAGTAGCATGGAAAGAGAGTTGTTGGTGAGAGTAGCAAGGAAAGAGAGGTGCTGGTGAGAGTAGCATGGAAGGAGAGGTGTTGTTGAGAGTAGCATGGAAAGAGAGATGTTAGTGAGAGTAGCATGGAAAGAGAGGTGCTGGTGAGAGTAGCATGGAAAGAGAGTTGTTGGTGAGAGTAGCATGGAAAAAGAGGTGTTGGTTAGAGTAGCATGGAAGGAGAGGTGCTGGTGAGAGTAGCATGGAAAGAGAGTTGTTGGTGAGAGTAGCATGGAAAGAGAGGTGCTGGTGAGAGTAGCATGGAAGGAGAAGTGCTGGCGAGAGTAACATGGAAGGAGAGGTGTTGGTGTGAGTAGCACCTAAGGAGAGGTGTTGGTGACAGTAGCATGAAAGGAGAGGTGTTGGTAAGAGTAACATGGAAGGAGAGGTGTTGGTGAGAGTAGCACCTAAGGAGAGGTGTTGGTGAGAGTAGCACCTAAGGAGAGGTGTTGGTCAGAGTAGCATAGAAGGAGAGGTGTTGGTGAGAGTAACATGGAAGGAGAGGTGTTGGTGAGAGTAGCATGGAGGAGAGGTGTTGGTGAGAGTAGCACCTAAGGAGAGGTGTTGGTGAGGGTAGCACCTAAGGAGAGGTGTTGGTGAGAGTAGCACCTAAGGAGAGGAGTTGGTGAGAGTAGCATAGAAGGAGAGGTGTTGGTGAGAGTAGCACCTAAGGAGAGGTGTTGGTGAGAGTAGCATAAAAGGAGAGGTGTTGGTGAGAGTAACATGGAAGGAGAGGTGTTGGTGAGAGTAGCATGGTAGGAGAGGTCTTGGTGAGAGTAACATGGAAGGAGAGGTGCTCGTGAGAGTTGCATGGAAGGAGAGGTGCTGGTGAGAGTAGCACCTAAGGAGAGGTGTTGGTGAGAGTAGCATGGAAGGAGAGGTGTTGGTGAGAGAAACATGGAAGGAGAGGTGTTGGTGAGAGTAGCACCTAAGGAGAAGTGTTGGTGAGAGTAGCACCTAAGGAGAGGTGTTGGTGAGAGTAGCATGGAAGGAGAGGTGCTGGTGAGAGTAGCACCTTAGGAGAGGTGTTGGTGAGAGTAGCATAGAAGGAGAGGTGTTGGTGAGAGTAGCACCTAAGGAGAGGTGTTGGTGAGAGTAGCATGGAAGGAGAGGTATTGGTGAGAGTAACATAGAAGGAGAGGTGCTGGTGAGAGTAGCATGGAAGGAGAGGTGTTGGTGAGAGTAACATGGAAGGAGAGGTGTTGGTGAGAGTAACATGGAAGGAGAGGTGCTGGTGAGAGTTGCACCTAAGGGGAGGTGTTGGTGAGAGTAGCACCTAAGGAGAGTTGTTGTTGAGAGTAGCATGGAAGGAGAGGTGCTGGTGAGAGTAGCACCTAAGGAGAGGTGTTGGTGAGAGTAGCACCTAAGGAGAGGTGTTGGTGAGAGTAGCATGGAAGGAGAGGTGTTGGTGAGAGTAGCATAGAAGGAGAGGTGTTGGTGAGAGTAACATGGAAGGAGAGGTGTTGATGAGAGTAGCACCTAAGGAGAGGTGTTGGTGAGAGTAACATGGAAGGAGAGGTATTGATGAGAGTAGCACCTAAGGAGAGGTGCTGGTGAGAGTAGCATGGAAGGAGAGGTGTTGGTGAGAGTAGCATGGAAGGAGAGGTGCTGGTGAGAGTAACATGGAAGGAGAGGTGCTGGTGAGAGTAGCACCTAAGGAGAGGTGTTGGTTAGAGTAGCATGGAAGGAGAGGCGCTGGTGAGATTTGCATGGAAGGAGAGGTGCTGGTGAAAGTAGCATGGAAGTTGAGGTGTTAGTGAGAGTAGCACCTATGGAGAGGTGTTGGTTAGAGTAGCATGGAAGGAGAGGTGCTGGTGAGAGTAACATGGAAGGAGAGGTGTTGGTGAGAGTAACATGGAAGGAGAGGTGCTGGTGAGAGTAGCACCTAAGGAGAGGTGTTGGTGAGAGTAGCATGGAAGGAGAGGTGCTGGTGAGAGTAGCATGGATGGAGAGGTGCTGGTGAGAGTAGCATAGAAGAAGAGATGCTGGTGAGATTAGCATGGAAGGAGAGGTGCTGGTGAGAATAGCATGGAAGGAGAGGTGTTAGTGAGAGTAGTATGGAAGGAGAGGTGATGGTGAGAGTAGCATGGAAGAAGAGGTGTTAGTGAGAGTAGCACCTAAGGAGAGGTGTTGGTGAGAGTAGCATGGAAGGAGAGGTGCTGGTGAGAGTAGCACGGATGGAGAGGTGCTAGTGAGAGTAGCATAGAAGGAGAGGTGATGGTGAGAGTAGCATGGAAGGAGAGGTGCTGATGAGAGTAGCATGGAAGGAGAGGTGCTGGTGAGAGTAGCATGGAAGGAGAGGGGCTGGTGAGAGTAGCACCAAAGGAGAGGTGTTGGTGAGAGTAGCACCTAAGGAGAGGTGTTGGTGAGAGTAGCATGAAAGGAGAGGTGTTGGTGAGAGTAACAAGGAAGGAGAGGTGTTGGTGAGAGTAGCACCAAAGGAGAGGTGTTGGTGAGAGTAGCACCTAAGGAGAGGTGCTGGTGAGAGTAGCATGGATGGAGAGGTGTTGGTGAGAGTAGCACCTAAGGAGAGGTGTTAGTGAGAGTAGCACCTAAGGAGAGGTGTTGGTGAGAGTAGCACCTAAGGATAGGTGTTGGTGAGAGTAGCACCTAAGGAGAGGTGTTGGTGAGAGAAGCATGGAAGGAGAAGTGCTGGTGAGAGTAGCACCTAAGGAGAAGTGTTGGTGTGAGTAGCACCTAAGGAGAGGTGTTGGTGAGAGTAGCATGAAAGGAGAGGTGTTGGTGAGAGTAACATGGAAGGAGAGGTGCTGGTGAGAGTAGCATGGAAGGAGAGGTGCTGGTGAGAGTAGCATGGAAGGAGAGGTGTTGGTGAGAGTAACACTTAAGGAGAGGTGTTGGTGAGAGTAGCACCTAAGGAGAGGTGCTGGTGAGAGTAGCATGGATGGAGAGGTGTTGGTGAGAGTAGCACCTAAGGAGAGGTGTTGGTGAGAGTAGCACCTAAGGAGAGGTGTTGGTGAGAGTAGCACCTAAGGAGAGGTGTTGGTGAGAGTAGCACCTAAGGAGAGGTGTTGGTGAGAGAAGCATGGAAGGAGAGGTGTTGGTGAGAGAAGCATGGAAGGAGAGGTGTTGGTGAGAGTAACATGGAAGGAGAGGTGCTGGTGAGAGTAGCATGGAAGGAGAGGTGCTGGTGAGAGTAGCATGGAAGGAGAGGTGTTGGTGAGAGTAACACTTAAGGAGAGGTGTTGGTGAGAGTAGCATGGAAGGAGAGGTGCTCGTGAGAGTAGCATGGAAAGAGAGATGTTGGTTAGAGTAGCATGGAAGGAGAGGTGCTGGTGAGAGTAGCATGGAAAGAGAGATGTTGGTGAGAATAGCATGGGACGAGAGGTACTGGTGAGAGTAGCATGGAAGGAGAAGTGCTGGTGAGAGTAGCACCTAAGGAGAAGTGTTGGTGTGAGTAGCACCTAAGGAGAGGTGTTGGTGAGAGTAGCATGAAAGGAAAGGTGTTGGTGAGAGTAACAAGGAAGGAGAGGTGTTGGTGAGAGTAGCACCAAAGGAGAGGTGTTGGTGAGAGTAGCACCTAAGGAGAGGTGCTGGTGAGAGTAGCATGGATGGAGAGGTGTTGGTGAGAGTAGCACCTAAGGAGAGGTGTTGGTGAGAGTAGCACCTAAGGAGAGGTGTTGGTGAGAGTAGCACCTAAGGAGAGGTGTTGGTGAGAGTAGCACCTAAGGAGAGGTGTTGGAGAGAGAAGCATGGAAGGAGAGGTGTTGGTGAGAGTAACATGGAAGGAGAGGTGCTGGTGAGAGTAGCATGGAAGGAGAGGTGCTGGTGAGAGTAGCATGGAAGGAGAGGTGTTGGTGAGAGTAGCATGGAAGGAGAGGTGTTGGTGAGAGTAACATGGAAGGAGAGGTTTTGGTGAGAGTATCACCTAAGGAGAGGTGCTAGTGAGAGTAACATGGAAGGACAGGTGCTGGTGAGAGTAGCACCTAAGGAGAGGTGTTGGTGAGAGTAGCACTTAAGGAGAGGTGCTGGTGAGAGTAGCATGGAAGGAGAGGTGCTGGTGAGAGTAGCACCTAAGGAGAGGTGTTGGTGAGAGTAACACTTAAGGAGAGGTGTTGGTGAGAGTAGCATGGAAGGAGAGGTGCTCGTGAGAGTAGCACCTAAGGAGAGGTGTTGGTTAGAGTAGCATGGAAGGAGAGGTGCTAGTGAGATTAGCATGGAAGGAGAGGTGCTGGTGAGAGTAGCATGGAAGGTGAGCTGTTGGTGAGAGTAGCACCTAAGGAGAGGTGTTGGTTAGAGTAGCATGGAAGGAGAGGTGCTGGAGAGAGTAACATGGAATGAGAGGTGTTGGTGAGAGTAACATGGAAGGAGAGGTGCTGGTGAGAGTAGCACCTAAGAAGAGGTGTTGGTGAGAGTAGCATGGAAGGAGAGGTGCTGGTGAGAGTAGCATGGATGGAGAAGTGCTGGTGAGAGTAGCATAGAAGAAGAGATGCTGGTGAGATTAGCATGGAAGGAGAGGTGCTGGTGAGAGTAGCATGGAAGGAGAGGAGTTGGTGAGAGTAGTATGGAAGGAGAGGTGTTGGTGAGAGTAGCATGGAAGGAGAGGTGTTGGTGAGAGTAGCATGGAAAGAGAGATGTTGGTGAGAGTAGCATGAAAAAAGAGGTGTTGGTTAGAGTAGCATGGAAGGAAATGTGTTGGTGAGAGTAGCAGGGAAGGAGAGGTGTTGGTGAGAGTAGCATGGAAAGAGAGATGTTGGTGAGAGTAGCATGGAAAAAGAGGTGTTGGTTAGAGTAGCATGGAAGGAGAGGTGCTGGTGAGAGTAGCATGGAAAGAGAGTTGTTGGTGAGAGTAGCATGGAAAAAGAGGTGCTGGTGAGAGTAGCATGGAAGGAGAGGTGTTGTTGAGAGTAGCATGGAAAGAGAGATGTTGGTGAGAGTAGCATGGAAAGAGAGGTGCTGGTGAGAGTAGCATGGAAAGAGAGTTGTTGGTGAGAGTAGCATGGAAAAAGAGGTGTTGGTTAGAGTAGCATGGAAGGAGAGGTGCTGGTGAGAGTAGCATGGAAAGAGAGTTGTTGGTGAGAGTAGCATGGAAAGAGAGGTGCTGGTGAGAGTAGCATGGAAGGAGAAGTGCTGGTGAGAGTAACATGGAAGGAGAGGTGTTGGTGTGAGTAGCACCTAAGGAGAGGTGTTGGTGACAGTAGCATGAAAGGAGAGGTGTTGGTAAGAGTAACATGGAAGGAGAGGTGTTAGTGAGAGTAGCACCTAAGGAGAGGTGTTGGTGAGAGTAGCACCTAAGGAGAGGTGTTGGTCAGAGTAGCATAGAAGGAGAGGTGTTGGTGAGAGTAACATGGAAGGAGAGGTGTTGGTGAGAGTAGCATGGAGGAGAGGTGTTGGTGAGAGTAGCACCTAAGGAGAGGTGTTGGTGAGGGTAGCACCTAAGGAGAGGTGTTGGTGAGAGTAGCACCTAAGGAGAGGTGTTGGTGAGAGTAGCATAGAAAGAGAGGTGTTGGTGAGAGTAGCACCTAAGGAGAGGTGTTGGTGAGAGTAGCACCTAAGGAGAGGTGTTGGTGAGAGTAGCATAAAAGGAGAGGTGTTGGTGAGAGTAACATGGAAGGAGAGGTGTTGGTGAGAGTAGCATGGTAGGAGAGGACTTGGTGAGAGTAACATGGAAGGAGAGGTGCTGGTGAGAGTAGCATGGAAGGAGAGGTGCTGGTGAGAGTAGCACCTAAGGAGAGGTGTTGGTGAGAGTAGCATGGAAGGAGAGGTGTTGGTGAGAGTAACGTGGAAGGAGAGGTGTTGGTGAGAGTAGCACCTAAGGAGAGGTGTTGGTGAGAGTAGCACCTAAGGAGAGGTGTTGGTGAGAGTAGCATGGAAGGAGAGGTGCTGGTGAGAGTAGCACCTTAGGAGAGGTGTTGGTGAGAGTAGCATAGAAGGAGAGGTGTTGGTGAGAGTAGCACCTAAGGAGAGGTGTTGGTGAGAGTAGCATGGAAGGAGAGGTATTGGTGAGAGTAACATAGAAGGAGAGGTGCTGGTGAGAGTAGCATGGAAGGAGAGGTTTTGGTGAGAGTAACATGGAAGGAGAGGTGTTGGTGAGAGTAACATGGAAGGAGAGGTGCTGGTGAGAGTTGCACCTAAGGGGAGGTGTTGGTGAGAGTAGCACCTAAGGAGAGGTGTTGGTGAGAGTAGCATGGAAGGAGAGGTGTTGGTGAGAGTAGCATAGAAGGAGAGGTGTTGGTGAGAGTAACATGGAAGGAGAGGTGTTGATGAGAGTAGCACCTAAGGAGAGGTGTTGGTGAGAGTAACATGGAAGGAGAGGTGTTGATGAGAGTAGCACCTAAGGAGAGGTGCTGGTGAGAGTAGCATGGAAGGAGAGGTGTTGGTGAGAGTAGCATGGAAGCAGAGGTGCTGGTGAGAGTAACATGGAAGGAGAGGTGCTGGTGAGAGTAGCACCTAAGGAGAGGTGTTGGTTAGAGTAACATGGAAGGAGAGGCGCTGGTGAGATTTACATGGAAGGAGAGGTGCTGGTGAAAGTAGCATGGAAGTTGAGGTGTTGGTGAGAGTAGCACCTATGGAGAGGTGTTGGTTAGAGTAGCATGGAAGGAGAGGTGCTGGTGAGAGTAACATGGAAGGAGAGGTGTTGGTGAGAGTAACATGGAAGGAGAGGTGCTGGTGAGAGTAGCACCTAAGGAGAGGTGTTGGTGAGAGTAGCATGGAAAAAGAGGTGCTGGTGAGAGTAGCATGGATGGAGAGGTGCTGGTGAGAGTAGCATAGAAGAAGAGATGCTGGTGAGATTAGCATGGAAGGAGAGGTGCTGGTGAGAATAGCATGGAAGGAGAGGTGTTAGTGAGAGTAGTATGGAAGGAGAGGTGATGGTGAGAGTAGCATGGAAGAAGAGGTGTTAGTGAGAGTAGCACCTAAGGAGAGGTGTTGGTGAGAGTAGCATGGAAGGAGAGGTGCTGGTGAGAGTAGCATGGATGGAGAGGTGCTAGTGAGAGTAGCATAGAAGGAGAGGTGATGGTGAGAGTAGCATGGAAGGAGAGGTGCTGATGAGAGTAGCATGGAAGGAGAGGTGCTGGTGAGAGTAGCATGGAAGGAGAGGGGCTGGTGAGAGTAGCATGGATGAAGAGGTGCTGGTGAGAGTAGCATGGAAGGAGAAGTGTTGGTGAGAGTAGTATGGAAAGAGAGGTGTTGGTGAGAGTAGCATGGATGGAGAGGTGCTGGTGAGAGTAGCATAGAAGGAGAGGTGCTGGTGAGAGTAGCATGGAAGGTGAGGTGTTGGTGAAAGTAGCATGGAAGGAGAGATGCTGCTTAGAGTAGCACCTAAGCAGAGTTGTTGGTGAGAGTAACATGGAAGGAGAGGTGCTGGTGAGAGTAGCATGGAAAGAGAGATGTTGGTGAGAATAGCATGGAAGGAGAGGTGCTGGTGAGAGTAGCATGGAAGGAGAAGTGCTGGTGAGAGTAGCACCTAAGGAGAAGTGTTGGTGTGAGTAGCACCTAAGGAGAGGTGTTGGTGAGAGTAGCATGAAAGGAGAGGTGTTGGTGAGAGTAACAAGAAAGGAGAGGTGTTGGTGAGAGTAGCACCAAAGGAGAGGTGTTGGTGAGAGTAGCACCTAAGGAGAGGTGCTGGTGAGAGTAGCATGGATGGAGAGGTGTTGGTGAGAGTAGCACCTAAGGAGAGGTGTTGGTGAGAGTAGCACCTAAGGAGAGGTGTTGGTGAGAGTAGCACCTAAGGAGAGGTGTTGTGAGAGTAGCACCTAAGGAGAGGTGTTGGTGAGAGAAGCATGGAAGGAGAGGTGTTGGTGAGAGTAACATGGAAGGAGAGGTGCTGGTGAGAGTAGCATGGATGGAGAGGTGCTGGTGAGAGTAGCATAGAAGAAGAGATGCTGGTGAGATTAGCATGGAAGGAGAGGTGCTGGTGAGAATAGCATGGAAGGAGAGGTGTTAGTGAGAGTAGTTTGGAAGGAGAGGTGATGGTGAGAGTAGCATGGAAGAAGAGGTGTTAGTGAGAGTAGCACCTAAGGAGAGGTGTTGGTGAGAGTAGCATGGAAGGAGAGGTGCTGGTGAGAGTAGCATGGATGGAGAGGTGCTAGTGAGAGTAGCATAGAAGGAGAGGTGATGGTGAGAGTAGCATGGAAGGAGAGGTGCTGATGAGAGTAGCATGGAAGGAGAGGTGCTGGTGAGAGTAGCATGGAAGGAGAGGGGCTGGTGAGAGTAGCACCAAAGGAGAGGTGTTGGTGAGAGTAGCACCTAAGGAGAGGTGTTGGTGAGAGTAGCATGAAAGGAGAGGTGTTGGTGAGAGTAACAAGGAAGGAGAGGTGTTGGTGAGAGTAGCACCAAAGGAGAGGTGTTGGTGAGAGTAGCACCTAAGGAGAGGTGCTGGTGAGAGTAGCATGGATGGAGAGGTGTTGGTGAGAGTAGCACCTAAGGAGAGGTGTTGGTGAGAGTAGCACCTAAGGAGAGGTGTTGGTGAGAGTAGCACCTAAGGATAGGTGTTGGTGAGAGTAGCACCTAAGGAGAGGTGTTGGTGAGAGAAGCATGGAAGGAGAAGTGCTGGTGAGAGTAGCACCTAAGGAGAAGTGTTGGTGTGAGTAGCACCTAAGGAGAGGTGTTGGTGAGAGTAGCATGAAAGGAGAGGTGTTGGTGAGAGTAACAAGGAAGGAGAGGTGTTGGTGAGAGTAGCACCAAAGGAGAGGTGTTGGTGAGAGTAGCACCTAAGGAGAGGTGCTGGTGAGAGTAGCATGGATGGAGAGGTGTTGGTGAGAGTAGCACCTAAGGAGAGGTGTTGGTGAGAGTAGCACCTAAGGAGAGGTGTTGGTGAGAGTAGCACCTAAGGAGAGGTGTTGGTGAGAGTAGCACCTAAGGAGAGGTGTTGGTGAGAGAAGCATGGAAGGAGAGGTGTTGGTGAGAGTAACATGGAAGGAGAGGTGCTGGTGAGAGTAGCATGGAAGGAGAGGTGCTGGTGAGAGTAGCATGGAAGGAGAGGTGTTGGTGAGAGTAACACTTAAGGAGAGGTGTTGGTGAGAGTAGCATGGAAGGAGAGGTGCTCGTGAGAGTAGCATGGAAAGAGAGATGTTGGTTAGAGTAGCATGGAAGGAGAGGTGCTGGTGAGAGTAGCATGGAAAGAGAGATGTTGGTGAGAATAGCATGGAAGGAGAGATACTGGTGAGAGTAGCATGGAAGGAGAAGTGCTGGTGAGAGTAGCACCTAAGGAGAAGTGTTGGTGTGAGTAGCACCTAAGGAGAGGTGTTGGTGAGAGTAGCATGAAAGGAAAGGTGTTGGTGAGAGTAACAAGGAAGGAGAGGTGTTGGTGAGAGTAGCACCAAAGGAGAGGTGTTGGTGAGAGTAGCACCTAAGGAGAGGTGCTGGTGAGAGTAGCATGGAAGGAGAGGTGTTGATGAGAGTAGCACCTAAGGAGAGGTGCTGGTGAGAGTAGCATGGAAGGAGAGGTGTTGGTGAGAGTAGCATGGAAGCAGAGGTGCTGGTGAGAGTAACATGGAAGGAGAGGTGCTGGTGAGAGTAGCACCTAAGGAGAGGTGTTGGTTAGAGTAGCATGGAAGGAGAGGCGCTGGTGAGATTTGCATGGAAGGAGAGGTGCTGGTGAAAGTAGCATGGAAGTTGAGGTGTTGGTGAGAGTAGCACCTATGGAGAGGTGTTGGTTAGAGTAGCATGGAAGGAGAGGTGCTGGTGAGAGTAACATGGAAGGAGAGGTGTTGGTGAGAGTAACATGGAAGGAGAGGTGCTGGTGAGAGTAGCACCTAAGGAGAGGTGTTGGTGAGAGTAGCATGGAAGGAGAGGTGCTGGTGAGAGTAGCATGGATGGAGAGGTGCTGGTGAGAGTAGCATAGAAGAAGAGATGCTGGTGAGATTAGCATGGAAGGAGAGGTGCTGGTGAGAATAGCATGGAAGGAGAGGTGTTAGTGAGAGTAGTATGGAAGGAGAGGTGATGGTGAGAGTAGCATGGAAGAAGAGGTGTTAGTGAGAGTAGCACCTAAGGAGAGGTGTTGGTGAGAGTAGCATGGAAGGAGAGGTGCTGGTGAGAGTAGCATGGATGGAGAGGTGCTAGTGAGAGTAGCATAGAAGGAGAGGTGATGGTGAGAGTAGCATGGAAGGAGAGGTGCTGATGAGAGTAGCATGGAAGGAGAGGTGCTGGTGAGAGTAGCATGGAAGGAGAGGGGCTGGTGAGAGTAGCATGGATGAAGAGGTGCTGGTGAGAGTAGCATGGAAGGTGAGGTGTTGGTGAGAGTAGCACCTAAGGAGAGGTGTTGGTGAGAGTAGCATGGATGGAGAGGTGCTAGTGAGAGTAGCATAGAAGGAGAGGTGATGGTGAGAGTAGCATGGAAGGAGAAGTGTTGGTGAGAGTAGTATGGAAAGAGAGGTGTTGGTGAGAGTAGCATGGATGGAGAGGTGCTGGTGAGAGTAGCATAGAAGGAGAGGTGCTGGTGAGAGTAGCATGGAAGGTGAGGTGTTGGTGAAAGTAGCATGGAAGGAGAGATGCTGCTTAGAGTAGCACCTAAGCAGAGTTGTTGGTGAGAGTAACATGGAAGGAGAGGTGCTGGTGAGAGTAGCATGGAAAGAGAGATGTTGGTGAGAATAGCATGGAAGGAGAGGTGCTGGTGAGAGTAGCATGGAAGGAGAAGTGCTGGTGAGAGTAGCACCTTAGGAGAAGTGTTGGTGTGAGTAGCACCTAAGGAGAGGTGTTGGTGAGAGTAGCATGAAAGGAGAGGTGTTGGTGAGAGTAACAAGGAAGGAGAGGTGTTGGTGAGAGTAGCACCAAAGGAGAGGTGTTGGTGAGAGTAGCACCTAAGGAGAGGTGCTGGTGAGAGTAGCATGGATGGAGAGGTGTTGGTGAGAGTAGCACCTAAGGAGAGGTGTTGGTGAGAGTAGCACCTAAGGAGAGGTGTTGGTGAGAGTAGCACCTAAGGAGAGGTGTTGTGAGAGTAGCACCTAAGGAGAGGTGTTGGTGAGAGAAGCATGGAAGGAGAGGTGTTGGTGAGAGTAACATGGAAGGAGAGGTGCTGGTGAGAGTAGCATGGATGGAGAGGTGCTGGTGAGAGTAGCATAGAAGAAGAGATGCTGGTGAGATTAGCATGGAAGGAGAGGTGCTGGTGAGAATAGCATGGAAGGAGAGGTGTTAGTGAGAGTAGTATGGAAGGAGAGGTGATGGTGAGAGTAGCATGGAAGAAGAGGTGTTAGTGAGAGTAGCACCTAAGGAGAGGTGTTGGTGAGAGTAGCATGGAAGGAGAGGTGCTGGTGAGAGTAGCATGGATGGAGAGGTGCTAGTGAGAGTAGCATAGAAGGAGAGGTGATGGTGAGAGTAGCATGGAAAGAGAGGTGCTGATGAGAGTAGCATGGAAGGAGAGGTGCTGGTGAGAGTAGCATGGAAGGAGAGGGGCTGGTGAGAGTAGCACCAAAGGAGAGGTGTTGGTGAGAGTAGCACCTAAGGAGAGGTGTTGGTGAGAGTAGCATGAAAGGAGAGGTGTTGGTGAGAGTAACAAGGAAGGAGAGGTGTTGGTGAGAGTAGCACCAAAGGAGAGGTGTTGGTGAGAGTAGCACCTAAGGAGAGGTGCTGGTGAGAGTAGCATGGATGGAGAGGTGTTGGTGAGAGTAGCACCTAAGGAGAGGTGTTGGTGAGAGTAGCACCTAAGGAGAGGTGTTGGTGAGAGTAGCACCTAAGGATAGGTGTTGGTGAGAGTAGCACCTAAGGAGAGGTGTTGGTGAGAGAAGCATGGAAGGAGAAGTGCTGGTGAGAGTAGCACCTAAGGAGAAGTGTTGGTGTGAGTAGCACCTAAGGAGAGGTGTTGGTGAGAGTAGCATGAAAGGAGAGGTGTTGGTGAGAGTAACAAGGAAGGAGAGGTGTTGGTGAGAGTAGCACCAAAGGAGAGGTGTTGGTGAGAGTAGCACCTAAGGAGAGGTGTTGGTGAGAGTAGCACCTAAGGAGAGGTGTTGGTGAGAGTAGCACCTAAGGAGAGGTGTTGGTGAGAGTAGCACCTAAGGAGAGGTGTTGGTGAGAGAAGCATGGAAGGAGAGGTGTTGGTGAGAGTAACATGGAAGGAGAGGTGCTGGTGAGAGTAGCATGGAAGGAGAGGTGCTGGTGAGAGTAGCATGGAAGGAGAGGTGTTGGTGAGAGTAACACTTAAGGAGAGGTGTTGGTGAGAGTAGCATGGAAGGAGAGGTGCTCGTGAGAGTAGCATGGAAAGAGAGATGTTGGTTAGAGTAGCATGGAAGGAGAGGTGCTGGTGAGAGTAGCATGGAAAGAGAGATGTTGGTGAGAATAGCATGGGAGGAGAGGTACTGGTGAGAGTAGCATGGAAGGAGAAGTGCTGGTGAGTGTAGCACCTAAGGAGAAGTGTTGGTGTGAGTAGCACCTAAGGAGAGGTGTTGGTGAGAGTAGCATGAAAGGAAAGGTGTTGGTGAGAGTAACAAGGAAGGAGAGGTGTTGGTGAGAGTAGCACCAAAGGAGAGGTGTTGGTGAGAGTAGCACCTAAGGAGAGGTGCTGGTGAGAGTAGCATGAATGGAGAGGTGTTGGTGAGAGTAGCACCTAAGGAGAGGTGTTGGTGAGAGTAGCACCTAAGGAGAGGTGTTGGTGAGAGTAGCACCTAAGGAGAGGTGTTGGTGAGAGTAGCATGGAAGGAGAGGTGTTGGTGAGAGTAGCATGGAAAGAGAGATGTTGGTGAGAGTAGCATGAAAAAAGAGGTGTTGGTTAGAGTAGCATGGAAGGAAATGTGTTGGTGAGAGTAGCAGGGAAGGAGAGGTGTTGGTGAGAGTAGCATGGAAAGAGAGATGTTGGTGAGAGTAGCATGGAAAAAGAGGTGTTGGTTAGAGTAGCATGGAAGGAGAGGTGCTGGTGAGAGTAGCATGGAAAGAGAGTTGTTGGTGAGAGTAGCATGGAAAGAGAGGTGCTGGTGAGAGTAGCATGGAAGGAGAGGTGTTGTTGAGAGTAGCATGGAAAGAGAGATGTTGGTGAGAGTAGCATGGAAAGAGAGGTGCTGGTGAGAGTAGCATGGAAAGAGAGTTGTTGGTGAGAGTAGCATGGAAAAAGAGGTGTTGGTTAGAGTAGCATGGAAGGAGAGGTGCTGGTGAGAGTAGCATGGAAAGAGAGTTGTTGGGGAGAGTAGCATGGAAAGAGAGGTGCTGGTGAGAGTAGCATGGAAGGAGAAGTGCTGGTGAGAGTAACATGGAAGGAGAGGTGTTGGTGTGAGTAGCACCTAAGGAGAGGTGTTGGTGACAGTAGCATGAAAGGAGAGGTGTTGGTAAGAGTAACATGGAAGGAGAGGTGTTGGTGAGAGTAGCACCTAAGGAGAGGTGTTGGTGAGAGTAGCACCTAAGGAGAGGTGTTGGTCAGAGTAGCATAGAAGGAGAGGTGTTGGTGAGAGAAGCATGGAAGGAGAGGTGTTGGTGAGAGTAACATGGAAGGAGAGGTGCTGGTGAGAGTAGCATGGAAGGAGAGGTGCTGGTGAGAGTAGCATGGAAGGAGAGGTGTTGGTGAGAGTAACACTTAAGGAGAGGTGTTGGTGAGAGTAGCATGGAAGGAGAGGTGCTCGTGAGAGTAGCATGGAAAGAGAGATGTTGGTTAGAGTAGCATGGAAGGAGAGGTGCTGGTGAGAGTAGCATGGAAAGAGAGATGTTGGTGAGAATAGCATGGGAGGAGAGGTACTGGTGAGAGTAGCATGGAAGGAGAAGTGCTGGTGAGAGTAGCACCTAAGGAGAAGTGTTGGTGTGAGTAGCACCTAAGGAGAGGTGTTGGTGAGAGTAGCATGAAAGGAAAGGTGTTGGTGAGAGTAACAAGGAAGGAGAGGTGTTGGTGAGAGTAGCACCAAAGGAGAGGTGTTGGTGAGAGTAGCACCTAAGGAGAGGTGCTGGTGAGAGTAGCATGGATGGAGAGGTGTTGGTGAGAGTAGCACCTAAGGAGAGGTGTTGGTGAGAGTAGCACCTAAGGAGAGGTGTTGGTGAGAGTAGCACCTAAGGAGAGGTGTTGGTGAGAGTAGCACCTAAGGAGAGGTGTTGGAGAGAGAAGCATGGAAGGAGAGGTGTTGGTGAGAGTAACATGGAAGGAGAGGTGCTGGTGAGAGTAGCATGGAAGGAGAGGTGCTGGTGAGAGTAGCATGGAAGGAGAGGTGTTGGTGAGAGTAGCATGGAAGGAGAGGTGTTGGTGAGAGTAACATGGAAGGAGAGGTTTTGGTGAGAGTATCACCTAAGGAGAGGTGCTAGTGAGAGTAACATGGAAGGACAGGTGCTGGTGAGAGTAGCACCTAAGGAGAGGTGTTGGTGAGAGTAGCACTTAAGGAGAGGTGCTGGTGAGAGTAGCATGGAAGGAGAGGTGCTGGTGAGAGTAGCACCTAAGGAGAGGTGTTGGTGAGAGTAACACTTAAGGAGAGGTGTTGGTGAGAGTAGCATGGAAGGAGAGGTGCTCGTGAGAGTAACACCTAAGGAGAGGTGTTGGTTAGAGTAGCATGGAAGGAGAGGTGCTAGTGAGATTAGCATGGAAGGAGAGGTGCTGGTGAGAGTAGCATGGAAGGTGAGGTGTTGGTGAGTGTAGCACCTAAGGAGAGGTGTTGGTTAGAGTAGCATGGAAGGAGAGGTGCTGGTGAGAGTAACATGGAATGAGAGGTGTTGGTGAGAGTAACATGGAAGGAGAGGTGCTGGTGAGAGCAGCACCTAAGAAGAGGTGTTGGTGAGATTAGCATGGAAGGAGAGGTGCTGGTGAGAGTAGCATGGATGGAGAGGTGCTGGTGAGAGTAGCATAGAAGAAGAGATGCTGGTGAGATTTGCATGGAAGGAGAGGTGCTGGTGAGAGTAGCATGGAAGGAGAGGAGTTGGTGAGAGTAGTATGGAAGGAGAGGTGTTGGTGAGAGTAGCATGGAAGGAGAGGTGTTGGTGAGAGTAGCATGGAAAGAGAGATGTTGGTGAGAGTAGCATGAAAAAAGAGGTGTTGGTTAGAGTAGCATGGAAGGAAATGTGTTGGTGAGAGTAGCAGGGAAGGAGAGGTGTTGGTGAGAGTAGCATGGAAAGAGAGATGTTGGTGAGAGTAGCATGGAAAAAGAGGTGTTGGTTAGAGTAGCATGGAAGGAGAGGTGCTGGTGAGAGTAGCATGGAAAGAGAGTTGTTGGTGAGAGTAGCATGGAAAGAGAGGTGCTGGTGAGAGTAGCATGGAAGGAGAGGTGTTGTTGAGAGTAGCATGGAAAGAGAGATGTTGGTGAGAGTAGCATGGAAAGAGAGGTGCTGGTGAGAGTAGCATGGAAAGAGAGTTGTTGGTGAGAGTAGCATGGAAAAAGAGGTGTTGGTTAGAGTAGCATGGAAGGAGAGGTGCTGGTGAGAGTAGCATGGAAAGAGAGTTGTTGGGGAGAGTAGCATGGAAAGAGAGGTGCTGGTGAGAGTAGCATGGAAGGAGAAGTGCTGGTGAGAGTAACATGGAAGGAGAGGTGTTGGTGTGAGTAGCACCTAAGGAGAGGTGTTGGTGACAGTAGCATGAAAGGAGAGGTGTTGGTAAGAGTAACATGGAAGGAGAGGTGTTGGTGAGAGTAGCACCTAAGGAGAGGTGTTGGTGAGAGTAGCACCTAAGGAGAGGTGTTGGTCAGAGTAGCATAGAAGGAGAGGTGTTGGTGAGAGTAACATGGAAGGAGAGGTGTTGGTGAGAGTAGCATGGAGGAGAGGTGTTGGTGAGAGTAGCACCTAAGGAGAGGTGTTGGTGAGGGTAGCACCTAAGGAGAGGTGTTGGTGAGAGTAGCACCTAAGGAGAGGTGTTGGTGAGAGTAGCATAGAAAGAGAGGTGTTGGTGAGAGTAGCACCTAAGGAGAGGTGTTGGTGAGAGTAGCACCTAAGGAGAGGTGTTGGTGAGAGTAGCATAAAAGGAGAGGTGTTGGTGAGAGTAACATGGAAGGAGAGGTGTTGGTGAGAGTAGCATGGTAGGAGAGGTCTTGGTGAGAGTAACATGGAAGGAGAGGTGCTGGTGAGAGTAGCATGGAAGGAGAGGTGCTGGTGAGAGTAGCACCTAAGGAGAGGTGTTGGTGAGAGTAGCATGGAAGGAGAGGTGTTGGTGAGAGTAACGTGGAAGGAGAGGTGTTGGTGAGAGTAGCACCTATAGAGAGGTGTTGGTGAGAGTAGCACCTAAGGAGAGGTGTTGGTGAGAGTAGCATGGAAGGAGAGGTGCTGGTGAGAGTAGCACCTTAGGAGAGGTGTTGGTGATAGTAGCATAGAAGGAGAGGTGTTGGTGAGAGTAGCACCTAAGGAGAGGTGTTGGTGAGAGTAGCATGGAAGGAGAGGTATTGGTGAGAGTAACATAGAAGGAGAGGTGCTGGTGAGAGTAGCATGGAAGGAGAGGTTTTGGTGAGAGTAACATGGAAGGAGAGGTGTTGGTGAGAGTAACATGGAAGGAGAGGTGCTGGTGAGAGTTGCACCTAAGGAGAGGTGTTGGTGAGAGTAGCACCTAAGGAGAGGTGTTGGTGAGAGTAGCATGGAAGGAGAGGTGTTGGTGAGAGTAGCATAGAAGGAGAGGTGTTGGTGAGAGTAACATGGAAGGAGAGGTGTTGATGAGAGTAGCACCTAAGGAGAGGTGTTGGTGAGAGTAACATGGAAGGAGAGGTGTTGATGAGAGTAGCACCTAAGGAGAGGTGCTGGTGAGAGTAGCATGGAAGGAGAGGTGTTGGTGAGAGTAGCATGGAAGCAGAGGTGCTGGTGAGAGTAACATGGAAGGTGAGGTGCTGGTGAGAGTAGCACCTAAGGAGAGGTGTTGGTTAGAGTAGCATGGAAGGAGAGGCGCTGGTGAGATTTGCATGGAAGGAGAGGTGCTAGTGAAAGTAGCATGGAAGTTGAGGTGTTGGTGAGAGTAGCACCTATGGAGAGGTGTTGGTTAGAGTAGCATGGAAGGAGAGGTGCTGGTGAGAGTAACATGGAAGGAGAGGTGTTGGTGAGAGTAACATGGAAGGAGAGGTGCTGGTGAGAGTAGCACCTAAGGAGAGGTGTTGGTGAGAGTAGCATGGAAGGAGAGGTGCTGGTGAGAGCAGCATGGATGGAGAGGTGCTGGTGAGAGTAGCATAGAAGAAGAGATGCTGGTGAGATTAGCATGGAAGGAGAGGTGCTGGTGAGAATAGCATGGAAGGAGAGGTGTTAGTGAGAGTAGTATGGAAGGATAGGTGATGGTGAGAGTAGCATGGAAGAAGAGGTGTTAGTGAGAGTAGCACCTAAGGAGAGGTGTTGGTGAGAGTAGCATGGAAGGAGAGGTGCTGGTGAGAGTAGCATGGATGGAGAGGTGCTAGTGAGAGTAGCATAGAAGGAGAGGTGATGGTGAGAGTAGCATGGAAGGAGAGGTGCTGATGAGAGTAGCATGGAAGGAGAGGTGCTGGTGAGAGTAGCATGGAAGGAGAGGGGCTGGTGAGAGTAGCATGGATGAAGAGGTGCTGGTGAGAGTAGCATGGAAGGAGAAGTGTTGGTGAGAGTAGTATGGAAAGAGAGGTGCTGGTGAGAGTAGCATGGATGGAGAGGTGCTGGTGAGAGTAGCATAGAAGGAGAGGTGCTGGTGAGAGTAGCATGGAAGGTGAGGTGTTGGTGAAAGTAGCATGGAAGGAGAGATGCTGCTTAGAGTAGCACCTAAGCAGAGTTGTTGGTGAGAGTAACATGGAAGGAGAGGTGCTGGTGAGAGTAGCATGGAAAGAGAGATGTTGGTGAGAATAGCATGGAAGGAGAGGTGCTGGTGTGAGTAGCATGGAAGGAGAAGTGCTGGTGAGAGTAGCACCTAAGGAGAAGTGTTGGTGTGAGTAGCACCTAAGGAGAGGTGTTGGTGAGAGTAGCATGAAAGGAGAGGTGTTGGTGAGAGTAACAAGGAAGGAGAGGTGTTGGTGAGAGTAGCACCAAAGGAGAGGTGTTGGTGAGAGTAGCACCTAAGGAGAGGTGTTGGTGAGAGTAGCACCTAAGGAGAGGTGTTGGTGAGAGTACCACCTAAGGAGAGGTGTTGGTGAGAGTAGCACCTAAGGAGAGGTGTTGTGAGAGTAGCACCTAAGGAGAGGTGTTGGTGAGAGAAGCATGGAAGGAGAGGTGTTGGTGAGAGTAACATGGAAGGAGAGGTGCTGGTGAGAGTAGCATGGAAGGAGAGGTGCTCGTGAGAGTAGCACCTAAGGAGAGGTGTTGGTTAGAGTAGCATGGAAGGAGAGGTGCTGGTGAGATTAGCATGTAAGGAGAGGTGCTGGTGAGAGTAGCATGGAAGGTGAGGTGTTGGTGAGAGTAGCACCTAAGGAGAGGTGTTGGTTAGAGTAGCATGGAAGGAGAGGTGCTGGTGAGAGTAACATGGAATGAGAGGTGTTGGTGAGAGTAGCATGGAAGGAGAGGTCCTGGTGAGAGTAGCATGGATGGAGAGGTGCTGGTGAGAGTAGCATAGAAGAAGAGATGCTGGTGAGATTAGCATGGAAGGAGAGGTGCTGGTGAGAGTAGCATGGAAGGAGAGGAGTTGGTGAGAGTAGTATGGAAGGAGATGTGCTGGTGAGAGTAGCATGGAAGGAGAGGTGTTGGTGAGAGTAGCATGGAAAGAGAGATGTTGGTGAGAGTAGCATGGAAAAAGAGGTGTTGGTTAGAGTAGCATGGAAGGAAATGTGTTGGTGAGAGTAGCAGGGAAGGAGAGGTGTTGGTGAGAGTAGCATGGAAAAAGAGGTGTTGGTTAGAGTAGCATGGAAGGAGAGGTGCTGGTGAGAGTAGCATGGAAAGAGAGTTGTTGGTGAGAGTAGCATGGAAAGAGAGGTGCTGGTGAGAGTAGCATGGAAGGAGAGGTGTTGGTGAGAGTAGCATGGAAAGAGAGATCTTGGTGAGAGTAGCATGGAAAGAGAGGTGCTGGTGAGAGTAGCATGGAAGGAGAGGTGCTGGTGAGAGTAGCATGGAAGGAGAGGTGCTGGTGAGAGTAACATGGAAAGAGAGTTGTTGCTGAGAGTAGCATGGGAAGAGAGGTGTTGGTGAGAGTAGCAGGGAAGGAGAGGTGTTGTTAAGAGTAGCATGGAAAGAGAGATGTTAGTGAGAGTAGCATGGAAGGAGAAGTGCTGGTGAGAGTAGCACCTAAGGAGAGGTGTTGGTGAGAGTAGCACCTAAGGAGAGGTGTTGGTGAGAGAAGCATACAAGGAGAGGTGTTGGTGAGAGTAGCATGGTAGGAGAGGTGTTGGTGAGAGTAACATGGAAGGAGAGGTGCTGGTGAGATTAGCATGGAAGGAGAGGTGTTGGTGAGAGTAACATGGAAGGAGAGGTGTTGGTGAGAGTAGCACCTAAGTAGAGGTGTTGGTAAGAGTAGCATAGAAGAAGAGGTGTTGGTGAGAGTAGCACCTAAGGAGAGGTGTTGGTTAGAGTAACATGGAATTAGAGGTGTTGGTGAGAGTAGCTTGGAAGGAAAGGTGCTGGTGAGAGTAACATGGAAGGAGAGGTGTTGGTGAGAGTAGCATGGAAGGAGAGGTGTTGGTGAGAGTAACATGGAAGGAAAGGTGCTGGTGAGAGTAACATGGAAGGAGAGGTGCTGGTGAGAGTAGCATGGAAGGAGAGGTGTTGGTGAGAGTTGCATGGAAGGAGAGGTGTTGGTTAGAGTAACATGGAAAGAGAGGTGTTGGTAAGAGTAACATGGAAGGAGAGGTGCTGGTGAGAGTAGCATGGAAGGAGAGGTATTGGTGTGAGTAGCATGGAAGGAGAGGTGTTGGTGAGAGTAACTTGGAAGGAGAGGTGCTGGTGAGAGTAGCATGGAAGGAGAGGTGTTGGTGTGAGTAGCATGGAAGGAGAGGTGTTGGTGAGAGTAACTTGGAAGGAGAGGTGCTGGTGAGAGTAGCGCCTAAGGAGAGGTGCTGGTGAGAGTAACATGGAAGGAGAGGTGCTGGTGAGAGTAGCATGGAAGGAGAGGTGTTGGTGAGAGTAACATGGAAGGAGAGGTGTTGGTGAGAGTAACACCTTTGGAGAGGTGTTGGTGAGAGTAACACCTAAGGAGAGTTGATGGTGAGAGTAACATGGAAGGAGAGGTGGTTGGTGAGAGTAGCACCTAAGGAGAGGTGTTGGTGAGAGTTACACCTTAGGAGAGGTGTTGGTGAGAGTAACATGGAAGGAGAGGTGTTGGTGAGAGTAACATGGAAGGAGAGGTGTTGGTGAGAGTAGCATGGATGGAGAGGTGCTGGAGAGAGTAGCATGGAAGGAGAGGTGCTGGTGAGAGTAGCATGGAAGGAGAGATGCTGCTGAGAGTAGCACCTAAGAAGAGGTGTTGGTGAGATTAGTATGGAAGAGAGGTGTTGGTGAGAGTAGCATGGAAAAAGAGGTGTTGGTTAGAGTAGCATGGAAAGAGAGATGTTGGTGAGAGTATCATGGAAAATGAGGTGTTGGTTAGAGTAGCATGGAAGGAGAAGTGCTGGTGAGAGTAGCATGGAAAGAGAGATGTTGGTGAGAGTAGCATGGAAGGAGAGGTGTTGGTGAGAGTAGCATGGAAGGAGAGGTGCTGGTGAGAGTAGCATGGAAGGAGAGGTGTTGGTGAGAGTAGCATGGAAGGAGAAGTGCTGGTGAAAGTAGCACCTAAGGAGAAGTGTTGTTGTGAGTAGCACCTAAGGAGAGGTGTTGGTTAGAGTAGCATGTAAGGAGAGGTGCTGGTGAGAGTAACTTGGAAGAAGAGGTGCTGGTGAGAGTAACTTGGAAGGAGAGGTGCTGGTGAGAGTAACTTGGAAGGAGAGGTGCTGGTGAGAGTAGCATGGAAGAAGAGGTGTTGGTGAGAGTAACATGGAAGGAGAGGTGTTGGTGAGAGTAGCACCTAAGGAGAGGTGTTGGTGAGAGTAACACCTTAAGAGAGGTGTTGGTGAGAGTTACACCAAAGGAGAGGTGTTGGTGAGAGTAACACCTTAGGAGAGGTGTTGGTGAGAGTAACACCTAAGAGAGGTGTTGGTGAGAGTAACATGGAAGGAGAGGTGGTTGGTGAGAGTAACATGGAATGAGAGGTGTTGGTGCGAGTAGCACCTAAGGAGAGGTGTTGGTGAGAGTAACACCTAAGGAGAGGTGTTGGTGAGAGTAACACCTTAAGAGAGGTGTTGGTGAGAGTAGCATGGAAGGAGAGGTGTTGGTTAGAGTAGCATGGAAGGAGAGGTGCTCGTGAGAGTAGCACCTAAGGAGAGGTGTTGGTGAGAGTAGCATGTAAGGAGAGGTGTTGGTGAGAGTAGCATGGAAGGAGAGGTGCTGGTGAGAGTAGCATGGAAGGAGAAATGCTGGTGAGAGTAGCATGGAAGGAGATGTGCTGGTGAGAGTAGCATGGAAAGAGAGGTGTTGGTGAGAGTAGCATGGAAGGAGAGGTGCTGGTGAGAGTAGCATGGAAAAAGAGGTGTTGGTGAGAGTAGCATGGAAGGAGAGGTGCTGGTGAGAGTAGCTCCTAAGGAGAGGTGTTGGTGAGAGTAGCATAGAAGGAGAGGTGCTGGTGAGAGTAGCATGGGGGGGAGAGATGTTGGTGACAGTAGCATTGAAGGAGAAATGCTGGTGAGAGTAGCATGGAAGGTGAGGTTCTGGTGAGAGTAGCAAGCAAGAAGAGGTGCTGATTAGAGTAGCATGGAAGGTGAGGTGCTGGTGAGAGAAGCATGGAAGAAGAGGTGCTGGTGAGAGTAGCATGGAAGGAGAGGTGCTGGTGAGAGTAGCATGGATGGAGAGGTGCTGGTGAGAGTAGCATAGAAGGAGAGGTGTTGGTGAGAGTAACATGGAAGGAGAGGTGCTGGTGAGAGTAGCACCTAAGGAGAGGTGTTGGTTAGAGTAGCATGGAAGGAGAGGTGCTGGTGAGAGTAGCATGGAAGGAGAGGTGCTGGTGAGAGTAGCATGGAAGGAGAGGTGTTGGTGAGAGTAACATGGAAGGAGAGGTTTCTTTATCTTGAGATTATCTTGAGATTTATTTCGGGGCTTTTTAGTGTTCCCGCGGCCCGGTCCTCGAGCAGGCCTCCAACCCAAGGAAGCAGCCCGTGACAGCTGACTAACACCCAGGTACCTATTTTACTGCTAGGTAACAGGGGCATAGGGTGAAAGAAACTCTGTCCATTGTTTCTCGCTGGCGCCTGGGATCGAACCCAGGACAACAGGATCACAAGCCCAGCGTGCTGTCCGCTCGGCCGACCGGCTCCCTAAGGTGTGCTGGTGAGAGTAGCATGGAAGGAGAGGTGCTGGTGAGAGTGGCATGTTAGGAGAGGTGTTGGTGAGAGTAGCATGGAAGGAGAGGTGCTGGTGAGAGTACAGAATTGCAAGAGGACACAATATGATGGTAAGAAGAGAGAGACAATGAATGAAATACTAAAAGGGCTAGAGATGGTAAACGCTGAACAAAGCATTGAGAAGGTGTTAAGGAGGAGAGAGCAATGACGACAGAAGCAGGGAAGAAGCTTATGGTGGAGGAAAAAACCGGTAAATCACAGCCCAAAACACAACATCCCAGAGCTGAGAGGAGAACCCACATCCAGCAACCCAGTAACACCAGAAGGGACGGCAACATCACAACCCTCCTCTGCATTGAAATCCCCTTCTACTCCGAAGCCTCCCTGCCCCCACTCAAATACTCAGCCAACCCTCCCTCCCCTTCTCCCCATACCCATCCTGCTACCCCTCCTCACTCCCACCATGTCCCTCTCTCCCTCTTCTCCCTTTCCCTCCTCCCTCTTCAACCCTTAACCTCCCTATCCCCCCCTTCACTTGACCCCTCACCCCTCTCCCAGTATCCTCTGAGACCCTGTTAAAACCACCTCACAAATCCTAACAGCTATGGAACAGCTTCCCCCATCAGCAGAACGCTCACCAAGAAGGGGACATGAGAAGGAACAGAAGAAAGTGAGTCTCAAGGCCATGTACACTAACATAAATGATAATACAAATAAAACAAATGTACTTGGAGAATGGATACTAGAAGAAAACCCAGACATAATAGCACTCACAGAAACAGAGCTAACGAAAACCATAACAAATGCAGTGTTTCTACAGGGCTACTGTGTTGTGAGGAAAGATAGAGAAGGAAGAGGAGGCGATGGTGTAGCTTTGCTGATAAGAAAAGGCTAGAGTTTTAAGGAGATGGTTACTCAGGGCTGTAAAGGGTTCAGAGACTACATAACAGGTACCTTAGCATTTGGAGGACAACAACTTTTAATCGTAGTCATGCTTAACTCCCCTATATATTGACAGAAGATCCAGACAGGAATATGACATAAAACATGGCCACCATTAATATAATAGAGATAGCAGCTTCTGTTGCTAGCAGGAAAGGATCTGGACTACTAATCATGGGGGACTTCAACCACAGGAAGATAGATTGGAAGAACAGAGACCCCACACGGAGACATGGAAGACCAGACACATGAAGAGCTAAGCTGCTGGACGTGGCAACAAGAAACTTTCGACCAACACATCGAGGGACTGACAAGAATGAGAGGGAAAGATGAACCAGCCATGATTGATCTGATATTTACCCTAAATGAGTGGAATATAAGGGAAGTTTAGTTGGAAGCACCCTTGGGAATGAGTAATCACAGTGTATCCTTGAGTACCTGATAAAGCTTGGAATTATCTCCCCCTTCCCCCCCTCCCCCCCCCAAAAAAAAAAGAACTAGGAAACAAAGGGCTGGCGTTCCAAAACGGGAATTATGAGGAGATTAGAAGTTTCCTAAGGGATATACCATGGGGCACAGAATTCAGAGCTACGTCCGAACAGGACATAATGGACTATGTCACCCAAAACTGTCAGGAGGCAGTAAACAAGTTATCACGACCCATAAGCGAAAATCCAAGAAGCAGAAGATAAATCCGTTGTATAATTAGGCATTTATGGAAGCAAAGGAACAGAACAAAAGGGCGTGGAGGAACTTCCAGAATAACAGTACACCAGAGATCAGTGAGAGATACCTGAGAACCAGGAATGAGTATGTTAGTGTGAAAAGAGAAGCAGATAAAAAAGAATGGAAATAATATACCAAATAAAGCCAAGACCGAACCCATGCTACCCCACAGTCACATCAGGAGGAAAACAACAGCGAAAGAACAGGTGACAAAACATAGAACGGTTGAGGACAGGTATACAGAAAATGACAAAGAGGTGTGTGAAGAATTCAACAAGTGGTTCCAGGAGGTCTTCACAATAGAACGAGGAGAGGTTACTGCGTTAGGAAAGGTGCAGTTAACCTGGCGGCCTTGGAAGGGTTGGAAATTACAAGAGATGAGGCCAAGAGATATCTGTTGGATCTGAACGTGAGTAAGGCTGTTGGCCTAAATGGAATCTCACCATGGGGTTTTGAAAGAGTATGAAGAAGCACTTTGCTTGCCACTCTCCATAGTGTATAGTAGTATACTATAGTATACTATATATATATATAGTGCATACTAGAGACGAAAGACCTACCAGAAATTATGGAAGACAGCTAATGTATTCCCAATATACAAAAAGAGAGACAGACAAGAGGCACTGAACAACTGGCCAGTGTCCTTAAGCTGTATACTATGCAATGTGACGGCGATGATCGTGAGAAAAAAATAGTAAAACATCTGGAGAGAAAAGCCCTGACGTGACAAATCGCCAACATAGGTTCAGGGATGATAAATCTTGCCTTACTGGCTTAATAGAATTTTACGACCAGGTGACAAAGATTAAGCAAGAAAGAGAAGGACGGGCGGACTGCATTTTCTTAGAATGTTGGAAAGCCTTTCACACAATACCCTATATGAGGCTGGTACATAAGCTCGAGGAACAAACAGGAGTAACCAGTAAGGTGCTCCAGTGAATAAGGGAGTAACAAAGCAATAGGAAGCAGAGTTACAGTGAGGGGTGAGACCTCAGATTGGCGTAAAATTACCACTGGAGTCCCACAGGGCTCTGTACTCGGTTCTATCCTGCTTCTGATATACGTTAATGATCTCCTACAGAGCATAGACCCATTCCTCTCAATGTTTGCTGACGATGCCAAAATTATGAGTAGGATTAAGACAGAAGAGAACTGCTTGAGACTTCAGGAACACCTAGGCAAACTGAAGAAATGGTCAAACAAATGGTTGCTAGAGTTTAACCCAAGAAAATGTAATGTAATGAAGATGGATGTAAGGAGCAGGAGGCCAGATGCAAGGAATCATTTGGGAGATGAAGTTCTTCAAGAGTTAGAGAGAAAGAAAGAATTGGGGGTTGATAACATGCCAGACCTATCCCTTGAAGCCCATATTAAGAGGATAACATCAGTGGTATATGCCAGACTGGCCAACATAAGAACGGCTGCTAGAAACTTGTTTAAGGAATCATTCAAAACTTTGAACACCACATGTCAGACTAATCCTGGAGTATGCAGCTCCAGCATGGAGTCCATATCTAATTAACCATAAAACTAAATTGGAAAAGGTTCATAGGTTTGCTACCAGACTAGTACCTGAACTCCGATGTATGAGCTCCAAGGAGAGGCCACAGGAATTAAACCTAACGTCGCTGAAAGACAGAGGAGTTAGCGGGGACATGATCACCACATACAAGACTCTCAAAGGAATTTAGAGGGTAGATAAAAACAGGCTATTTAACATAAGGGGCACACCCACAAGGGGACGCTAGAGTACCCAACTGAGCCACAGAGATATTAGAAAGAACTTTTTTGGTGTAAGATTAGTTGACAAATCAAATGCATTAGGAAGAGAAGTGGTGGAGGCAGAGTCCATAAACAGTTTCAAGTGTAGATATTAAGCCAATAAGGCAAGATTTATCCTCCCTGAACCCATGTTGGCGATGTATCAGGTCAAGGCCTTCTCTCCAGATGTGTTACAATGTGTTTACTCACGATCTTCGCCATCACATTGCATGGTATACGTGTTAAGGACACTGGCCTGTAGTTCAGTGCCTCTTGTTAGTCTCTCTCTTTTTCTATATTGGGAATACATTAGCTGTCTTCCATATTTCTGGTATGTCTTCCGTGTCTAATGACCCACTATGCACTATGGAGAGTGGCAAGCAAAGTGCTTCTGCCCACTCTTTCAATACCCATGGTGAGATTCCGTCTGGACCAACAGCCTTACTCACGTCCAGATCCAACAGATATCTCTTGACCTCATCTCTTGTAATTTCGAACCCTTCCAAGGCCGCCTTGTTTCCTGCCACCTTTCCTAACGCAGTGATCTCACCTCGTTCTGTTGTGAAGACGTCCTGGAACCACTATTTGAGTACTTCACACACCTCTTTGTCAAACTCTGTATACCTGTCCTCACCCATTCTACATTTCATCACCTGTTGTTTTCCTCTTGATTTGACTGTGGAGTAGCTTTGTTTGTTTTTTTTTTGCTATATCATTTTCATACTTTTTATCTGCTTCTCTTCTCACACAAACATACTCATTCCTGGTTCTCAGGTATCTCTGTATTTGACAGGCGTTTACCATCGGCATGGGCCCACTTTCCTTCCTCTGCTTACAACACTTGATTCATTTCCATACACAGAACCAATTTCCCTTCCTGCGACTGTGTTGTTCCTTTCACTCTCGCACTCTCCTGCTCCTCTGGGAAGTACGGCTTTGAACGGTTGATATGACAAACCTGTGTCTTCGGGAGCGATTCGGTTTGCTGATCTCATAACTTACCCGACCCACACGCCTGACAACCGAGTATGGACCACCAAAGCGTGATTCCGTCACTCTACCTCTCCCAGGTAGCAATATCCTCACTCTGGTCCCCACCTCCAACTTCCTTGGGACTGCATTCTTGTCGTACCAGATCTACATCTTCTTTTGAGCTGTCTTCAGGTGTTCAGCAGCCAGCTCCTTCGCCGTTTTCGATCATTCATGAAATTTCTGCACATGCTCCTCCACTGTCACTAACGTCTTCTCAGCCGTCAACTGCTCCTTCAGCATCAATAACGGGCTCCTCACTTTATGCCCGAACACTAGTTGGAATGGAGAGAATTCCAGAGACTCAACTATAGCATCTCTGATTGAAAACCGGGCTGGGTAGACAGCCTCGTCCCATTCCTCCCCCTGTTCCGCACAATACACTCTCAAGACGGTCTTCAGGGTGGAGTGGAATCTCTCAATCGCTCCCTGCGATTGAGGTCTATAAGGTGACGATCATAGTTGGGCTATTCCCCAAACTGCAATAGCCTGCCTAAACCACTTTGGCTGGAAAATACTTCTGCAGTCGGACTGGATCTCCCTGGGCACTCCTACCCAAGCGAAGGATCGTTGAAAGTGTCTCATGACGCATCTTGATGTCACCTTCCGTACTGGGATCACCTCTGGAAATCTCGTCGAAGCACACACGATATTCAATAAGTAATTATTCCCTTTTCGTGTCCTATTTACTGATCTCATAACTTACAATCACACACACTTCTTGGAAGCCGGTCGATCAACATGCCACATTCTTACATGGATATAAACACTGTCTTTACAACTAAATATATCATAACACCTAATACTGATGATATATTCCCCCAGTCAACGACCCACACCATGAACAAACACAGTATTAAGGCTAATACCAAAAGTGAAACTTTCTCGTCCTGTCTAAGCACGGACCTCACCTGTGTATAAAGGTTTACCCGATGACCAATAACAATAATTTATCACATGTATAGGCATACATAAAACTTAAATAGGCCTCTGCATGGAGGCTAGACCAATGTATGGGGCCATAGAGACAGGTACGGTGGACCTCCGTGACCATGAATCCTCCGCTGCTACCCGTGGGCCACTCGTGTTAAAACTCACCTCTGTGCTTATTTTCCTTTCCCGCGTCCCCTGGCCGCTCTCTGCTTCATTCCTCTTGTATTGTGTAATACATCAAAAGGCAACCGCACCGGGTTCACCCACTCTCACCGGTGGTAATTGAAATTCCATTCCCTTACCAACTCTCGCCTCCCCCCACCCCACCGGACCCCCGAGGCCTGGTGATGCCGACCCAGCCCTCCCAAATGATGATGGCAACGTTTCAAATGACGGGAATACCGACTATCCGCAACCACACGACCACGATGAGGAGGAACGACAACCACAGCAGCAACCTGATGAGGCGACACAACATTGGGCATTGGAGCAGTTCTACGCTCCTCTGCTTGAACTGCTGCGCTCCCCAGACTGGGAGGCGTTCAGTATCCTGCTACAAGAAATTTCAGCAGCGGTGCAGAATCACGGCCACATTAGAACCGACACCAACGGACCGGCACCGGCAGCGACAGACGTGAACGACTGCAAGGCCATCCAGCGCCTATACAGACGAAATAGGAGGCGTGCATTGCGCCTCATCACCTCTGGAGAGAGCAGGCGTTGTGACATCCCGTGTGATGACGTGGAACGACATTTCACGGCGGTACTTGCAGCACAACCACCACTTGTGAACCCGGCAGCCCTTGGATCCATCCCAGAACCACCCAGGGACTGTGCAGTGCTTAGCATGGACCCGATCAGGGAGGGGGAAGTGTTCGTGAGACTGACAAGAGCTGAAAACACCGCCCCTGGTGATGATAAAATAACGTATCGCCACTGGAAGCAGGCGGACCCTGACTGGAAAGTTCTAGCTGCAATCTTCAACATATCCTGGCAACTAAAGCAAATACCCCAGGATTGAAAGAAGTCTAGGACTATCCTGATCCCTAAAGATGGGGATCTGCTGGACATCTCAAACTGGCGGCCCATTGCCCTCTGCAGGACAATATATAAACTCTACAGTGGATGCCTGGCAGCACGCCTCAGAAGGTGGATAGAGCAACACAACATCCTATGTTCTGCCCAGAAGGGGTTCATGGCCTTAGATGGTGTGCTGGAGCACAATTACGTCCTGTAACACTACCTAGACGAGGCTCGGGACGGCAACAAATACATATGCATTGCGTTGCTTGACCTCTCCAACGCCTTTGGATCCGTGCCAACGTAGTTGATTGAAGCCTCCCTGACAAGGATGGGTGTGGGTGCCGAATTTGTGGCCATCATTCGAGGCATAACGACCGAAAACTCAACCAAGATACTGACGACATCAGGTGAAACGAACGAGATCCCTGCAGACTGTGGGGTCAGACAAAGCTGCCCGCTCAGTGACCTGCTTTTCAATATAGCAATTGAACCGATACTGAGGACGGCTATCAACGCGGGGCTCCTCGCCGACCCGGACCTCAGACACACATGCCTCGCCTATGCAGACGATATTTCTCTGCTGGCCAGAACCGGAGAAGGACTACAGCACCTGTTGGACACTACTGCAGCAGCATGTGAGGAGCTACTGTTCAAACTGAACCCGAGGAAGTGCTCATCTATGCACATGTCTGGGAAGCCTCCAAGAAGCATGCGTGCCACGACCTTCAAGATCGGTGACGTCGATATCAGCAGCCGTCAGGACGGGGAAGCCATCAAGTTCCTTGGGAGACCGGTAGGCTTCTACGTCCTCCCGAACTCAGACGCTCTCGAGGATTTCAAGCGGATGGGCGTTGCCATTATGACGAGCAAACTGGCTCCATGGCAGCGTATTGATGCCCTGAAGTCCTTTGTATTCCCCTCCACAGTGTTTGCTATGAGGACGTGGCAACTGAGGAAGGGTGACTGGCAAGAACATGACGACCTGCTCCGACCTCTCATTAAGGAAACCCTCTACCTACCGAAGAGGGCTACCAATGACTACCTGTTTGGAAGCAGTGCTGCTGGCTCATGTGGAATACCCCTCGCAGCAGAGGACTCTGACATGTTTATCATCGATTCGGCCTTTAAATTATTCACCACGCCGGATCATGAGACAAGAAACATCGCCAGGGACGACTGCACCAGGGTTGTGTCAAGGAGGCTGCAGCATGAAGCAACACCCGACGATGTATGTAAATGCCTGTCACAGGATGACATGGTACATAGACCGATTGGACACGGGACACTCTGGTCAAGAGCCCGGGTCTCATCTGGAATAACGAATGTAGAATGGACGATGGATGGTGAAGCACTTGAAATACGTTGTGGAGGGAATATAATGTCACACAAAGAGCGTCGAGTCGTGGCACGGAACATCAGGTTCCACCACCGGGTCCTGCATGACGACAGCCTGAGAGACAAGCCTGACCAGGGCAAGGTCATGATCCAGGCGGGTAAAGAACGCGCCTCTTCGTTTTTCATCAGAGATGGAGCGTTCACGACATTCGCTGACTGGCGTTTCATCCACCGGGCAAGGCTCAACCTGCTACCACTGAACGGTGCTCGTCGCTTCAATATCAACACCGACACCTGATGCAGGAGGTGCAGGAACCAGCAGGAAACCCTACCACACGTCAACAATCACTGTCTACCAATGGACTAACCCAGCGACACAATGCACTGGTGCAGAGAATCCTGAAGGCTTCAGAAGGAAGACACTGGAAAGTCATCTCAGCAAATCAGCAAGTTCCTGGAGCTGACAGCACTCTGAAACCTGACATTGTCCTGGAGAAGAATGGAAAAGTTCTGGTGATTGATGTTACCTGTCCATTCGAAAACGGTGCAGACTCCTTTACCGAAGCAAGGCTGAGGAAAGAGGAAAAATACGCTGAAGTAGCAGCCACAATGTGCCGGAAGTACAGACAAGTCGGCAACTACGCCTTCGTCGTCGGATCGCTGGGCTCCTACGACCCAAAAAACGACTAACTCATGAACAGGCTGGCTTCTCTGAAGTACCAGACACTGTTTAGGAAACTATGTGTGAGCGACGCAATACGATGGTCCAGGATTCTCTACATAGAACACGTCACCGGCGCCCGACAATATGAAATGTACTTGTCTGTGCCTTCTCTTTCAGACCCGTGCTATTCCTTTCCAGAACCCATACGTCCATGCCATCTCTTTCAGGGAATTGCGATATATATGCTTGTTCCACTGTAATTGTAAACCTATTGTAAACAACACATATAAAACTATGCAACATTGTGAAGACACAAGGCATTTGTAAAACCCTGTAAATATTCTTCAAACAAAAAAATTGAAGAATTAGATATTAACACCTTCAGATATTAACACCAAGTAAAGCATCCAGCACTTCCACTAACACAATAACATCAATTATATTTGCCAACATTCAGGGTATAAAAACACGCAAATCCAACAAAGTTCATTTTATAGATGGTCTCCTTCATGAGGCAAATGCAGTGTTTGCAGCCCTAACGGAAACTCACACAAAGGACTACCATGATGGTGAAATATGGATCTCAGAGTACAATCTTTTCAGATGTGATTGGAAACACCGGCTACAGGGTGTGGTCAGCCTCTACATCAAAGACACACTCATCTGTACTGAGCTGCTAAACACCTCAAATGATATGGTGGAAGTGCTGATAATCAAAATAGAGATCCTAAATATAGTTATTGTCCTTGTATATAAGTCACCGGAGGCAAACCCTCAGCAGTTTAAAGACCAACTAATGAAAATATAACACTGCTTGGAAAACCTCACAAATCCAGCCCCGAACATCATCCAGCTTGGGGACTTCAACCTACGGCACCTGAAATGGAAACACCTGGCTTGTACAGTAATATCAGAATAAATACCAGGAAGTAGCCGAAATGAATAGGCACATGCAAATGACCTGCTACGGATGTGCGACAGGTTTGCCTTAAACCAGCAAATAGTAGAACCAACTAGGAAGGAGAACACGCTGGACCTCATTTCACTAATAATGATGAATTGATCAGGAACATAATGATTACAAATACCTGTTACTCAGGTCACAACTTAATTGAAGTTCTGACAAGCATGGGGAATAGACCTTCAAAACCAGTCCAGATTCCCGGTGGAGGAGATTTCAGCAAATTCAACTTTAATAATAAACGGATAAACTGGGAGCAAATAAACCAGGACTTCACAGAAATAAACTGGGAAGAACAGCTAGAAAATGCAAACCTGAACCAGTGCCTGGAAAAAATAAGCTCAGTAGCACTAGAAATATGTTCAAACAGCATACGCCTAAGAAAAAAGAGAAAGAGATGCAGATTGGAACGGGAACGTCGTTCCCTTTATAGATGAAGAAAACGAATCGCGGAACAACTTGAGAATCGCACCCTATCTCAAGAATGGCGAAGAAGGTTAGGTAGAGAAATAGAAACAATTGAACTCAAGCTACAAGAATCATACAAAACCCAGGAGAGGCAAAGAGAGCAAAAGGCCATCAGTGAAATAGAGAGAAATCCGAAATATTTTTTCTCCTATGCAAAATCAAGATCAAAAACTACATCTAGTATCGGGCCCCTGCGAAAGGGAGATGGAACTTTTACCGATGACAACAAAGAAATGAGCGAGCTACTGAGGACGATGTACGACTCTGTTTTCAGTGAGCCACTAAATGCATTAAAGATTGATATCCCAAATGAAATGAATTTTTCATGGACATGATACCAACATCAAAGCATATATCAGACGTCACCCTATCCCCACTGGATTTTGAAGAAGCCATAAACAGTATGCCTATGCACTCTGCACCAGGCCCAGATTCTTGAATCTCCATATTCATCAAGAACTGTAAAAAACCACTATCGCAGGCCCTTCACATTCTGTGGAGACAAAACCTAGATACTGGCATTATCCCTGACATACTAAAAACAGCAGAGATAGCACCACTCCATAAAGGAGGAAATAAGGCAGAGGCAAAAAATTACAGACCGATAGAACTAACATCGCACATTATAAAAAATTTTGAGAGAGTGCTAAGAAGTAAGATCACAAAATACCTGGAATCACATCATCTCCATAACCCCGCACAACATGGTTTCAGAACTGGGCGCTCTTGCCTGTCGCAGTTGCTGGACCACTATGATATGGCATTAGATGCTATGGAAGACAAACAAAACGCTGATGTAATTTATACAGATTTCGCAAAAGCCTTTGATAAATGTGACCATGGTGTTATTGCACATATACGCGTTCAAAAGGAATTACAGGAAAAATAGGCTGTTAGATCTACAATTTCCTGACTAACAGAACCTAATGTGTAATAGTCAACAAAATAAAATCCAGCCCATCGAACGTGAAGAACTCAGTTCCCCAGGGTACTGTGCTTACTCCAGTACTTTTTCTCATCCTCATATCGGACATAGACAAGAACACAACCTATAGCATTGTATCACCTATGCAGATGACACTAGGATCTTCATGAGAGTAGGCAACATAGAGGACATGGCAAACCTCCAATCAGATGTAGATCAGGTCTTTCTATGGGCTACAGAAAAAAAAAAAGGTGTATAGCAAAGATAAGTTCCAGCACATGCGCTACGGAAAAAATGAAAATATAAAAACGGAAACCACGTACAAAACTCAGGCAAATCATAACATAGAACGAAAAGGCAATGTAAAGGATCTGGGTGTACTCATATCGGAAGACCTTACCTTTAAAGAACATAATAAAGTAGCCATCACAACTGCAAGAAAAATGACAGGTTGGATAACAAGAACTTTTCACACTAGAGATGCTATACCGATGATGATACTTTTCAAAACGCTCGGGCTCTCTAGATTGGAGTGCTACTGAACAATGACAGCCCCTTTCAAAGCTGGAGAAATTGCTGACCTGGAGAGCGTGCAGGGATCCTTTACTGCTAGAATCCACTCAGTAAAACATCTAAACTACTGGGACCGACTAAAGAGCCTAAATCTGAATACCCTTGAGCGCAGGCGGGAGAGATACATAATAATCTATACGTGGAAAATAATTGAGGGACTGGTCCCAAATCTGCACACAGAAATAATATCACATGAGACCAGAAGACATGGCAGGATGAGCAGAATACCCCCGTTGAAAAGCAGAGGTGCAACAGGTACTCTGAGAGAGAACTCTATCAACATCAGAGGCCCGAGACTGTTCAACACGCTCCCACTACACATAAGGGGCATAACTGGTAGACCCCTCACAGTGTTCAAGAGAGAACTTGACAAACATTTCCAAAGGATACCTGATCAACCAGGCTGTGAATCATACGTCAGGCTGCGAGCAGCCGCGTCCAACAGCCTGGTTGATCAGTCCAGCAACCAGGAGGCCTGGTCGACGAACGAGCCGTGGGGACGCTAAGTCCCGGAAGCACCTCAAGGTAGCCTCAAGATAGGTAATGGTCCCACCACGTCGATTATTAGGCATTCAAACGCCTGGCCAAATGCAGGAAATGAAACCAAAGGCGCTTTCGGGATAGCAGGGACGTGCTTCCCAGCCCTCTGGCATGGGAAATACGTCTTGCAGATTTTTCTTACATCCGCGTCCATGCCCGGCCAATTAAAATGTTCCCCATGCCAGTTTAAGGTCTGGACAACTGACGCCTCACTCTCAGCATACCATCACCCACTTCCTCCCTTACCGTTCTCCATTGCCTCATTAGCACTCCCTTCTCCATAAAGAAGTGAGTCGGTGACTCGGGTCAGGCGAGACCTCCTTCTGCCTCCCGCACCAACTCTGGAAGCTCTTCCCTCTGCAGCTCACCTAGACGGGCGCTGTCCATACCTGGTGAGTGGTAACTGGTGGAGTGGAGACTGGTGACAGTAACTTGGATACCCTTATCCGACTTTTCCTCACTATCACGTATCCTCTGGCCTCCTCTCAGAACAAATGATCGAGCTTCAGGTCACCCGGCATGTCCTCTTCGGCGTGACAGGATCTGCTCACATCACCTTCCCTGACGCCGTCTCAACGTCACCGCGCATACCGGAAATGCCACTCTCGCAATTTCCGTCGTGTCACTTCTGGCATCCGTTGTGCTGCTCTGTCGATGGGGCTCTATTCAGTTTTCTCCCTTAATCAAATTCGAGAGTACACAATCCCCCACAGGAGTTGTTCCCTAGGATCACCTGAGCTTCCATTCTGGGCAGTCCCTACCACGAGAATCTGGCAACCATAGTCTGAATCAAGAGTCACTTTATAAAGGGGCATCCTCACTTGTCCCCCCAACGTTCTTATCAGGGCTTCCCCTGTATTGAAACTTTTGTAGTCCTCGGGGAAGAGGGATTCACTAACAAGGGTGAAGTCGGATCCCGTGTCCCTCAGCATCCTTGCCGGTACAGGATCAGCTCCTCTTATCTTCACCGTCCCCTCTCACATAAAGGAGTGAATCCTCTTTTCCCTCATCGCTGGGATATTACTTAAGGCATCATTGGCTCCTTCGCTCCCTACTCTCGTGAAAGCCACGTACCCACCGCGCCTGGGGCGACCGCACTCCCGTGCAAAATGTCCTCGCCTCCCACAGTTGTAACACTGACCACCCCTCCTGGGCGACCCTGTACCAGTCACCCTGGTAGCACCCACGGTAGATGTTCCCTGGGTCCTCCTTGGACTCCACGTCGTCGATTCCCGGGCAGCACCTCCGGTTCCCGAGCTCGGTCCACTGCTCACAGATTGGGGCTTCCTCCCCGCGTCCCTCGAGCTCTTGAACTGGTTTACTTCACTGGGCAAACTACTCTTGGGAGAGTCCCCCGCTGCTCCTGAACTCTTAAAGTAATCTCCAGAACTTAAGGTATCCCAATGGCCATTGTCTGGGCGGGCCCTCCCTTCTGAGGTGCAGTGCCTCCCCCTGCATGTCAGCTCGGTCCACTGCAGCTTTAAGGTCCTCTATTCCTGCCTTCTTCACTCTGACCTTGAGTTCCGGATGAAGCATCGACATGAATCTTTCCATCACTATCAACTGTTTCAGCTCCACCATCGTCTCTACTTCTTTGGCCTGCAGCCATCGTAGAAACCTGCGTTCCATGTCCCGAGCAGTCTCAACATATGACCTTCCCGATGCCCTTGCGCAATCACGGAAGCGTTTCATGTAGACCTCCGGGGTTAGTCTATATGAGTGGAGCAACACTTTCTTGATTGTGTTGTATATGGTGCACTCCTCGATGTCCAACATGTTATAAGCTTCTCTGGCCTCACCAGTCAATCTACTCTGCACTAACACAGCCCAATCCACCTCTGGATATTCCTTCAATGTTGCTATCCTCTCAAAATGGCTGAAGAAAGCCTCGGCCTCCAGAGGATCAAAGGTGGGTAGATCGCGCTCCCGGGCCTTGAAGTCGTACCGACGTGCAGGTATCGAGACTAGCCCTCAACTCAACCTCCCTGTTCGCCTCTATCTCGGCTCGCCACATTTGTAGATGGGCTTCCCTGTCTTCTCGTTTCAGCAGCGCCTCTCTTTCTTCTCGTTTCAGCTGCACCTCTCTGTCTTCTCGTTTCAGCTGCGCCTCTTTTTCATGTTTTTCACGCCGCAACTGCATCTCTCTCTCCTCGCATTGCAGCTGTGCTTCTCTCTCCTCTCGACCCAGTTGGGCCTCTAATTGCATTCGCATTATCTCCAGCTGCATGCTCTTCCTGCTACTTTTGGATCCCCCGCTGCTTCCACGATCACTGCGAGTTCTGGCCACACTGGTAAGAGCTTGGGACGGCTGTACTTGGGACGGCTCTCCCTGGGACGACCCTTCGTGGAATGGCTCCTCTCCTGTCTTCTCCTCTCGAGCTGTGAGCTGTGCCATGATCTCTATCCTACGCTCCGCTACGTTAGTGGTTTGCCACTTGTACTCAGTCTCTCTGTCTCACATGACTCACCAGAGTCACTTGGTCCCACAGAAGAGGACTACATGATGCCCACCACCGCAGATCTTCATTCCCACCACAAAGGGGCCACTGATTTACCCTGTGGCCCTTCAGTCAACCACGGGGAAACTGCTATTAGCAATTCCAGCCTAGACCCTCGGAGGAGTGAAGGAAGTCTCAGGCTTACCTTTAACAACACTTCCCCTGAGTCTTGCCTGCCAAACAAAAATTTGGAGGAATTCCTTTCCCACCTGCGTCTCTCTATCTTAACAAGGTCGCCAGCTGGGTTGATATCTTCGCACCCCAGCAATGTAGTTCAGTAGGTATACACTATGTTGCTTGTTGCCAAAGTGTTGGTACTCCTACAGCGTTGACACAGGACCGCCATCGTAGGGTACGCTCTCATAAATGTCTATGTTGCTCTACCACTCACCAGCCACTATGAAACTTCAATATTAAAACTTACTGTTCTCTAGGTGAGACTATAATATCCCTTGTGTATGCTCATAGAGATAACCTGGAGGTGCACATAAACACAATGGTAAAAATATGTGATATATACTAACATAAGCTACATGATCACATATACTAGTAATAATGATACAGGAATGGATATAAAGAATAAACAATCTGGAGATCGTCGGCAACTCTTCTCTCACGAACTCCATCAGCTGGGCAGATTTAAAAGGGGGATCACACACCAAGTTACAGCCTCGCTCCTGTGCCAGGTAAGTCCACTACGGGCTCACCATAGCCTGTGCTACTTGGAACTTTTTGTTCCAATTAGAGAATCTTAAACAACAACAACCCTCTCACAGAGGGGGCCTCTTCATCAACGTCGGCCACTGCCTCTCCGTTGGGTCCACTGTCGGGGTTCACCACTCTCGGGTGAGCAACAAGTTTACTCAAGGTCACTCACTGTAGCCCTGCGGGTCTTCACTCTATCCTCGCGGCGCCACTGTACGCCAGGAGAGTATCCCAGTCAATCCCAACCGGCCCCTGATCGGAAAGGAGTGGGAACACAACTTGTTCGCTTAACTGTTATGTGCCCGCCCCAACAATAGGGCTCTACTATTAATCACAAGGTCACCAACTGGTGTTTTCGGTGTCCAGTAACACATCAGTGGATTTGTTGAATTGTGGTAACAGTGGCAAGGACACACTCAATAGATTGGATATCAGGCAGGTATTCACTTCTATCACTCTCTGCTTTCAGGTATTACATAGCCACAAGAAATATGGAGGGGATGATATAAACACAAATGTATTTTGTATTTTACTTAAAACTCATTCAAAGACATCACAAGGTCATATCAATAAACAATCAGCTGTTTCAGGCGGGAGTCGTTCGTTCCCACGTATAATATGAACTCACCAAGGTGGCAACACTCCCCCTCTCGTCACTGTCAAAATCAGCTGGGCGGCTACCCCCGCGCGAATGTTTATTGCTTGTTTCTCTGGCGTCACGCACTCTGTTTCTTTAAGTTCTCAAAGATCACTAGAAGTTCGAACACACAATATTTGCGACAATAGCACGTATTACTTCGCTACACTGATCTTGGGCTCAATCAAACATTTCTATATTAAATGCGACAATAATTCACTGTCATGGTATTACACACTGCCCTTCATTTAATGATAACTTATGAAGTATTTCACACTGGAGTTCTCAGTATTTCCTTTCGTGGGCGATAACACATTTAATCACTGCACACATAAATGATTATTTAATACACGAGAAATATATATATATATATATATAGATGAATCAGACATCAATAATGGTAATAACATAGTTACTGGGCATATAGCCTAACTTCCTAATACTGGCATAATATTATATATATTCTCTCACTATATGATTACATTAAAGTCTCATGAAAGACATTCTCAACACAGTAAATTCATCAATTACTCCGGGTGCCTGTACACACCAATACTAATCATATATATGTATCGTGAGTACCCTTTAAAGTACCACTCTGCACACTGGTGATTTACTGTGACATAGGTGAGCCTTGCTCACGACATACAAAATACTCAAGCTAAATAATATAGCTGACTAAAGGGGAATTTGGGAGGGAAACTAGAATCACCTACTTCCACCTATCCTCCGATGAGAGTTGAGTTGTAGCTCCTGGTCCTGGCTCCTGCCTCGTGTCGGGAACGCCCCCACACACACCCTGTCGTGTCCTCCAGGAACTCAATCAATGTCCCACCATAAGCGTGTCGTCTCCGTGCCTTTTCCCAGCAGGTCCGTGCTCCTCCTCGACTTCTTCTAGGGTTAGAGTCGGTCTCCCGGCCGTCGACTTCTTCTCCCAGCTACGGCTGCCCGCCTACATCTCGGCTGCAGTCGTTCGGATTCCCGAGTAGTTTCTTTCTTCCTCTGCTTCCCAGTAGCTCGGTTCAGCCACTACGCCGTCACAAATGGGTGAACTGCCTCAGACGTCTCATTCGTCACTGCACAGACTTCACTTCTTCTTGCACAGTACCTTTCCTGGAGCACTTGTTGCTCAATATCCGTCGATTCCCTCTCTGGTTCCACACACGAACAAAAGAAGACCTCACAGAGTACTGGCAGACTTCGGGTGACGCGTAAAATCCACGGGAGTGGGAAACAACTGTCAAACTGACAGGACCAATCTTCGCACGTCCAACCTCCTTGACATGTCGTGTCAGACTGATTCCCTCACGGAGGATTGGTTCAGCAACTACGTCATCACTGTGGAGCTGACAGCCGTCGCATACGTCGCTGCCTAGACTCCACTCTTGCACAACACTTGTTCCTGGAGCACTTGTTGCTCAATATCCCGTCAATTCCTTCTTCGGTTCAACACATGAACAAAGGAAGACCCCACAGGTGTTGGCAGACCACGGGTGATGCGTAAATCCTCCGGAGTCGGGGTAAACTGTCCAACTGACAGGACCCCCCAGCGTACGTCCGACCTCCTTGACGTGCTGTCTTAGACTGATGGCGCCAGCGCGGCGCGCTGACCGGACCCCCCTTCCTTCGTGACGTCATATTCGCCACGGGAGGTTTTCATTGGCTCCCCGTGCTACATTGCTGTCGGTGACCAATCCGGTGTCTCTGACGTCACACAGTTTTGGCGGGGAAACAGGAGAGCCAGCGCCATCTTGGCTTCATAAAGGGCCTAAACCACAGGCCAAAATATTCTTGTTTTATAAATTTCTCGGCACTCCGAGAACACTCCACTCTCCCACATATTTTTTTTTTTTTTGAGATATATACAAGAGTTGTTACATTCTTGTACAGCCACTAGTACGCGTAGCATTTCGGGCAGGTCCCTGGAATACGATCCCCTGCCGCGAAGAATCGTTTTTTCATCCAATTACACATTTTACTGTTGCGTTAAACAGAGGCTACAGTTAAGGAATTGCGCCCATTAAATCCTCCCTGGCCAGGATACGAACCCATGACATAGCGCTCGCGGAACGCCAGGCGAGTGTCTTACCACTACACCACGGAGACTGTAATACCAAACTGATGCCTGCTACGTAGAGAACGCTCGGGTAAAGTGGACATGACTCTTACTGCAGGCGTGGGAGAAATATAAGGGGGGGAACACTGTCACATACCCCTCCCCTTAAAATAAGAGTCATGTCTGGTTAGTGCATACAGGACAGGGCATCAGCTACTACGTTGTCTTCCCATCGGATGAGTTTAATTTCCAACCAGTATTCCTGCCGCCAATGCGAAATGCTCCTTACATATCCGTTGACCGTTCTCACGGTCACTCCTGATGTCCATCGTTCCTTCAGTATGGACAGAGGACTTTGCACCCCTCGTCCATACACCAGCTGGAAAGATGAGAAACCTAACGATTCCACCACTGTGTTATGCATGGCAAACAACGCAGGACATACTGCTTCATCACACTCAGTTCCCTGCTCTGTGCAGAACACTCTCATCAGCATGCCGTCCTGTACGTAACCATGAGTGGCCCTCTCAGGACCAACACGTCCTCAATTGGCCTCATGAATCAATTCGGGGAACTCTATCTGCTGCAGCTCTTCGAGACGAGTGCGGTCCACCCCTAGAGAACTGGTGAGGGTCACTTGCATCTCACCATCCGGGCTACCTTCGCCCTCCACTCGTTCTCCGGGTTCCATGAAGAGGTGATCGATTTCCGGACTGTCGGACGTCTCCTCGTCAGCCCTATCAGATCCACACCCTCCGTGCCCTTCGCACTGCCTCGGCATCACAGCATAAACCGGGAACGCCGCCGTGGCGATTCCTTTCTCGTCCCCACAGGCGTCTAACACTCCACCTGTCTCCTCATAGTGCTCTAGGCACTCCTCGCCTTTCACGAGATTCGGAAGGACATATCCTCCACATGCGTCATTTCCCAAGATGACCTGTGCCTCCATCTTGGGCATTGATGCACAGACCCCCACCACTAGGGTCTGGCAGCCATAATCAGAATTCAGAGTCACCTGGTGTAGGGGCATCCTCACTGGGCCTCCCACAGTGGTCACACTTGCCACCCCCACACTGGTACTCTCGTAACCCTTGGGGAACAGGGTTTCACTCACCAGGGTAAAATCGGCCCCAGTGTCTCTTAATATCTTCACCGGGATGGGGTCTGCGTCCCCCATCCTTACGGTTCCCTCACACACGAATGGGTGAACTCTTTTCTCCCCACTCAGTACGGGTTCATCCCGCACCCTCTCGGCCATCTGGTCCTCGACCCTCACGAAAGCAACGTTCCCCCGCTGCTTAGGGCGTCTGCATTCCCGCGCGACGTGTCCGAATATTCCGCAATTGTAACAGTGTATCTTCCTCGTCGGAGACCATCCACCACCGCTCGCCTTGGCACTGCCTCCAGAGGCCGTCGCTCCGTGTGTCTTCCTCGCACCATCCGTCGACTCCTTTGTCGCAGCAACAGCTCCTGAGCTCTCAGCTTGGTACTTCTTTATCGGCTCCACAGCACTCTTCGATCCTCTGTTGTCCCAACTCGAGAGGTGGGACTTGGGAGAACTCGCTCCTGTCCTCCATCTATCCGCCCTCCTATAATTTCTACCATTTCCGGAATGTACGGGCGGTCGGTGCTGTCCCTCTCTGCGTGGGCGTAAGGCTTCTTCCAGCATGTCCGCTCTGTCGGCTGCGGCCCTCAGGTCCTTTATGTCCGCCTCCTTTACTCTCACCCTGATCTCAGGAGAGAGCACGGACATAAACTCCTCCATGACCATTAGCCCCTTGACCTCTTCAACCGACCTCGCTCCTTCAGAGTCCAGCCACTTAAGGAACTTTCTCTCCATGTCCCTCGCCGTCTCCGCATAAGATTTTCCTGGCGAACGGGTACATTCCCTGAATCTCTTCCTGTAACATTCCTGCGTGAGCTTGAAAGAATGGAGCACAGCTCTCTTTACAGCATCGTAGTTGGTGCATTCTTGGAAGTCAAGCATATTGTAGGCTTCACGAGCTTCATCGGTGAGCCTACCCTGAACCAGCTCCGCCCACTCCGCCCTCGGCCACCTCTTCAAAGTAGCAACCCTTTCGAAGTGGTCGAAGAAACCTTCAACTTCATTTGGTACAAAGACCGGCAAATCTCGCTCCCTCACTCGGCGGTCCTCCTGCTGTGGCGGAGCAGGGGGAGCTATCCCTAGTTCAGCTCGCCTCAGCTCCACATCCTTGTTAGCTTCTATCTCCTGCTGTCTCATTCTAGCTTCTAGCTCGTCTTTGCGTTGCTGTGCTTCTGCTTCTCGCTCTTCTTTGCGCTGCTGTGCCTCTCGCTCCTCACGCTTCAGCTGTGCTTCTCGCTCTTGTTCTTCCCTGCGCAGCTGTGCTTCTTCTCTCCTCAGCTGCGCTTCTGCTTCTCGCTCTTCACGCTTCAGCTGTGCTTCTCGCTCCTCACACTTCAGCTGTGCTTCTGCTTCTCGCTCTTCTTTGCACTGCTGTGCCTCTCGCTCTTCTTTGCGCTGCTGTGCTTCTCGCTCTTCTTTGCGCTGCTGTGCTTCTCGCTCTTTCTGCGCTGCTGTGCTTCCAGCTGCAGCTTCATTATTTCCAGCTTAATGCTGTGCCTGCTGCCGCTGGATCCCCTGCTGCTCCCACCAATGCTTAGGTGTTCTCCCACACTGGCAGGTGTTTGTGGCCGTTCTTCCCCCAAAGCTTCGTCTCGTGCCCTGAGCTGTGCCATGATCTCCAGTCTTCTCTCTCCCACTCTGGCAGATTTCAGTTTTATCCCAAAATGGTCTGCTATTGCCTGTAACTGTGCCTTGGTGCACTCCTCAAGCACCTGCTCATCTCTAGTGTCAATGAACCTTGTTACTTTATCATCCTCCATCTTGTGCTATGAGTGATAACCTATACCTGATATCTTATACCACTGCCAAGTACCACCACTGCAACCTTTATTTCGATCGTGATCCTCGCGAGGTCGCCAATGTCGGGGTTCACCACTCTCGGGTGAGCAACAAGTATACTCAAGGTCACTCACCGTAGCCCTGCGGGTCTTCACTCTATCCTCGTGGCGCCACTGTACGCCAGGAGAGTATCCCAGTCAATTCCAACCGGCCCCTGATCGGGAAGGAGTGGGAACACAACTTGTTCGCTTAACTGTTATGTGCCCGCCCCAACAATAGGGCTCTACTATTAACCACAAGGTCGCCAACTGGTGTTTTCGGTGTCCAGTAACACATCAGTGGATTTGTTGAATTGTGGTAACAGTGGCAAGGACACACTCAATAGATTGGATATCAGGCAGGTATTCACTTCTATCACTCTCTGCTTTCAGGTATTACATAGCCACAAGAAATATGGAGGGGATGATATAAACACAAATGTATTTTGTATTTTACTTAAAACTCATTCAAAGACATCACAAGGTCATATCAATAAACAATCAGCTGTTTCAGGCGGGAGTCGTTCGTTCCCACGTATAATATGCACTCACCAAGGTGGCAACACTCCCCCTCTCGTCACTGTCAAAATCAGCTGGGCGGCTACCCCCGCGCGAATGTTTATTGCTTGTTTCTCTGGCGTCACGCGCTCTATTTCTTTAAGTTCTCAAAGATCACTAGAAGTTCGAACACACAATATTTGCGACAATAGCACGTATTACTTCGCTACACTGATCTTGGGCTCAATCAAACATTTCTATATTAAATGCGACAATAATTCACTGTCATGGTATTACACACTGCCCTTCATTTAATGATAACTTATGAAGTATTTCACACTGGAGTTCTCGGTATTTCCTTTCGTGGGCGATAACACATTTAATCACTGCACACATGAATGATTATTTAATACACGAGCAATATATATATATATAGATGAATCAGACATCAATAATGGTAATAACATAATTACTGGGCATATAGCCTAACTTCCAAATACTGGCATAATATTATATATATTCTCTCACTATATGATTACATTAAAGTCTCATGAAAGACATTCTCAACACAGTAAATTCATCAATTACTCCGGGTGCCTGTACACACCAATACTAATCATATATGTATCGTGAGTACCCTTTATAGTACCACTCTGCACACTGGTGCCTTACTGTGACATAGGTGAGCCTTGCTCACGACATACAAAATACTCAAGCTAAATAATATAGGGAATATCAATATAATATATAATATCAAGCTAAAGGGGAATTTGGGAGGGAAACTAGAATCACCTACTTCCACCTATCCTCCGATGAGAGTTGAGTTGTAGCTCCTGGTCCTGGCTCCTGCCTCGTGTTGGGAACGCCCCCACACACACTCTGTCGTGTCCTCCTGGAACTCAATCAATGTCCCACCGTAAGCGCGTCGTCTCCGTGCCTTTTCCCAGCAGGTCCGTGCTCCTCCTCGACTTCTTGTAGGGTTGGAGTCGGTCTCCCGGCCGTCGACTTCTTCTCCCAGCTACGGCTGCCCGCCTATGTCTCCGCTGCAGTCGTTCGGATTCCCGAGTAGTTTCTTTCTTCCTCTGCTTCCCAGTGGCTCGGTTCAGCCACTACGCCGTCACAAACGGGTGAACTGCCTCAGACGTCACATACGTCACTGCACAGACTTCACTTCTTCTTGCACAGTACCTGTCCTGGAGCACTTGTTGCTCAATATCCGTCGATTCCCTCTCTGGTTCCACACACGAACGAAGGAAGACCTCACAGAGTTATGGCAGACTTCGGGTGACGCGTAAAATCCACGGGAGCGGGAAACAACTGTCAAACTGACAGGACCAATCTTCGCACGTCCAACCTCCTTGACGTGTCGTGTCAGACTGATTCCCTCACGGAGGATTGGTTCAGCATCTACGTCATCACTGTGGAGCTGACAGCCGTCGCATACGTCGCTGCCTAGACTCCACTCTTGCACAACACCTGTTCCTGGAGCACTTGTTGCTCAATATCCCGTCAATTCCTTCTTCGGTTCAACACATAAACGAAGGAAGACCCCACAGGTGTTGGCAGACCACGGGTGATGCGTAAATCCTCCGGAGTCGGGGTAAACTGTCCAACTGACAGGACCCCCCAGCGTACGTCCGACCTCCTTGACGTGCTGTCTTAGACTGATGGCGCCAGCGCGGCACGCTGACCGGACCCCCCCTTCCTTCGTGACGTCATATTCGCCACGGGAGGTTTTCATTGGCTCCCCGTGCTACATTGCTGTCGGTGACCAATCCGGTGTCACTGACGTCACACAGTTTTGGCGGGGAAACAGGAGAGCCAGCTCCATCTTGGCTTCCTAAAGGGCCTAAACCACAGGCCAAAATATTCTTGTTTTATAAATTTCTCGGCACTCCGAGAACACTCCACTCTCCCACATATACCAAACTGATGCCTGCTACGTAGAGAACGCTCGGGTAAAGTGGACATGACTCTTACTGCAGGCGTGGGAGAAATATAAGGGGGGGAACACCGTCACACCACACACACTGTCCTCTACAACAGTCCAGGACACAAGCTGCCCTGCAGCCTATCCTAATACTAGTGCACCAATATTGTACTGTAACATATATATATATATATATATATATATATATATATATATATATATATATATATATATATATATATATATATATATATATATATATATATATAAATATCGTGGCCTATCTAGCCTACTCAACAAGGGGTAATGGAGGGAAAATTGATCTACATTCAACATTCCTGGCTCACGACGCCTGTCTCTCTGTTGTGAGGCTCCCACGCTTCCTGAGTCTGTCCTTGACGATCCAGTAGCACGTTACAAGTCCTCGATAGGTGTTGTAAAGTCATTGCGTCATCGCCGAGCCACTCCCAGAGTTTCAGATATCCCAATCCTGGTTCACCCAGTGAGCACTGAGCTAATCACTGTATACACACACTCGTTCCTTCCACAAGGCTGTCCTAGGAACGGTGTCGTCCCTCCAACGTCCTCAGTGAACGTGACCCGGTCCTCCCCAGTTTTGCCCCCTTCCCCGTCGTCTCGTCCTCCTAAACATTGCTCACTCCCCTGTCACCCTCATCCTCCCAACCATTCCCCACTCCCCCGTTTCCTCGTCCTCCTTACCATTCTCCCCCCCCCACCCGACATCCGTTTGTCCTCCCCACCATCCCACACTTCACCTTCCCCTCGTCCTCCCCACCATCTCCCACTCCCCGGTCCCCCTCGTCCTCCTCACCATCTCCCAGTCCCATGTACCTTCATCCTGCCAACAATACCCCCCCCCCACCTTGTCCTCCCCACCATCGCCCTCTTCCTTGTCTCCTCGTCCTCCCCACCATCCATTTGTCCATTTGTCCTCCCATTCATTCTCCATTCCCCTGTCCCCTCGTCCCCACCATCCCCAACTTCCCGGTCCCTTCGTCCACCCCACCACTACCCCCCTCTCCTGTCCCTCCTGTCCTCTCATCCTCCCTACAATTCCCCATTCCAGTTCCCTCGTCGTCCCCACCATTCCCCACTCCCTCATCCGATGCTTTCCCAAATGATCAGATGTTTCCATCACTAAATTATAAGAAAAAGAGTTAAAAAATGAAATGTAAAACAATGAAAAAATATAAAAATAATCTATACACACGAAATGAACGGTACGGTAAACAACAGAGCTCAATTCTAACTTAATGTCACACCAAATAATTAAATAAAAATAAAAATAAATCGAAATCTATGGAAATTCAATTTGTCAGTGCAATCGGAAACATTGAAATGGAATCGTAACATATATAATATAGCGTGTGTTGCTAGTACGTGCAACAGATGGCGCTGTTTCTTAAAAACAATCATGTTTTTACCAGTAACAGGTGTGGCATCTATACTTATACTCATGAAATGAACGGTATTGTCAACAACACAGCTCAGTTCTAATGCAATGTCACACAAAATAATTAAATCAAAGTGAAAATTAATTGAAATGTATGAAAATTGAATTTTTCTACGCAATCGAAGAAATTGAAATGGAATCATAACATATATAGTATTGCTTTTTGTGGCTCTTACGTGCAATAGATAGCACTATTTCTTAAAAAAAAAAAAAATTACCTGTCACAGGTGTGTGGCATTTATACTTATACTTATGAAATCAACAGTATGGTAAACAACTCAGGTCAATTCCAATGCAATGTCACACAAAATAATTCAATAAAAAATTTAAATAAATAGGAATCTATGGAAATGAAATTTATCAATGCAATCGGAAAAATTGAAATGGAATTCGTAACATATTTATATTATAGTGTGGGTGTTGGTGGTGTGGTCGTCGTTGATCCTTCTCTACGGACAACCCAACCCACAACTCGGTAGAGTGTTTATACTTTACCAGATCACCCTGGGCGCTTCTGGCTCTTGGAGAGGTGCTCAACGTCACACGTTTAGGGGATGCGGCTCCAATACTTAGCTCGTTGTCACGTGCACACACCCACTTGAGCAGCAGTGACTCCCTACTCTCTCCTTAGGTGATATGATCTCCTCAATCCCCTTTTGACTTATAAGTATTACCTTCTACCCTGTCCACAGCAGTGGTTCTTGGTTCCTTCTCTCTCTCTCTCTTCTTCTGTACTACTTCCTGGGAAGCCTCACTAGGACAATGGCAAACACCAGCAAATTGGAATACATTTACTGGACAAAGCACATACACAATACATACACACATATAATAATAATGAATCCTATACTCTATACTATTACAATCAGGTTTGCACTCCAACACCATCAGAACTCCATCATCAGCTTATAAAGTGGTAACCTATCTTCTGATTCACCACCTGATATTATCAACCTCCTCAAGTAGGTCAAGTCTACATACACTGTTGCACTATCAACAAGAGAATATATATATATATATCTAAAACGTGTTCAAGGAAAATCAGCATGTGAATGCAATAACATATATCAGCATAAATGTTCCTTGATAATCCGCAATGATCAATCGATCACCCTCTCAATCCTAGAACACATACATCTGTAGGTAATCCAGCCTACGACTGTAACTCTAAACTTCAGTATAAAACACTCCTTGACATAAGAATGCAAACAATCACCCACCTCTCGCTGCGTCTTGCACGCTAATGACAACCAAACACTATCAACTCCCTACAAGTAATCCTCCAGAACCTCCCTTCCACCTCTGGAAGTTCGCTACCCTGATATCCTTAGGTTCTTCCGGGCTTCACTACCACGATCCTCTGCAGCTCCTCCAGGCTGCTATCATGAAGTTTCCTCGAGCAACTACGGTGCTTCACCCTTCTGCTAGGGTCCTCCACAGCTCTCTTGGCTGCTACACCATGATTTTCCTCGAGCAACTATGGTGTTTCACCACCTCTACAGAAGCACGTGACACTCCTCTTCACTACTTCTCCTCACAGCTCGAGGTCCTCGCCTCCACTACCTTGGAGTCTCATTAACTACTTCATCTGTGCTGGCTTCGAAGTTCTCAGCAACTTCTTCCCCAAAGACAAACCTGCAACCCATCGACACTCCAAAAAAATGTTTCCCCTTTAACACATAAACAAAAATAATCACACAATATGTTTGCTTCAAACCTCTATCTGTCCTCTACATACAGTGAGAGTGGAGTCGTCCGTTGGGCGGGTCCATACTCCACCTCGCCTGGCGAGTGTGAGTCACGCTGGGAGGGTCCTCCGCCATCAGGAGCCGGGCTCCCTCAGTTGCCTGCCAGCGCTCAGAGGAGACGGATGTCGCTCCGTGTTCCTCCCTCTCCACTCTCTTATTTCAGGCCTTCTGTCTTATTAAAACATGTCTAACTTATCAATAAACATTGCTACTGTCGCTGAGCACACGACCGACTACAAGCAATCACTATGAACTGGCGTATATCGTGCTTACCACAGATTGTCTCATCGAGGGCGCTCCTCCCTCTGACAGAGCTTGGTCAGGGAGCTTCCACGGCCCACAATAATGTCTCTGGGCGGCTTAATACTCTCCTCGACGACCAGGACTTGAGACCACAACGTTCCCAGCTCGATCCTACAGCTGCCACGTCTACACACTTCTCTTCTCTTGGAGATATATCACTAGGGGCTCCTTTCTGACGGGAGCTCAAACGGAGCGCTGCTTTCCCCCTGCGATGTCTGGCCTCAAGTGAGGTCAAAGCCCTCCAGAATCGAGCCTCACGCCTCCAGCAAAATGTCCACATCTCCTAGCCAGTCATTTATCTGTTTTCTTCTTCACTGCCCATAATCTTAAATTGTTCATCATATCCAACCAGCTATTTTATATCTGTGTTATCGCCTCTATATATCCTAGACCTTCTGGATAGGTCAGGCTTACTGAATAACTCTCAAGGGGGAGACTCGTTTCTCCTGCAGGCTGAGATCATAACATTTATTATTGCATGTATGTTTTGCTATTATGTGCAGATGCTATTACGCCATCGTATAACATTACGATGGCGCTGTTTTTTAAAAAATACACATTTTTTATCTGTCACAGGTGTGGCATCTATATAGTAAGTATATAAAAACACGCGCATATTCGAATAGAACCTTGTGTGAAAATTTCAAAGCAATGGGTGAAGAACTTTCGGAGATTAGCGATTTTGAACAAACGAACATTTCCATTTTTATTTATATAGAATACATTATATGCACACATTATATATAAATATCTACATGTTTTATTCACCATACGTGTACAACTAAACTGATATTGTGCCCAAACAGCATAGTACTCACCTAGTTGTGCTTGTGAGGATTGAGTTCTATCTCACTGGTCCCGCCTCTCATCTATCAATCAACTGATGTACAGATTCCTGAGCCTATTGGGTTCTATCATATCTACATTTGAAACTGTGTATGGAGTCAGCCTCCACCACATCACTGCCTAATGCATTCCATTTGTTAACTACACTGACACTGAAAAAGTTCTTTCTAACGTCTCTGTGGCTCATTTGGGTACTCAGTTTCCACCTGTGTCCCCTTGTTCGTGTACCCCTCGTGTTAAACAGTTTATCCTTATATATTTTATCCATACCTCTGAGAATTTTGTAGGTAGTTATCATGTCGACCCTTACTCTCCTGTCCTCCAGTGTCGTGAGGTTCATTTCTTGCAGCCTTTCCTCGTAACTCATGCCTCTTAGTTCTGGGACTAGCCTAGTTGCATAACTCTGAACTTTTTCCAGCTTCTTATTCTTGACAAGGTACGGGGTCCATGTAGGGGCTGCATACTCCAGGATTGGTCTTACATATGTGGTGTACAAGGTTCTGAATGATTACATACACAGGTTTCTGATGGCAGTTCTGACGTTAGCCAGCCTTGCATACGCCCCCGATGTATGGTGATAGTCGCCACCATACACTGCATGACAAGTCATGCAGACGACGCCAACTCCCTCGCCAAAATGGCTGCTCCCAACGAACTCCTTTTGCTGTTATTACACTATTTTCGCACGTTATATATACGTATCTACAATTGTGTTCACCATAGGGAACCACTAAGCTGGTATAGCGAGTCCAGACAGCAAAAGTCAGAGGCAGCAGACAACTTTACGTCCCTTTCCTCCAAGATTACTCCTCCCACCACAGCGCTAATTATCACCACAATCCTGCTATTATCAGAATCCAGGCCATTTTTATCACAGTCAGGGGTCTTCTGTAATACTATCATCGCTAAATAATAGCATGTACATATATATTTTTGACTTTTTAGGCAATGCTGTGGTTAAAAGCTGAACAACAGTGCTGTGAGCTCATGCTGTGTGTGCTAGCCTTGGTGGCTCACTCAGAACTGAAGTTCTCACACCCAAATATGTTACCCACGATTTTTTTCTAGGTGGCATCTGTTTACTATTGGCCGTTGCTGGACTATAGCTGCCCCTATCCTTCGTGGGGCATTTAAAAGCGTGCGCTAGACCCTCATTTGTATATGTATGTATTGAGCGGTTTCGGGAAAGTTACTCCCATCATATATGCATGTATCATGCGATTTAAGGGCTAAGCAATGTGCTTCCCCTAATGACGTAAATGACCTCTTATATTCTCATTGAATCTTTCACAAGACCACTACGTCCTACATCCAGGACTTTGTCATACAGATAACACAATGCGGTACACCTTTGCAGACCACTGCAAATGAATAACACATCCCCACAGTGAAATAACAATACTGAAATCACTGCCCAAACACACAACACACAAATGTATAAAATACACTGGCCAAGATATATTATATCAAATAACTACTACTGGGAAATTTCCCGTTACATACTTCACTGCTGGAACTGGTTACTCTGAAAAGATATCACATACATGGCCTATTTGGACATAGAGCATAAAATAATAAACACACTTTCCTCCACCTTTGGAGATACAGTAATTATTCGTACAACTCCACACAACTAAATGTGTATCCCGTACTCACCTAGTTGTGCTTGCGGGGGTTGAGCTCTGGCTCTTTGGTCCCGCCTCTCAACCGTCAATCAACTGATGTATAGGTTCCTGAGCTTGCTTGGCTCTATCATATTTTCATATGAAACTGTGTATGGACTCAACCTCCACCACATCACTGCCTAATACATTCTACATGTTAACTACTCTGACACTGAAAAAGTTCTTTCTAACGTCCTTGTGGCTCATTTGGGTACTCAGTTTCCACCTGTGTCCCCTTGTTTGCGTACCACCCATGTTAAGCAGTTTATTCTTATCTACCCTGTCAATTCCACTGAGAATATTTTAGGTAGTGATCAAGATGTGTACTCGTACACTTGTCTTCGTTCAGAGATGGGCCCTCTCCTCAGTTTGATTGACGTTAATCCAGGTGTAACTCACGAGTTTACAATTCCAGTCACCTCACAGATGGTAATGGACAATGTCAAGACGGAACACTGGCTTCGAATCAAGTTTCTGAGTCTAATACACCAAAACAGAATTAGGTACTTACTCTTTTTCTCCAGACCGGTCTCACTCTTCGGATTCTTACTTCAGCGGACCGAGACGATGGCATGACGATAAAAAGTGACTTTTGTGTCTTTGCAGGTAATAATTCCGATGCTTGGCCGTGCAACGGAAATTACGGCCACTCCAGGCAAGGACACAGACAAGACTAATCTTCCCGCCCAAAGTAGAACCACGCCAAGAGCGTCCTTTCTGTACTCAAGTCCACCAATCCCAGACTAGCATCAACGAGGCCCCAGGGGCGCTAGCTACCAGCGTCCCTCCACTCACCCACCGGCGCCCAGGTTTACTTACTTAGTTGTACTTACCTAGTTGTGCTTGCAGGGATTGAGCTCTGTCTCTTTGGTCCCGCCTCTCAACTGTCAATGAACTGGCGATACAGGTTCCTGAGCCTACTGGGCTCTATCATATACTCCATACACTTGAAACTGTGTAGGGAGTCAGCCTCCACCACATCACTGCCTAATGCATTCCATTTATTAACTACTCTGACACTGAAAAAATCTTTCTAATGTCTCTGTGGCTCATCTGGATACTAGGTTTCCACCTGTGTTCCCTTGTTCGTGTCCCACCCGTGCTAAAGAGTTTGTCTTTAACGACCCTGTTAATCCCCCTGAGAATTTTGGAGTTGTTTATCATGTCACCCTCACTTTTCTGTTTTCCAGGAATGTGAGGTTCAGCTTCCTTAGCTTTTCCTCGTTACTCATACCTCTTAGTTCCAGGACCAGACTGGTGGCATACCTCTGAATTTTCTCTAACTTTGTCTTGTGTTTACCTGGGTATGGACTCAAGGCTGGAGCTGCATACTCCAAGGATTGGTCTTTCATACGTGGTATACAGGTTCCTGAACGATTCCTTACACAAGTTTCTAAAGGAAGTTCTTATGTTGGACAGGCTAGTATATGTCGCTGATGATATCCTCTTGATTTAGGCCTCAGGGTACAGATTCGGTGTGATATTAACATCCAGATCTTTCTCTCTATTTGACTCTTGTAGGATATCACCTACCAGATGGTACATTGTGTTTGGCCTTCTGCTTCCTTTACCTAATTACATTACCTTACAATGTCCTGGGTTTAATTTTAGTAGCCACTTTCGAGACCCTTCCACCAATTTGTCCAAGTCATCCTGTAGCCTCTATCTATCATCTTCTTTCTTGATCTTCTCATAATTTTTGCATCATCAGCAAATTTTGAGACGAATGAGTCTATACCCTCTGGAAGGTCGTTTACATGTATTAGAAACAGGATGGGGTACAAGTACAGAGCCCTGTAGAACACCACTGGTGACATCTCGCCGTCTCGCCTGATGTCTCCCCCCCCCCCACCCCACATACAGTTACACGCTGTTTCCTGTTGTTTAGATTCTCCCTTATCCGTTGGAACACCTTACCTTACACTCCTGACCACTCACTTTTGTGAGCACGTCACACAATGTACACACACAGTACCATCACTTTCATGTACAAACTGCAGCAGGCCACTTCTCATTCCTCAACGTATATGCCAGAAGCCAGAAACTCAATGTAACATTTCTCTCAGATCTAGACAATCAAGGGTCAATATACATGGGAGACTATGAAATAGAAATGCTAGAAATAGACTATGCTAGAAATATAACACTGGGAGACAGTACTAACAACGATAATGGATGCAAATTTACATAATATGTTTAAGACAACAGATTAACTGTGTATACTACCAACTGTGTTTGGATACCCAAACTCATTTATTGGGAGGCAGACTTGATTATGTAATGGGTAGAAACCTTGTGCAAGATAGGATAGAATGTTCGTTGGTAAATCACTTGGTTAGTGATCACTATGCAGTTTCTGCTTCCTATGAGGTACAGTGTGATGTACCTAATAGACATCAGAGACGGAAAATGAATATTCCATATGGCTTGCACGATCACTTTATTAATTGTATTTCAAAATGGTATCAACATTACACAATAACGATTGTACAAGCCTTCTCCAGAGATCTAGTTGATACAATTACTACCTACTACGACACATGGGTGTGTTGAGGAACAGGCCGTAAGCCTAACAGAAGTGGACAACACCTACCACCACCCAAGTGGGTCCTTGACCCCGTATTTGTTAAAGAACATGAACGAGTAAATCAACTTGGAGATACATACAAAAGAACCAAAGCACAAGGTGACTTGCATGCATTCCTTGTCGCAATAGAGAGGTGAGAGACATGAGCAACGTTATACGTAATAAACATTGGGAAGAGTTCCTACAAAGTATAAATGAGCACCTGCTTGATGGGGTTCTGAGAGTTCTTCTACTCCCCAAGCCCGGCCCGAGGCCAGGCTAGACTTGTGAGAGTTTGGTCCACCTGGCTGTTGCTTGGAGCCGCCTGCAGGGCCACATACCCACCACAGCCCGGCTGATCCGGAACTTCTCTTAGAAAACAGTCCAGTTTTCTCTTGAAGATGTCCACGGTTGTTCGGCCAATATTTCTTATAGTCGCTGGGAGGACGTTGAACAACTGCGGACCTCTGATGTTTATACAGTGCTCTCTGATTGTGCCTATTATTATATTGAGGGTTGGTGGTGTTGTCGTCGTTGATCCTTCTTTCTGGACAACCCAACCCACAACTCAGTAGAGTGTTTATACTTCACTAGGAGATCACCCTGGGCGCTTCTGGCTCTTGGAGAGGGGCTCAACGTCACACTTATAAGGGATGCGGCTCCAATACATAGCCTCGTTGTCACGTGCACACACCCACTCGAGCCGCTGTGACTTCCTACTCTCTCCTTAGGTGTTATGATCTCCTCAATCCCCTTTGACTTATTAGTTTTCCGTCCTACCCTGTCCACAGTAGTAGTTCTTGGTTCTTTCTCTCTCTCTCTCTCCTTCTTTATTACTTCCTGGGAAGCCTCACTAGGACAAGGGCAAACACCAGCAAATTTGAATACATTTACTGGTCAAAGCACATACACAATACATACACACATATAATAATAATGAATCCTACACTCTATACTATTTCAGTCAGGTTGCACTCCAACACTATCAGAACTCTATCATCTGCTTATCAAGTGGTATCCTATCATCTGATTCACCATCTAATACTACCAACCACCTCAAGTAGATCAAGTCTTATAATACGATGTTGCACTGTCAGCAAGAGAATTTATATACCTATAAACATGTAGATTGAAAATCAGCATATGTATGCAATAACATATATATATATATCAGTATAAATGTTCCTTGATACACAACAATGATCAATCGATCACCCTATCAGTCCTAGAACACATACATCTGTAGGTAATCCAGCCTCCGACTGTAACTCTATACTTCAGTATAAACTCTCCTCGGCACAAGAATGGCAAACAATCACTCATCTTTCACTGCGTCTTGCACGCTAATGACAACCAAACACTCTATCAACTCCCTACAAGTAATCAACCAGAACTTCCCTTCCACATCTGGAAGTTCGCTACCCTGATCTCTTCAGGTTCTTCCGAGTTTAACTACCAGGATCCTCTGCAGCTCCTCCAGGCTGCTATTCCATGAAGTCTTCCTTGAGCAACTATGGTGCTTCGCCGCTTCTACTGGGGTCTTCCACAGCTCTCCTGGCTGCTACACCATGAAGTTTCCTCGAGCAACTATGGTGCTTCGCCGCTTCTACTGGGGTCTGCCACAGCTCTCCTGGCTGCTACACCATGAAGTTTCCTTGAGCAACTATGGTGCTTCGCCGCTTCTACTGGGGTCTGCCACAGCTCTCCTGGCTGCTACACCATGAAGTTTCCTCAAGCAACTATGGTGCTTCACCACCTCTACAGAAGCACGTGACACTTCTCTTCACTGCTTCTCCTCACAGCTCGAGGTCCTCTCCTCCACTACCTTGGAATCTCATCAAATACTCCCTCTGTGCTGGCTTCGAAGTTCTCAGTAACTTCTGCCTCAAATTTCAAACCTGCAACCCATTGACACTCCAATAAAAATGTTTCCCCTTAAACACATAAACAAAAATAACCACACAATATGTTTGCCTAAAACATCCATCTGCTCTTTACATACTGTGAGAGTGGACTCCCCCGTTTTGGGCTGGTCCATGCTCCGCCTTGCCCGGCGGTCCTCACTCACTCTGGGAGGGTCCTCCGTCAGGAGCTGGGCTCCCTCAGTCACCTCCCAGTGCTCAGTGGAGATGGACATCGCTCCGTCCTCCAGGACGTTCCTCCCTCTCCACTCTCTTATTTTAGGCCTTCTGCCTTATCAAAACATGTCTAACTTATTAATAAACATTGCTACTGTCGCTGGGCACACGACCAACTACAAGAAATCACTATAGACTGGCTTAAATCGTGCTTACCACAGATTGTGTAGTCGAGGGCGCTTCTCCCTCTGACAGAGTCTGGTCAGGGCACTCCCACGGCCCACGATAATGTCTCTGGGCGGCTTACTAAACACTCCTCGCTGTCCAGGACTTGAGACCACAACGTTCCCAGCTCGATTCCACAGCTGGCACGTCTGCACACTTCTCTTCTCTTGGAGATATATCACTAGGGGTTCCTTCCTGACAGGAGCTCAAATGGAGCACAGCTTCCCCCTGCGATGTCTGGCACTCAAGTGAGGTCAAAGCCCTCCAGAAGCGAGCCTCATGCCTCCAGCAAATTATCCACATCTCCTAACCAGTCATTTATCTATTTTCTTATTCACTGCCCATAATCTCAAATTGTTTATTAAATCCAACCAACTATTTTACATCTGTGTTATCACCACTATATTTCCTAGACCTAGTTAGGTCAGGCTTGGTAGAATAATTTTCGAAGGGAAGACTCGTTTTTCGGCGGCCTGGGATAATAACACTCCTTCCCCCTTGTTTTTGAGAATTATTCTAGTGGCTAGGCTCGAGATAACGCATCAGCCACTACGTTGTCTCGCCCTCTTATGTGTGTTATCACCAGGTCATACTCTTGGAGCAATAAAAACCATCTGGTCAACCTCTGGTTTGCATGCTTCATTTTCCTCAGGAAAATTAGGGGATTATGGTCTGTATACACCGTCACTGGGTGTCCTCCCCCACTTACATACACTTCGAAATGTTTCAATGCCATCACCAGGGCCAAAGTCTCTTTCTCGGCCGTACTGTACGACCTCTGGTGCTTAACGAACTTCTTCGAAAAGAAGGACACGGGGCGGTAAATTCCATCATTCTGCTGCGTCAGTACAGCTCCAGCCCCTATATCACTGGCGTCTACAAATAACTTAAACGGCGCTCCAAAATCTGGCGACACTAGTACAGGCACCTCGGTCAACAGGCTTTTGGTCTTTTCAAATGCTTCTTCTGCTGTTCCATTCCACTCCCACTTCTTGCTCTTTGATAACAAACTCGTCATAGGAGCGGCTATGGTGGAGAAATTTCCACAGAACTTACGGTAATACCGAGGTATCTCAACAATTCTTTCTTACTCCTGGGCACCAGGAAGTTGTCAATGGCCTCCACCTTTGTTCTTACCGGAGCAACCTCGCCTTGCCCTACTATATACCAAAGGTACTCCAGGCGGGCTCTCCCGAACTCACTTTTTGCTAAGTTGATCGTCATGTTGGCCTTCTCCAGTCGATCAAACAAATCTAAAAGTCGATCCACGTGATCCTTCCAGGAATCAGCGAACACTACAATATCATCGATGTACACTGCACATTCGATCGCGCCTTGTAATACCTGATTCATTACTCATTGGAAACAACTATCACTATTCTTCATTCCGAACGGCACCACTTTATGTTGGTATAAGCCGTCGGGTGTCACGAACGCTGAGATCCTCTTGGCCTCCTCGGACAGGGGAATCTGGTAGTATCCCTTCAACAGGTCTATTTTCGAAACACCGTGCACTCCCAATCCGATCTATGCAATCATCAACGCGTGGTATCGGGAACGAGTCAGCGACTGTGACTGCATTCACTTTCCTGTAATTGGTGCAGAACCGGTACGTGCCATCACTCTTCTTTACGAGGAGGCACGGCGAACCCCAGTCACTGTCGCTAACCTCTGCCAAGTCGTTATCTAGCAGATACTTCACTTCTGCTCTCATCACTGGTGCTTACTCCGGGTTAACTCTGTAAGGGTGCTGCTTGATGGGGTCAGCACTCCCTACATTTACCTCGTGCACCGTTCCGCGGTGTCTTCTAGGCACGTCCGTGAATAACGACTTATTCCTCTGGAGGATCTCCACTAGTTCCTGGCATTGGTCATCCTCCAAATGACCCAGACGCTCACCTATCTTGGCCAGGCTTTCCGTATTCGATATTTTCGCGCCATCGACCCTCTCTTACTTACAGTTCTCCTCTTCTATCCCTTTGCCGTCTCCCACACAAAGCACAGTCGTCTGCAACGGGGTTTCCATCTGTTCTTCACCGCCTAGAGGCTTATCTCTGTCATAGTACCTCTTTATTATGTTCACGTGGCAAACCTGTGACTTCCTCGGACGATCTGGCATGTGGATTACATAATTCACATCCCTAACGCCTTCTGGATGGTATACGGTCCACAAAATCTCGACTCGTATATACTTCCTTTCATCGGCAGTAGGACTAACACCTGATCTCTTTCTTGAAATCTCCTGCCCTTCGCCTTCCTGTCGTGATATCTTACCATCTCTGCCTGGGATGTTCTCAAATTTTCCTTGGCCAAATCTCTGGCCCTAGAGAGTCGCTCTCTAAAAGTTTTCACTTATTGTCCCACATCCACCTTAGGCCTATCCACGGTGAGCTGCTCCTTCAGCGCACCCAATGGGCTCCTCACGGAGTGTCCGTACACCAGTTGAAATGGAGTGAATCCGAGTGATTCTACTACCGCATCCCTGATGGCGAACAACACAGATGGTAATGCCTCGTCCCAACTACTCCCTTCCTCAGCGCAGTATATCCTCAACAAGCTCTTTAGCGTCCCATGGAAACGTTCCAATGCTCCCTGCGACTGAGGATGATGTGGTGACGAGCGCACTTGCTCTACCCATCATCCTTTCACAGTTTCCCTAAACAACTTCGACTGGAAGACACTCCCCTGGTCCGTCTGGATAACCTTGGGCATTCCTACCCACGCAATGTAGTTCTGTAGTCTATCCAGAACGGCTCTCGACGTCACTCTTCTTAGGGGGATTGCTTCGGGGAAACGGGTGGCTGTGCAGATTATGGTCAGTAAATACTCATAGCCTCTTCTGGTCCTTGGCAACGGACCTACACAGTCTATCAAGACTCTCTCAAAAGGCTCGCCAAATGCCGGTATGGGCTTTAAGGTTGCCTTTGGTATAGCCGGAGCCGGCTTACCTGCACGTTGGCACGCCAAACATGTCCTACAATACTTCTTTACATCCTTCCACACTTTCGGCCAGTATAAGTGCTCCAGCACCTTATTTTAGGTCTTCTTCACCCCTAAGTGCCCTGCCATATCTACGGAGTGGGCTAGTTCTAGCACTGCCGCCCTAAACTCCTTCGGCACTAACACTTGGTGCTTCTCCAACCATACCTTATCTGCGCCGGCTTTGTCCGGTCGCCACTTCCTCATTAGTACATCATCGTCTAAGTAGTAGTACACGGGGGACTCTGGACATGAGTTTCCCCCTTTTGCCTCCCTGATTAGATCTATAAACTCCTCTTTCTGTGCCTTAATCAGGTCCGCTCGGTTTACGCTGAACCTTGCAGGTAGGGTCATCTTCACTTCCTGTCTCCTCGAATCCTCATTCTTCTGAGCTGGATCTTCATCGAACAGCCCAGACACGTCCATGTTGACCTCCTCCCTTGGTGGAGTCGACACTGCCACATTATCTCCAATGTCTTCCTCGGCGACTACATCCGACTCTGTCACTAATCAGGCCGGGTATACGATGACTTGACTGTCCTCTGCCTCATCTTCAAGGATGCTGGCTAGATTTATCTTGTCTGGTGTTCCACTTGTACCGCGGTCCTTCTGGTACTCCTCCGGCACAGCTTTTACTATCGGCTCTGGCAACACCTTGGACCCACACAAGTCGTTCCCCCCAGTATCACTTGGACTCCTGGAACAGGTATGTTGGGGCACACTCCGAACATCACCTCCGCCGACAAATAATCTGACTTCAACTGGACAGCACACACGGGCATGTCACTCTTAGACAACAACCCATGAACCTTTATCCTCCTACTGCCAGCTAACAGTCGATCATATCATATTAGGCCTCTCAGAATCAAGCTCTGATTGGCTCCAGTATTCCTTAGGATACTAACCTCCACCTCGGGTTGACCTTCTATGCCGACCCAACCTTTACTAATGAACGGCCTATACCGCTCGTTCATCAAATCTACCTTCTGTGGTTTGTCTTGTTGTACATAAACGTACTTCTTCCGGGGATCACATGTGGTCAGAGTCACGACTCTCTTGCCCTGCCGACAATCTCGCATCATGTGACCTGATCTGTTGCACTTGTAGCATCTCATTTGGGAGAAATCTCTCCTATACGCCCCCGAGTGGCTCTGACTCTGCCCACTCGTATTGGAGTTCCTCGAGCCAGATGTACTACTCATACTCTGTGGAGCTTCATTGGACTCTTGTCTCCTCTGCACATTTTTATTTTCCTGCTTACCTCCAGCAGGCAGACTCGGCAACTTTCCTTCCTGGAGCTTAAAATTTGCTGGTCTGCTTGTCTGCCCCCAAAACTTCTTCCTCCCCAGACTCCACCGGGTCTGCTATTGCTGCGTCTTGCCTCGCTTCTCACTCTGTTCTCCCTCAAGCTCTTGTATGCTTGAGTAATCATATCTGCCCTATCTGCGGCCTCTTTCACCTCCTTTATCCCTGCTTCTTGGACCTTGAACTTTGTTTCGGGATGCATCATCTCCAAGAACTTCTCCATGATCACCAGTTGCTTCAGGTGAGCGTAAGATCCAACTCCAGCAGCCTCAATCCACTTCTGGAATCGTCATTCCAGATCCCTTGCTGTCTCAGCAAAGGTACATGCACCAACTTTGATCATTTCTATGAAGCGCTTCCTATAAGCTTCTGGGGTTAGCTGAAACGAGCGCAATATGCTGCTCTTTACTGAGGCGTAATCCTGGCATTCTTCCAGTGACAATTGGGTGTACGCCTCCCTGGCTGCACCGGTCAATCTTAACTGGACCAGCTGGGTCCATTCCTCCTTTGGCCACTCCTTGATGCTGGCTACCTTTTCAAAATGCTCGAAGAAGCTCTCTGCCTCTTCGGGAACAAACAAGGGAATGTCCTTCTCCCTAACCCTAACATCTGGTGAGTGTGATACCTGGGTGGTGCTCTCTGGCAACCCATGTTCAATACTTTGTTCAGCCAAGGTTCTGTTCGCTTCTATCTGCATTTGTTTTGTTCTCTCCTTTTCTTTTTCGACTTGGGTTTTTTCTTTTTCGACCTGGGCTTTTTCTTTCTCCACCTCTAGTCTTACTTTTTCTTTGTCTTTCTCCATCTCTAGTCTTGCTTTCTCTTTTTCTACCTCCAGTCTGGCTTTCTCTTTTCTACTACCAGACTGGAAGTAGAAATAGAGAAAACCAGGCTGGAAGTCTTTTATCTGGAGTTCTAATTTCATCTTTTCCAGCTGGAACTGTCTCTCCTTGTCCTCTCGTTGTTGCTGCATCTGGAGCTCTAACTGGAATCTCTCCAAGCTCCTGTTTCGGCTACTCCTGTTACTGCGGCTACTTCTGCTGCTCCTACTCGATCCCTGGGATCTCACTTCATCCTGCCTTTCCTCCTCCTTTCCACTTTCAGCCCCTTTTTGGGCTCCTTGCTCTGCCGCTTCACTTTTGGCTCTTAACTGCCTCAGAATCTCATCCTTCATCCCAGCTACTTTAGATGCTTTCAACCTGATGCCACATTTGTCTACTATTTGTTTAATTGATCCCTCGTGCAACCTTAAAAGTCCTCAGGCTTGCCTGACTGCACAAATGCTTGCACCTTATCCATCTTGTCCTGTGAGTCTTCCCAAGAGAGAGAATATTATTATAGATTGTGTGTTGGTGGTGTTGTCGCCGTCGTGTTCCTCCTTTACGGACAACCCAACCCACAACTCGGTAGAGTGCTTATACCTCACTAGGAGATCACCCTTGGAGTTTCTGGCTCTTGGAGAGGGGCTTAACGTCACACGTTTAGGGGATGCGGCTCCAACACTTAGCCTCGTTGTCACGTGCACACACCCACTCAAGGCGCTGTGACTCCCCACTCTCTCCTTAGGTGATATGATCTCCTCAATCCCCCTTTTGACTTATTAGTATTACCTTCTACCCTGTCCACAGCAGTTGTTCTTGGTTCTTTCTCGTTCTCTCTCTTCTTCCGTACTATTTCATGGGAAGCCTCACTAGGACAAGGGCAAACACCAGTCAATTGGAATACATTTACTGGACAGAGCGCAAACACAATACATACACACATATAATAATATTGAATCCTATACTCTATATTATTACAATCAGGTTGCTCTCCAACACCATCAGAACTCTATCATCAGCTTATCAAGTGGTATCCTATCTTCTGGTTCACCACCTGATACTATCAACCTCCTCAAGTAGCTCAAATCTACATACACTGTTGCACCATCAGCAAGAGAATATATATATGTATCTATAAATGTGTACAAAGAAAATCAGCATGTGAATGCAATAACATATATCAGTATAAATATTCCTTGATACACAACAATGATCAATCGATCACTCTATCAGTCCTAGAACACATACGTCTGTAGGTAATCCAGCTTACGATTGTAACTCTAAACTTCAGTATAAAACACTCCTTGACGTGAGAATGCAAACAACCACTCACCTCTCACTGCGTCTTGCATACTAATGACAACTAAACACTATCAACTCCCTACAAGTAATCCACCAGAACTTCCCTTCCACCTCTGGAAGTTCACTACCCTGGTATCTTCAGGTTCTTTCGGGCTTCACTACCAGGATCCTCTGCAGCTCCTCCAGGCTGCTATCATGAAGTTTCCTTGAGCAACTATGGTGCTTCACGCTTCTGCTAGGGTCCTCTACAGATCTCCAGGCTGCTACACCATGAAGTTCCCTCGAGCAACTATGGTGCTTCACCACCTCTACAGAAGCACGTGACACTCCTCTTCACTGCTTCTCCTCACAGCTCGAGGTCCTCTGTTCCACTACCTTGGAGTCTCATCAACTACTCCCTCTGTGCTGGCTTCGAAGTTCTCAGCAACTTCTTCCCCAAAGACAAACCTGCAACCCATCGACACTCCAATAAAAATGTTTCCCCTTTAACACATAAACAAAAATAATCACACAATATGTTTGCCTCAAACCTCTATCTGTCCTCTACACACAGAGAGAGTGGACTCCCCCGTTTTGGGCGGGTCCATACTCCACCTAGACCCGGCGGCGGTCCTCACACGCTGGGTGGGTCTTCCACCGTCAGGAGCCGGGTTCCCTCAGTTGTCTGCCAGTCCTCAGAGGGGACGGACGTCGCTCCGTGTTCCTCCCTCTCCACTCTCTTATTTTAGGCTTTCTGCCTTATCAAAACATGTCTAACTTATCAATAAACATTGTTACTGTCGCTGGGCACACGACCAAGTACAAGCAACCACTATGAACTGGCGTATATCGTGCTTACCACAGATTGTCTGGTCGAGGGCGCTCCTCCCTCTGACGAAGCTTGGTCAGGGCGCTTCCACGGTCCACAATATTGTCTCTGGGCGGTTTAATACTCTCCTCTTCGACAAGGACTTGAGACCACAACGTTCCCAGCTCAGTTCCACAGCTGGCACGTCTACACACTTCTCTTCTCATGGAGATATATCACTAGGGGTTCCCTTCTGACGGGAGCTCGAACGGAGCGCGGCTTTCCCCTGCGATGTCTGGCACTCAAGTGAGGTCAAAGTCCCTCCAGAAGCGAGCCTTACGCCTCCAGCAAAATGTCCACATTTCCTAGCCAGTCATTTATCTGTTTTCTTCTTCACTGCCCATAATCTTAAATTGTTTGTCATATCCAACCAGCTATTTTACATATGTGTTATCACCTCTATATTTCTTAGACCTTCTGGTTAGGTCAGGTTTGATAGAATAATTCTCAAAGGGAAGACTCGTTTTTCGGCTACCTGAGATCATAACAATATACACCTGCGGTCACACAGTTTATCTATTTCAACAATGGGTGTACAAATCCACTTTTAGACAGGGTGTTGGTTTGTCAGTTCACTCTCCCAGACAGGCCCCCAATTTTATTAAATTGTGGGTTGGTGGTGTTGTCGTCGTTGATCCTTCTTTCTGGACAACCTAACCCACAACTCGGTAGAGTGCTTATACTTTACCAGGAGATCACCTGGGCGCTTCTGGCTCTTGGAGAGGGGCTCAACGTCACACGTTTAGGGGATGCGGCTCCAATACTTAGCTCGTTGTCACGTGCACACACCCACTTGAGCCGCTGTGACTCCCCACTCTCTCCTTAGGTGATATGATCTCCTCAATCCCCTTTGACTTATTAGTTTTCCGTCCTACCCTGTCCACAGCAGTGGTTCTTGGTTCTTTCTCTCTCTCTCTCCTTCTTTACTACTTCCTGGGAAGCCTCACTAGGACAAGGGCAAACACCAGCAAATTTGAATACATATACTGGACAAAGCACATACACAATACATACACACATATAATAATAATGAATCCTACACTCTATACTATTTCAGTCAGGCTGCACTCCAACACCATCAGAACTCTACCATCTGCTTATCAAGTGGTATCCTATCTTCTGATTCACCATCTAATACTACCAACCTCCTCAAGTAGATCAAGTCTTATAATACGATGTTGTCAGCAAGAGAATATATATATCTATAAACATGTACAAGGAAAATTATCGTATGAATGCAATAACATATATATATATCAGTATAAATGTTTCTTGATACACAGCAATGATCAATTGATTACCCTATCAGTCCTAGAACACATACATCTGTAGGTAATCCAGCCTCCGACTGTAACTCTATACTTCAGTATAAACTCTCCTCGGCACAAGAATGGCAAACAATCACTCATCTTTCACTGCGTCTTGCACGCTAATGACAACCAAACACTCTACCAATTCCCTACAAGTAATCAACCAGAACTTCCCTTCCACATCTGGAAGTTCACCACCCTGATCTCTTCAGGTTCTTCCGAGTTTAACTACCAGGATCCTCTGCAGCTCCTCCAGGCTGCTATTCCATGAAGTCTTCCTTGAGCAACTATGGTGCTTCGCCGCTTCTACTGGGGTCTTCCACAGCTCTCCTGGCTGCTACACCATGAAGTTTCCTCGAGCAACTATGGTGCTTCACCACCTCTACAGAAGCACGTGACACTTCTGTTCACTGCTTCTCCTCACAGCTCGAGGTCCTCACCTCCACTACCTTGGAATCTCATCAACTACTCCCTCTGTGCTGGCTTCGAAGTTCTCAGTAACTTCTTCCCCAAAGACAAACCTGCAACCCATTGACACTCCAATAATAATGTTTCCCCTTAAACACATAAACAAAAATAACCACACAATATGTTTGCCTCCAGCATCTATCTGCCCTTTACATACTGTGAGAGTGGACTCCCCCGTTTTGGGCTGGTCCATGCTCTGCCTTGCCCGGCAGTCCTCACTCACTCTGGGAGGGTCCTCCGTCAGGAGCTGGGCTCCCTCAGTCACCTGCCAGCGCTCAGAGGAGACAGACGTTGCTCTGTCCTCCAGGACGTTCCTCCCTCTCCACTCTCTTATTTTAGGCCTTCTGCCTTATCAAAACATGTCTAACTTATCAGTAAACATTGCTACTCTCGCTGGGCACAAGACCAACTACAAGTAATCACTGTAGACTGGCTTAAATCGTGCTTACCACAGATTGTGTAGTCGAGGGCGCTCCTCCCTCTGACGGAGTCTGGTCAGGGCACTCCCATGGCCCACGATAATGTTTCTGGGCGGCTTACTAAACACTCCTCGCCGTAAAGGACTTGACACCACAACGTTCCCAGCTCGATTCCACAGCTGGCATGTCTGCACACTTCTCTTCTCTTGGAGATATATCACTAGGGGTTCCTTCCTGACGGGAGCTCAAATGGAGCACAGCTTTCCCCTGCGATATCTGGCACTCAAGTGAGGTCAAAGCCCTCCAGAAGCGAGCCTCACGCCTCCAGCAAATTATCCACATCTCCTAACCAATCATTTTCTTATTCACTGCCCATAATCTCAAATTGTTTATTAAATCCAACCAATTATTTTACATCTGTGTTATCACCTCTATATTTCCTAGACCTTCTAGTCAGGTCAGGGTTGGTAGAATAATTCTCAAATGGGAGACTCGTTTTTCAGCGGCCTAGGATCATAACACTATGGCACCTCTGCTCTTCACTGGTTCAATCTTGCATTTTCTTCCATATCGTTCACTCCAGTACGTTGTTATTTTACTGTGTAGATTTGGGACCTGGCTCTCCAGTATTTCCCATGTGTATATTATTTGGTATCTCTCTCGTTTCCTTTTTTGAGAGTACATTTGGAGAGTTTTGAGACGCTCCCAATAATTTAGGTGTTTTATCCCGTCTATGCGTGGTTATCTTGAGATGATTTTGAGGCTTTTTAGTGTCCCCGCGGCTCGGTCCTTCACCAGGCCTCTACCCCCAGGAAGCAGCCTGTGACAGCTGACTAACACCCAGGTACCTATTTTACTGCTAGGTAACAGGGGCATAGGGTGAAATAAACTCTGCCCATTGTTTCTTGCCGGCACCCAGGATCGAACCCGGGACCACAGGATCACAAGTCCAGTGTGCTGTCCACTCGGCCGACCGGCTCCCTGCCGTCTCCGCGTGCCAAATATGTTCTCTGTATTCCCTCTATTTCAACAATCTCTCCAGCTCTGAATGGGGAAGTGAGTACTGAGCAGTACTCAAGACAGGACAACACAAGTGACTTAAAGAGTACAACCATTGTGATGGGATCCCTGGATTTGAAAGTTCTCGTAATCCATCCGATCATATTTCTGGCTGACGCAATATTTGCTTGGTTATGCCCCCTAAATAGTAGATCGTCGGACATCATTATTCCCAAATCCTAGACATGCTGTTTTTCTACTATGGGAAGATTCGATTGTGTTTTGTACCCTGTAATATGTTTCAGATCCTCATTTTTTGCCATACCTGAGTTCCTGAAATTTATCCCTGTTAAACATCATGTTATTTTCTGCTGCCCAATCGAAAACTTTGTTGACATCTGCTTGTAGTTTTTCAATGTCTTCAGCAGAGGTAATTTTCATGCTGATTTTTGTGTCATCTGCAAAGAAAGACATGAAGCTGTGACGTGTATTTTTGTCTATATCAGATATGAGAATAAGGAACAGCAGCGGTGCAAGGACTGTACCTTGAGGTACAGAGCTTTTAACATCGCTAAGACTCGATTTTATCTGATTGACTGTTAGTCTTTGTGTTCTGTTCGACAGGAAATTGAGTATCCAGCGTCCTACTTTTCCAGTTATTCCCATTGACCTCATTTTGTGAGCTATCACTCCGTGGTCGCATTTGTCGAACGCCTTTGCAAAGTCTGTGCATACAACCTCTGCATTTTGCTTTTCTTCTAGGGCTTCTGTGATTTTGTCATAGTGGTTGAGTAACTATGACAGACAGGATCTTCCCGCTCTAAATCCATGTTGTCCTGGGTTGTGCAATTCATTGTTTTCCATAAAACTAGAAATTTGTTTCCTAATCACTCTTTCAAACACTTTTATTATGTGTGATGTTAGTGCAACTAGCTTATAATTTTTTGCCAATGCTTTACTCCCCCCTTGTGCAACGGAGCTATATCTGCAGATTTAAGTGCTGCTGGTATCTCTCCTGTATCCAGGCTCTTTCTCTATATTATGCTGAGTGCTCTCGCTACTGGTACTTTACATTTCTTTATGAATATTGAATTCCATGAGTCAGGCCCAGGAGCTGAGTGCATAGGCATATTCTCTATTTCTCTGTCAAAGTCTTCCGAGTTTGTGGTAATATCCGTTATATTATCTGCAGCTTGAATATCATTCATAAAGAAGCTGTCAGGGTCATCAACTTTCATGTTGTTTATTGGTGTGCTAAACATAGCCTCATACTGGCTTCTTAGAATTTCACTAATCTCTTTGTTGTCCTCTGTGTGCGTACCTTCATTTGTAATTAACGGTTCAATACTGGTCGAGGTTTTTTATTTTGATTTTGCGTATAGGAAAAAATATTTTGGATTTTTGCTTATCTCTTGTATAGCTTTCTGTTCCAATTCCATTTCCTCAGACTCATGTGATCGCTTTAACGTTTGTTCTATTTCTTCGATCTCTCTGCTAAGGCTTATTTTCCTTGCCTGTGATAGTTGTGTCTGCCGAAGCATTTCCGTTATTTTTTCCTTCTCCTGTACAGTCGTCTGCGTTCTCTTTCTAGAGTGGTCCTCTTTCTGCCCCTCCTCACAGGCACGTGCTTCAAGCAGACCTTGTAAGCTTCAGCTGTCAGTTGAGCTATTCCCTGTGTGGGAGTTTTGTCGCTTAAGACCGTCTCCCATTGAATGGTTGCAAGGTCTACATTTATTTTTTCCCAGTCGATCCTCTTATTGTTGAAATTGAATTTATTGAATATTCCTTCTCGCTTGTTGGGTCTCTTAGACCTACTACCGTTATTTATGCTAGTTCGCACTTCAATGAGCTTATGGTCTGCGTATGAAATATTTGAGATTGTGATGTCTCTGATTAGTTCATCATTGTTTGTGAATAACAAGTCTAGTGTGTTTTCGTTCCTAGATGGTTCTGTAATCTGTTGATTGAGCGAGAATTTGTCACAGAATCTCAAAAGTTCTCTGACCTGTGGTTGGTTATTTCCCGGGTCATTCCTTGCTATGATATTTGTGTTTGCCATTCTCCACCTTAGACTCGGTAAATTGAAATCTCCAAGGAAGATAATATCTGGAGTTGGGTTTGCTAGGTTATCAAGTATGTTCTCAATTTTGTGCATCTGCTCTGTGAATTCCTCAACCGTTGTATCTGGCGGTTTATATATTAGAATAATAATTAGGCTTAGTTTCTTTACCTTAATTCCAAGTACCTCTACCACCTCATTAGTTGAGTTTATTAGTTCTGTGCATACCACGTTCTCTTTAATATACAGATCTACTTCTCCATTTAACCTAGTTTTTCTATCACATCTATATAAATTATAATTTGGAATCCAGATTTCACCATCCATGTAATCTTTTGTATGAGTTTCCGTGAATACCCCAAATATTGAGTTTGACTCTAATAGGAGGCCATTTATGAACTTAACTTTGGCTTTAAACCTTGGATGTTTGCAAATATGAATTTTTGTCCATATTGTGTGTCACTTCTGGAAGGTTGTGGTAGTTCTCCCTCCTCTCTACCCTGACCCAGAGTGTGTTGTTGTGGCAATGGTTTTGTCTAGTTTTGGAAGTGATACTGGGGAGTGTGGTAGTCTCTGTGTAGTTGGGGGGTGTAATATGTGTGGGCTTGATATATAGTAGCACCAGCATATAGTAGAACCAACTAGGAAGGAGAACACGCTGGACCTCATTCTCGCTAATAATGATGAATTGATCACGAACATAATGATTACAAAAACTTGTTACTCAGATCACAACTTAATTAAAGTTATGACAACCATGGGGAATAGACCTTCAAAACCAGTCCAGATTCCGGGTGGAGGAGATTTCAGCAAATTCAATTTCAATAACAAACAGATAAACTGGGAGCAAATAAACCAGGACTTCACAGAAATAAACTGGGAAGAACAGCTAGAAAATGCAAACCTGAACCAGTGCCTGGAAAAAATAAGCTCAGTAGCACTAGAAATATGTTCAAACTGCATACCCCTAAGAAAAAAGAGGAAGAGATGCAGATTGGAACGGGAACGTCGTTCCCTATATAGGCGAAGAAAACGAATCACGGAACAACTTGAGAGTCGCACCCTATGTCAAGAACGGCGAAGAAGGTTAGGTAGAGAAATAGAAACAATTGAACTCAAGCTACAAGAATCATACAAAACCCAAGAGAGGCAAAGAGAGCAAAAAGCTATCAGTGAAATAGAGAGAAATCCGAAATATATTTTCTCCTATGCAAAATCAAGATAAAAAAAACACATCTAGTATCGGGCCCCTGCGAAAGGGAGATGGAACTTTCACCGATGACAACAAAGAAATGAGCGAGCTACTGAGGAAGCAGTACGACTCTGTTTTCAGCGAGCCATTAAGCGCACTAAAGATTGATAACCCAAATGAATTTTTCATGGATTTGATACCAACATCAAATCATATATCAGACGTCACCCTATCCCCACTGAATTTTGAAGAAGCCATAAACAGTATGCCTATGCACTCTGCACCAGGCCCGGATTATTGGAACTCCATATTCATCAAGAACTGTAAAAAAACCACTATCGCAGGCCCTCCACATTCTGTGGAGACAAAGCCTAGATACTGGCGTTATCCCTGATATACTAATAACAGCAGAGATAGCACCACTTCATAAAGGAGGAAATAAGGCAGAGGCAAAAAATTACAGACCGATAGCACTAACATCGCACATCATAAAAATTTTTGATAGTGTGCTAAGAAGTAAGATCACAAAATACCTGGAATCACATCATCTCCATAACCCCGGACAACATGGTTTTAGAACTGGGCGCTCTTGCCTGTCGCAGTTGCTTGACCACTATGATATGGCATTAGATGCTATGGAAGACAAACAAAACACTGATGTAATTTACACAGATTTCGCAAAAGCTTTTGATAAATGTGACCATGGTGTTATTGCACATAAAATGCGTTCAAAAGGAATTACCGGAAAATAGGCTGATGGATCTACAATTTCCTGACTCACAGAACCCAATGTGTAATAGTCAACAAAATAAAATCCAGCCAATCAACTGTGAAGAGCTCAGTCCCCCAGGGTACTGTGCTTGCTCCAGTACTTTTTCTCATCCTCATATCGGACGTAGACAAGAACACAACCTATAGCACTGTATCATCCTTTGCAGATGACACTAGGATCTTCATGAGAGTAGGTAACATAGAGGACACGGCAAACCTCCAATCAGATGTAGATCAGGTCTTTCTATGGGCTACATAAAATAATATGGTGTTTAACGAAGATAAGTTCCAGCTCATGCGCTATGGAAAAAATGAAAATATAACAACGCAAACCACGTACAAAACTCAGGGAAATCATAACATAGAACGAAAAGGCAATGGAAAGGATCTGGGTGTTCTCATGTCGGAAGACCTTACCTTTAAAGAACATAATAAAGTAGCCGTCACAACTGCAAGAAAAATGACAGGTTGGATAACAAGAACTTTTCACACTAGAGATGCTATACCGATGATGATACTTTTCAAAGCGCTTGTGCTCTCTAGAGTGGAGTACTGCTGAACAATGACAGCCCCTTTCAAAGCTGGAGAAATTACTGACCTGGAGAGCGTGCAGAGTTCCTTTTTGGCTAGAATCCACTCAGTAAAACATCTAAACTATTGGGACTGACTAAAGAGCCTAAATCTGTACTCCCTTGAGCACAGGCGGGCGAGATACATAATAATTTACACGTGGAAAATATTAGAGGGGCTGGTCCCAAACCTGCACACTGAAATAACATCACATGAGACCAGAAGACATGGCAGAATGTGCAGAATACCCCCGTTGAAAAGCAGAGGTGCAACAGGTACTCTGAGAGAGAACTCTATCAACGTCAGAGGTCCAAGACTGTTCAACACACTTCCGCTACACATAAGGGGCATAACTGGCAAACCCCTCACAGTGTTCAAGAGATAACTGGATAAGCACCTCGAAAGGATACCTGATCAACCAGGCTGTGACTCATACGTCAGGCTGCGAGCAGCCATGTCCAACAGCCTGGTTGATCAGTCCAGCAACCAGGAGGCCTGGTCGACGACCGGGCCACGGGGACGCTAAGCCCGGAAGCACCTCAAGGTAAGGTAAGGTTGATGACGAACCTTAGTCCAGTCTTGGGCATTTCCCCCCTCTCCATCCATACTCCTGCCACGATTCTGCCTGTCTGTTTCTGCCTGCCTCTAAAAAAATTTCAGGGCTATTATATTGGACTTCCTCTCTTATATAGCGCTGTGTACCTCTGACGTGGAAATCAGGGCAATGAATATCGTAGCATTTCCTTTCATTAACTGAGAGTTTGCATAGCTTAGAGTGAAAATATCTACACATTGTATCAAAACGACATCTGCCTTTCCCTAACCAGTTTCAGCATTTCCGTGGGTGCATGAATGAGCATTCCGTGTCTCTGGGCCCATATCTGCACTGTCCTTTTGCATAATACCTGCAAATATTTTCATCTGTGATTGTATTATTCTTGTTTGTACCCGTGCACGACTTGGCTACCTCTGTGCTTTTTCTCTTTTCTGCATTCATTCTCGTTATTGCCCTTATCTTTCTCCTTGTTGATTTCGTCTTTCTCATTTGTGTTCTCATTCGTCTCATTCTTTCTCTCCTTATTCATATCACCAGTTTGCTCTACAATATTGCCTTCATTTTTGTGTACATCGACACTATGTCCTTCTACATTGCTACTTTGACTCTCTAAATTCTCAGTCCCTGGGTTGTGCTCAGAGTTCATTGCTGTGTATGATGTATTTTGAAAATTTGAAAATAATAGTTCATATGATGAAAATAATGTCATACGAGTTTGTTAAGAATTCTTATGGGCAAAATTCAAGTCACTGATGTGGAATTAAGGAAATTCTTATGATGAAATAATGTCATACGAGTTTGTTAAGCGTTCTTTTGAGGAAAATAATGTCTTACGAGTTTGTTAAGAGTTCATATGGGAGAATTTTTTTTTCAGAGTTCCTACCGATAATAAACAGATATTTAGGCTATATATGTTTAAGTTGGATTCTTACTTAGAAACTAGTATATTGCTATATAACTAAATCATTTTCCTGCCCCCTCTTCCCCTGCATCTCCTGCTCGTACATCACACCCCTCCCTCCCCCTTACCTCACAATCTCTCGCCGTACCTGTGTTTACTTTAGACCGTCAGCCAGACGCCGCATGCAGGTCATCTCTTAATCTTATCTTATCTTCTCCATTATATCTGGACCGTCCCTCTCCTTCATATTGTTCATTCATAGTTCCTTTTCATTAAACTAGTCAGTTTTACATATATAAACAAAGTCAGGGACTAGCTCACGTTCCCACCTTAGTTTTACTAATACATCTTCTTTAGTATCCAATCATTTTCTTCGAGATTTAAAACACAGCTATTTCAAACGTATTAAAATACAATAATTTTGTTATCGAGTTCCAGCTCCTATCCCCCGCCTTAGTCCCCTGTCGTATAATGAATACTAACAGTCCAATCCCTCTAAAATTTAAAAAATAATCATATTTCAAACGTAGTTCAATACAGTAATTTAGTTACCGAGCTCCAGCTCTTGTCCTCCACCTTAGTTCCCTCGCACATCTCCGTTAATACCTAATCAAATTCCCTGAAATTTTATCCCTCTGTATTTCAGACACAGTAAATATGATCAAGTCAGTTACTGAGCTCCAGCTCTTGTCCCCCACCTTACTTCCCTCTCGGGTCTTCGTTAATACCTAATCAAATTCCCTGAAATTTTATCCCTCTGTATTTCAGACACAGTAAATAAGATCAAGTCAGTTACTGAGCTCCAGGTCTTGTCCTCCACCTTACTTCCCTCTCGGGTCTTCGGTATTATCCTATCAAATTCCCTGAAATTTCTACCCGCTGTATTTCAGACGTAGTTTAGTAAATCCAAACAATTATCAAACTCTAGCTCTTGTCCCCCAGCTTAGTTCATTTGTACAAGATCGTTAGTAACAGACCAATTTTCCCGAAATTTAAAGCAGACATACTTCAAAGTTAGTAAATAAGATCAAGTCAGTTACTCAGCTCCAGCTCTCGTCCCCCACCCTACTTCCCCCTCAAGTCTTTGTTAATATCCTATCAATTCCCCTGAAATTTTTACCCTCTGTATTTCAGGCACCGTAAATAAGATCAAAATAGTTAACGAGCTCCAGCTCTCGTCCCCACCTTAGTTCTCTCTCGTATCTTTGTAAATAACCCATCAATTTCCCTGAAACTTTTACCCTCTGTATTTCAGACATAGTAGATATGATGTAAACAATTATAAAACTCTAGCTCTTGTCCTCTGTCCAAGTTCACTCCTGTAAATTCATTACTATCAGTCCAAATCCCCCTGAGATTTAAACACCCAACTACATTTTCAGACATAGTTAATAAAAGCCAGTTCAATTATCAAGTTTCAACTCTTGTCCCCCAGCTTAGTTCATTTTGTACAAGTTCTTTATTTTCCAACTAAATCACCCGAGATTTAAGATCACCTTAATTCTAACGTAGTAAAATCAAACTGAAATTACCAATTTCCAACTTCACTTAGATCATGTTCTTCACTTAGATCATCGAACATAAATACATCCGATCAAGTCCCTCTCCAGCCTAACTCTTTATCAGAGTAATCACCTTACCCTTTCCCTCCCTTACCTTCTCATCCCCAACGTATCCAAACCTTCAATAATCATACTGTATATGCATATTTTCTCTATATTCAGCTGTGTTCTTCATATTTTTTCCATGTTTTCTGTGTTCACTCCATGTTCTACAAATGTTCACAGCATGCTCAGTTCAAATTTTTTCTACCATTTTCCCCGTATGTTCACTATGTTCTTTGTCATGTTTTCATGTACATCATATGTTCTCTGTATAACTTTTATACTCAATATTCATGTTCTCAATGTTCTTAGCTTGTTCTTCACACTTTCAGTGTTCATTCTTTGTATTCCCTATGTTCCTTATCATATCTTCATATTCTCTATAAGTTCATATTCCCTGCATGTTCACTCTATTCATCAACTTTTTTCTTACATGTTTTCTGTGTTCACCGTATGTTCACTGTGTTCATTCCCCTACTTAACCTCAATTTTTTATGTTCTTTGTTTCTTTAAACCAATTTGTTTCTTCCATTCACTAACTAGTTCTTTGTCAAATAATATTATACGGCAATACAGTTCCCTCAACAATTTTAGTCACCCAGTTTTTATTTCCAAAACTATGTCAAAGTAATTCTCGTCGTCAACTTAATAGTTCTACCAACCCCGTTCTTAAACAAATCTACACTTTATTCAGTTCCAAATTTACAAAGACAAACCTTTCTTGTAACTTCTTAACTAAAAATCTTTCGCCAATCAACTAAAACATAGTCACTTTCGTCATTTCTCAAATAAACTTATTATCCAATCAACCAAAAATAGTCAGGATTATTCTCATTCAACACCGTTCTTAACTAAAACAACCTTTCTCTTAGCTAAAAATCGTCAAAGGAATCTTACCATCACTGTTCTTAACTAAAATAACCTTTCTCTTGGCAAAAATAGTCAAAGGAAACGTTTCCAATACTGTTCATAACTAACTTTATCCATCGTCAAGTAATTGAAAATAGTCTTGTTCATCATTTCGTAACAGCCATTATGTTTTCGTCAAGTAAGAAAAAATAACCAAAGATATCTTTCATCGCTGTTCTTAACTGACATTATACTTTGGGGAGCACAAAAATAGTCTCCCTCATCATATTTTGTCTTTTTCCTTAACTAAAAGTATTCATCAGTCAACTAAAAAAATAGTTACTTCATCATGTTTCCCTGTCATTTCTTAACTGAAATATAACTTCTCTCATGTGTTGCCTCTTTCCAACACTGTTCTTAACTAAAGTAACCTTTCACTTCGCTAAAATAGTCATATTCATCATTGTTCCTAACTAAAATTATATGTCGTTAAGTAAGAAAAATAGTCAAAGGTGCTCTTCGAGATAACAAAGACACTCTCAGTGTCATCAAAGTTACTCTTCGAGAAATCAAAGACACTCTTCGAGACATCAAGGACTTACTCAAAGACATCAAAGTTGCACTCAAAGACATCAAAGTTGCACTCAAAGACATCCTTTGAGACATCAACAACATCCTTTAAGACTTCAAGGGCACTCTTCGAGATATCAAAGACACTCTCAAACACTTAAAAATTTACTTGCATCCTCAAAGACATCCTTTGAGACATCAAAGACATCCTTTAAGACATCAAAGTTATTCTCAGAGGCATTAAAGCTATTCTCAGAGACATAAAAGTTATTCCCAGAGGCATAAAAGCTATTCTCAGAGACATAAAAGTTATTCTCAGAGGCATGAAAGTTATTCTCAGAGATATAAAAGTTATTCTCTAAGTAACCTTTCGTTCATCAGAGAAACTTTCTAAGACATCTTCGTTCATTAAAGTTAATTTCAGAGGCATAAAAGTCATTCTCAGAGCTATCAAACTTGTTCTCAAAGTCATAAAAGTTATTCCAAGAGACGTCAAAGTTAATCTAAGACATCATCTTTCATCAAAGATATTCTCTCTAAGCCATCAATGTTCTTTGTTATAAAAGTTATTCTCAGAGACATTTAAAGTTAATCTTGCTCATCAAAGTTGTTCTCTAAGACATAAAAGTTTTTCTTGAGTCATCAAAGTTATTCTCTAAGACATCAATGTTGTTCTCTAAGACATCAAAGATGTTCTCTAAATCATAAAAGTTAATCTCTAAGTCACCTTCGTTCATTAGAGAAACTTTCCAATCCATCTTCGTTGATCAAAGTTATTCTCAGAGTCATCAAAGTGATCTCTAATTCACCTTCGTTCTCCAAAAAGTTGTTCTCTAAGACACCTTCGTTCATCAAAAAACTCTCCTTCTTCCATCATGTTATTCTTTAAGACATCTTCAGTCATAAAATTTCTCTCCAAAATGTAACTAGTTCACCTTTTCATACCAAACCTGCACTTCTGTTAAAATATATTTCTTAGTCACTTTACCCTAAAACTGTTCTCTGAACTACACTGTTCAAACCTACGTAACCTATCCTCTCCATCCAATGTTACTTAGTTAACGTAACGTTCCTAAACCTAACATTACCTATCCTAACTTGACTTACCTTACCTTTACCTATCGTACCTAACTTAACCTGCATATCCTAACTTTACCTATCCTAACATAACTTACCTTTACCTTACCTATCTTACCTAACTTACCTAACCTAACCTAACTTATCCTGCTCAACCTAACTTACCTACATTACCTAACTTAACCTGCTTAACCTAACTTTACCTATCCTTCCTTACCTTACCTATATTACCTAACTTACCTAACCTAACCTAACTTATCCTGCTTAACCTAACATACCTACATTACCTAACATACCTACATTACCTAACTTTACCTGCTAAACCTAACTTTACCTATCCTAACATAACTTACCTTACATTACCTATCTTACCTAACTTAACCTGCATAACCTAACTTTACCTATCCTAACTTAACTTACCTATCTTACCTAACTTAACCTGCATAACCTAACTTAACCTGCTTAACCTAACTTACCTTACCTATCTTACCTAACCTATCCTAACTTATCCTGCTTAACCTAACTTACCTACATTACCTAACTTAACCTGCTAAACCTAGCTTTACCTATCCTAACATAACTTACCTTACATTACCTATCTTACCTAACTTAACCTGCATAACCTAACTTTACCTATCCTAACTTAACTTACCATACCTTACCTATCTTACCTAACTTACCTAACTTAACCTGCATAACCTAACCTGCTTAACCTAACTTACCTTACCTAACTTAACCTAACTTATCCTGCTTAACCTAACTTACCTACATTACCTAACTTAACCTAACCTAACTTACCTGCCCTACCTAACTTAACCTGCTTAACCTAACTTAATCTTACATTCCCAAACTGATGTATCCTAACTTATCTAGTCCAGCCAGACATGACCTAACTTACATAATTATTCCTGCTTGTCTTTTGTGTTTCGTCAATCATTGTCTAATATTCATTTACTCATTTCAAGGGTTAATTTCTCAAATGGACATTTTTGCATTTCAAGTGTTATTTGTTTAAGATTGGGTGTTTAACCATTTCAAAGGATTTTGTTATATATGGGAATTTACTCGTTTCAAAGGGCTAATTTCTCAAATGGTCATTTTTGCAGATCAAGGGTTATTTGTTAAAGTTCATCAAGTTGCTCATAAGTTGTATTTATTATGTTTGTTATCATTTGTTCTTATTTCCCAACCCCTTAACCTAACCTCTTGTAATCTTAGTGTATTTAGTAGGTTCTATCATATGTTCTTATTCCCTAACCCTTTAACCTAACCTTTCAGATGTAGTTTATTGTGTTTTTGACGTATTTGTTGAATATATTATCCTTTTCATAACCTTTCAGATGTAGTTTTGTTTCTCCTTTGTATATTTTACCCAAACCCACCATCCCACTTAACCTTCTTTCCTTCTTTTACTTTGTTTTTCACATATAAGTTCATTCTTTATCTTAGTAATAATAAAATTCCAATAGTAAAGAATCAGATCTACTAAGACTTGAATTTGAGAAAAAACAAGAGAGCAAGGGACTGAGAGCATGAAAAGAGGAGAAAAGAGTAAGAGAGAGGGGGGGAGGAAGAGCATGGGAGCACTAAGACTTGAATTTGAGAAACAAGAGAGCATTTGAGCAAATGAGTGAGAGAGAGGGGGAGGAAGAGAGAGAATAAGGGAGAGAGATAGAAAAGGAGGGTTAGAAGGAGTAGGAGAAACAAAGTTCTTCTCTTAAGAGGAGACTCTGGGAGAGATTAAAGCCCTTGCGGGTCCTTGTTGGTGTCAATCATGGAATTAACGTGAAACTTGCTAGAATGTTTTATGTATTATTTATACGCTCTGTGATTGACTACAATACTCTACATCTCACACTGTATACAAAGAGCTGAAATCTCTCGAAACCTTGCAAAATGAAGCTATGCGTCTCATCCTTGGGGTTCCAAAGTTCACGAGAATAATTAATATGAGAGCAGAGTTAAAATTACTCACCATAAGTGAGAGAATCTTGTCAATTAGCACAGTTTTCGGCGTGAAGGCATTGAGTAGATCTCGGCAACACATGAAGTTTCAAGCTAAACTTTCTAATATGCTACACTCACCTGAGTTCTATAGAAGAAGAACGAAATCTGATTATGTATATTGGTTCTACAAGGGAGCCAACTCCATCAAAATATTAAATATGTACCCAACTCAATTAATGATTATTCAACCAATTCCTCCATGGGATATCAGTGGATTTTGTAAATGCGCCCAAGAAAGATAGTGTGCACTCTACACTCTTATAACAGTTAACACTGAAACGCATCACTGAGAGTACTCAAGGTATGGGTAACGGTGTGTATCAGTGCTATACCGACGGTTCTGTAGAAGAAGGTGGACGATGTACCGGATGTGCATGTAATTTATTTGAACAATCTTCTCTCGTACATACAGCAATGAAGCGCGTCAATGACTGGGCAAGTACAACTCAAACCGAACTTGCAGGCATATACCTTGCCACTAAATTTTTAAAAGACAAAGGCAGTGGACTTATATACTGTGACTCGCAGAGTGCACTCCTGGCATTGAACCCACATAGTAGTGACACCCAGAAAATAGTCAGTGATATTCGAATGAATGTTTTAGCTGTTAAAGAAAACAGATTGTAAATTAAATTCCTATGGATACCATCACATGTTGGCATCTCAAGGCATGACATTGTTGATATGCTTGCAAAGACAGCCTGTAGAAAACCAATAATAGAAACTGATATGGCTGTTTCATTGGCAGTGACAAAGAGAATACTTAAACAAATATCTAATGAAGATCTCACCGACCTAACAAAGCCCTGAAAGTTGTAGCATTAAATATTATGATAGATAGCGTGAGGAGACATTCACATATGGGACTAATAGAACAAGAACTCGGCAATGTGATGTTATAGTGGCCAGAATACGTATAGGATATAGACGTATCTGGCAGCTTTCTCAAAACCCAAATGTCGAGTACACAATGTGTCAACTTTGTGAAACAGAAAACATGCACTCACTTGAACATTATATTGTAGAATGTCCCATATTGACCGACTTTCGCCCTCCTGGGCTAAGGTATGCTGAACTCTGTAACTACTATATGAGTACTGGAACACTTGATGATACTTGGACTTGTACCCTAGATTGACCATGTAATGTATCACTTATACAATGTATGTATGTGATGTAATTATATAACCTGAGCTTGTAAAAGCACCTCAATCACCTTCAGTGATTAAGTGCTTAATTGCACACTAGTTTCTCTTTCAGCTATCTCACCCTGTCAGAGTATAAGAGACAAATGTATGTGTATAGATGTGTGTGTACATATGTACGTATATATGTATATGTACGTATATGTGTGTGTTTGTATATGTATGTGTATAAAGTATATATGAAAGTTGATCCGAATTACATTTCACCTTTGTAAATGCACATTAATGACACTATGTAAAAGACACATCGAACATTTTATGTAGGGCATACGTAAATCTGTGTATCTATGTATTTAAGTATGTAGGTTAGCTTAGCATTTTAAAAGCACCGAATCACCTTCTGTGGTTGATTGTTCAATAAACCCATGAACTATATGTTTAACAGACCTCTCATCATGTACACGGAGGACAGAAGAAAATGTATATACACTGGTTAGCATTGTAAATGTGTGGCCACGTCTATGGTAGAAAATAATAATAATAATAATAAAAACTGCCTGTGGTTCCAACTTTTGTAACAGCGTTTTGTGAGATACTGTGTCAAAGGCTTTATGACAGTCCAAGAAAATGCAGTCTACCCATCCATCTCTTTCTTGCCTAATTTGTGTTGCTTTGTCATAGAATTCTATTAAACCTGTGAGGCATGATTTAGCATCTCTGAACCCATGCTGGTGGTGTGTTACAACGTTATTTCCCTCCAGATGTTCTACGAGCCTTTTCCTTTAGATCTCCCTCACCTAGCATGGTATACAAGTTAGGCACTCTGCCCTGTAGTTCAGCGCATCTTGCCTGTCACCCTTTTAGTATATTGGGATTACATTAGCTGTCTTCCAGCATACCAGTAGGTCTCGTTTCCAGTGACCTGTTATTCACCATAGAGAGTGGCACACTTAGTGCCTCTGCATCTTCTTTTAGTATCCATGGTGAGATTCCATCAGGCCCAACAGCCTTTATTACATTCAACTCGAACAGATTCCTTTTGACCTTATCACTAGTGAGGTCAAATTTCTTCAAGGTTGCTTGGTTTCCCTCCTCATTTAGTGCTGGGACTTCTCCTTGTTCTATTGTGAAGACCTCCTGGAATCTCTTGTTGAGTTCTTCTCACACTTCCTTGTCATTCTCTGTCTATCCATTCTCCCCCTTTTCTCAGTTTCATTATTTGTTCCTTCACTGCTGTTATCCTCCTGATGTGGCTGTGGAGCAGTTTTGGTTGGGTCTTAGCTTTACTCGCGATGTCATTCTCATACTGGTTCTCTGCTTCTCTCCTCACTCTGAGGTACTCATTTCTTGCATTCTGGTATATCTCCCTGTTCTCTGGTGTTCTGTTATTCCTGTAGTTTCTCCATTTTCCTTTACTCATTTGCCATACATTACCACTATATATTCCTGATTGAGCCATGGATTATTCTGTTGCTTTCGATTTTTCTCTTTTTGAGCCGGGACAAACCTGTCTACAACTTCCTGGCACTTCTGGGTGACATAGTCCATCATATCCTGTACAATATTCTCTCTGAGGTCTGTTTCCCATTCTGGTGTGTGTGTGTGTGTGTGAGTGTACTCACCTAGTACAACTAGTTGCACTAGGTGAGTACTAGTAAGCCCCCAAGCACTCATTAGTTGTGCTTGCAAGGGTTGAGCTTTGGCTCTTTGGTCCTACCTCTCAACCGTCAATCAACTGATGTACAGATTCCTAAGTCTACTGGGCTCTATCATATCTATATTTGAAACTGTATATGGAGTCAGCCTCCACTTCCTAGTGCATTCCATTTACTAACTACTCTGACACCGTAGAGTTAATTCTAATGTCTCTGTGACACATTTGGATACTCAGCTTCAACCTGTATTCCCTTGTGCGTGTACCACCTGTGTTGAATAATCCATCTATGTCTACCCCTGTTGATTCCCCTGAGAATTTTGTATATGGTGATCATGTCTCCCCGAGCTCTTCTGTCTTTCAGCGACATGAGGTGCAGTTCATGCAGCCTTTCCTTATAACTCATGACTCTTAGTTCTGGCACTAGCCTAGTGGCATACCTCTGTGTTGGAAATTTCCAACATCTATTTATTAACACTTAGTACTTTAAGAAACTATTCTTGTACTCTGTATTATAATCCGCTAACTCTACTAACCAATAGTTTAGTAATCTTGAGTTCATTTTATTAAAGAGAAGTAATAACTCAATTTCCCTAGAAATTATGGCGGACTGTTGCATCAACTCACACAGCTGGGGGAAAATGTTTACCTTTACGTGAATTGCATTAAATTCACTTTACTTCAGCATTCCTTAATAAGAATTATTACCTGATCATAGATTTATAGTCGATTAATCCATAGATTATTATTTGCTGGAAATATTCAATACAGCTAAATCCTGCTATTCCAGTGAATACCTGAATAACGAATTTCTACTCTTTATATTCTCGCCCATATGAACACGGATTCATTTAAATTATTTGCACAGCGAGAACATATTTGTTGTCTTGTAAGATAACTTAACATCGTATAATTTATAATAAACCTTGTCTCCATTATCTCGGGAAGTTGGACGAACTATATCAGGTCTTTACAGTGTTCCAACATTACGTGCTATTGCGCATGCGTGAGCGAGTCGACAGAGAGACGCCATTAATATCAAGAGTGTCCTGAAGCTTGTCATTTTCATCGTCTCACAATCACGCCATCCGTGCTCCTATAGACGCCAGGAAGACGTGACAGCTTCATCATTTACGAACACAACGTCCGACAAAGCTGATTCGTTCCTTTAAGTATTTTTGTGGTCACTATTAATATTTTATGTCGTCTTATGTCGGATGATATGTCGTCTTTATGTTTTATGTCGGATGCTTTGTCGTCAGGACACATGAACACTAATATAAACATCATTAGACGAGAACTCCTAGATGGATTTGAAGAAAGTAGAACAGTGCAAACTGGAACTAGTAGGTCCATTGTACATCACAATGAAATGTGTGAAGTAAAACATGTGTATGGGGCAAGTAACAAAGTCAGTAGACTAACAGATGTTGTCACAGCTCGTATAAGACTTGGCTACAAGTATCTCTGGCAGTTCGGCTTGTATAGGGATCTAGATGAAGTAAAGTGTAAAGTGTGTGGACATAGGCAGGGACACACACTCGAACACTATATCTTAGATTGTTGTAAAATTGAGCCTTTTAGAGATAAATCTAAACTCACTCTGTATGATATGGCAACCTATCTTATTACCATGGATAAATTACCTGAAATCCTTGCACTGTACCCACATTTTGCTTCCAGTAGATGAACGACATATGAGATTCAGAAACAAGTAGTTTATTGTGAGGACTAATAATAAACAGGAGCTCCCCTTTGACTCTGTAATATCCCCATTGGCCAAACTATTATGTATTAACGACAAGACCTACCATTAATGTATGATGACTTACTGTAAATATGTAGCTCTTGTAATAGCACTTTCTCTGTAACTAGCTGACATTGTATCTATAAGGTGTGAAGGATTGAAGAAATTGTTTATGTAATAATCTAAGATGAGGTCTGATAAAGACCTTTTGTGCCCTCTGTAATGCTTTTGCGCTACCGCTCACAGGATGAGTATGGGGTGCACAATAAACTAGCCGCCTTCGGCGGCAACAATCAAATAATATAAACATGTGAGTCTCATTTTCAGCGCATCCCCCACACAAAATTTCGAGAATATGTGTGGTATAATTATTGTTTAGATGGTATTTACATGCTGCTCGTCTTTCAGCTCGGGTATTACTGGCAAGAAGGACAATAAGTCGCCACCTCGATCACGTGTTCCTAAGGTAGCCTTTTGAGACAAGTTTATGTGGCGAGTTTATGGGACACATGCTACTATCCCTACAAACAGCATAGCTGTCAATGTTACATACATACATACATACATACAATGCCTAAAGCCACTATTACGCAAAGCGTTTCGGGCAGGAAACGTTTTTCTAAGTAGATAGATCATTATCTAAATCTAACCAATGAATATTATATGATACGATTATATTATATATACTGCATATTATAGAGGGGTTTTCACCTCTGGTGCAATTATAGGGACCCACAGCCCTAGAAGGGAACACAGAGCATTCAGAGAAAACTTCCCATTTAACTCTGAATACGTATGAGTGTTTGCTTCTCCTACCACCCCCTTTTTATTTGGGTGTACACTATTATGCAAGGTTTTACAGTTACATATCTAATTTTAAACAGAAAATGAACATTGAGAAGACACAAGAAAAAGTTCACTTCCTAGAGGTTGTAGATTTCCTCGAACTCCTCCGATGCCGGGCAGGAACCGAGGACGCAGCAGGCATTCGCCCTCTGGATCGCAACACTGAGGCGCTGAAAGAGAAAACTTGCCGCTCTAGGGTCTCATGTAGTGTCAATGAGTTTGGAACCAAGATCCTTAAGAAACCTTGTTGCACTCTCTCCCCATGGGCCTAGGGTCTCAGACCCTATTTGAACGAAGTTGTACTGATGATCTAATTCCCTGTACTTGGCTGACTTGTATCTTTCTCTGTGTGTCGCCGCGGCTCCTGCTGTGCCGGCAGAGAGGTTGATGTACTGCATATTATATATTTTACCAAATTACTCCCCCAAAGTCTGTTGTCGTGGGATCGGCTATGTATTCCGTTTAATTTTACAGTTCATTCATTATGATGTATTAGATTTTATTTATATTTAATCGAGAGATCCATAGGCACTGGTTCTCTAGTTTTTCTTGTTTAAGAATGGTCCTTCGAATTTTATTAGAATTATTTTCATTATTCTATAGTCAGATTTCACATCATTCTTTTTGATTCTTGTCGATAAACTGGATAAAGTAGAATTAATTACTAATGATGATTATAGTATACTATTAATAAAGTAGTATTATCAGGTATTGGGCTATATACATATATGCATTGTTATTTATGGCCATCAGTAGACCACCACCCATATGTTATAGCCTAACCCCATTATTTCTCATTATTTACATCAATAACCACCATATGGGGTTGTGGCTAGCAAGTCAACATAAACTGTACATATTTAATTTTTTTTACACATATTTTTTCTAAGTGTATATTATATATCAAAATTACAAAAAATCCCAAAAATACAGCACTGATATATATTCAAATATTTTGCACTTCACATTTATTATATTATTGTATTTTATGCGAACCCAAAGGAGTAGGATTTTAGAATGGAATTGTACTAAGGTATGTCCAACTCAAGCCAAAACTATTTAGCTACTTTATTAGGTAGGATTGATTTCTAGCTAGTACTGTTAGAAAGTACTAATTCATTGCTATTCAGTGTTGTACGAACCCTGAACAGGGTGGGATTTATTATTTTACATAAATTGTGTAATCCTTTATTATTTACTGTGTACATCTTTCAGTGCTACTAGATGTCACTATACCAACCGATGGTGATAATGAAGATCTAGCCAGACGTAATACTGTAGTGGCATTTAAGTATTACTCAAATCTTAGCTATTTACTATTAGGTAGGTAAGCTAACCTCCAGAAGAGGTAGCACACAGCCTAATAAAGAAATATTAGGCTATCATCACGATACTAACAACTAATGAACAAGTATCCAAGTTGCATCAGTAACAATTACTCAAGCTGTACTAAGCTTGAATATAAGGTCACCATGGTTACTCCCGAAAAAATGAAGAGATCCCTAGTTGCCTTAAAGGTCATTTAACCCGATTGCTTAATAAGTCAGAATACCTACCTAAGGTAACCCCAGTTGATTACCATCAGTTGGAAATATCTCTGAGAGTAGCTGATCTCAAATTCAAACAAATTAAGACTATGATTGAGTCTTATATCAGTGTATTAAATGATAGTGACACTGACTCTGATGAAATCGACCAAACTACAGGAAAAACATCTCAATATAAAGATGACACCCAAAACCAATTTAATCTTCTTCTTGAATTAGTAGAAAAACATAAAGTATCTACTAACGTTACTGTATCTCAACCCAGTACTGTACAAGCATAGGCACGTTTACCTTCTTTGAACTTGCCCACATTTGCTGGACTGGCTAAAGGAAATTTAGATACATTTTGGACATCATTTAATACACAAATACATTCTAGAACCTCTATAGATAAGGTAACTAAATGTTCTTACCTACAAAGTCTCCTCAAAGGGAAAGCTAAGAAGGTAATAGCTAATTTATCTCTTGTAGATAACAATTATGATGTAGCTATACAATTGTTGGAGGTTAATTACAGCAACAAAGAATAAAGTGTAGCTAACTTATTTTATCAATTAGTGGATATATGTTCACCCAGTAACAGAACAGACTCCCTTCAATACTTCAGTTTGGAAGTAGTCTCTTGTGAAAGCTTTAGGTACTAAAGTAAATGTATCAGCTTCCGAATTGTCACTAAAATTACTCCTGCTAGAGGAAACTTTCTCGTAACATTTTAGCAGAATTCTGCTCTCAATTCAAGATATACATTTTTTCTCTTGATCAGATATTTGAGGGAATGAGAATCACTGTCACTACGCAAAAGGCTCATGATAAAATTAAATCTGAACTCAAACAACCTAATACTGAGAATTCAGTGACGACAAAATTGACTTCTGTTAAGTCTAACAAAACCAAATTAAATCAACTACTCCCACTTTAAGAAGTAAGAGAAGTAATATTGGTAGGTAGACTATAACTCCCTCTGAAACTGTAGTTAATACGCCTGCATAGACGACTAATTCTACAAGAGAGAAAAAATGTTTGTTCTGTCATAAGAAACATTTAACCTATAAATGCAGTACCTATTCAGACTGTAATTCCAGAATTAATCGTCTTCAAGAATTACTTAGATTCACAAAATGCATGAGTTCTCATGACCCTAATAACTGTACCATAGCCCTTCATGTGTACAACAAGTGCCACAATGGTCGACATCATTACATACTGTGTGGAGAAACCCAACAGAGGTCACCCAATCTTAATGAGGATATTAGTAACTCCACCACTGTGCAATATTGCAAAGTACATTAAGAAGTGAATGTACTTGCTACCAAGACAGACAATATTACTACGTTACTTACAGCTCAGCTAAGGTTAACTAATAAGAAATCCAAAATCACCACCCGTGGTTTTCTTGACCAAGGTTCTCAAAAAACTTTTATTACCCAACAACTGGATGATCAGTTGAAATTGAAAACTTTGTGTCAAGTGAAATTTAATATCTCCGGATTTTTTTACTAACACCGGACCTCAAGACTACAAGGTTGTGAGAGTTTTGGTACACCTGGGAGGCTATGCTAGCCCAGTATAAGTTATAGTTGTTGACAAAATCCCATCTGACTAATTTGAATCTGATCTACGGAATACAGCCAAGCTTCTTAAACATTGTGGTGTGAAGTTGGCTGATTATAAAATAAATTCTGACCGCCTCACCGATGTTGGTATACTTGTAGGGGCAGATTATTATTATCGATTTATTACTGGATGCTCCAGGCAACGCAGAATGAATTTGTTGCTGTCAGCTGAAGGCAAATTGCTTACGGGACTGGTGCTACCCCAGAAAAAATCAACACTTATAATCGATCAACATAATAATTCAATAATAGTTGCATGACTAGCCTTGGAACAATCACCACTATAATTCAGAGACATGGCTGAGGATAACTCTGATTCCCCTGTGTATAAATTATGGGATTTAGATACCTTAAGCATTGTCCCTGAACAACCAAGTCCAGATGATACTTGAACTTATCAACAGTATCTTAGCTCAGTCATCTATAAAGATAACTAATATTGGGTTACATTGCCATGGAAGCTCAATCACCCACAGCTACCCATTAATCACTTCATGGCAGTAAACCAATTAAATTCACAGATAGCTAGATTGAATAAACAACCAGATAAATTACAACTGTATCACGAGTTGATACAACAACAGCTTGCAAACAAATTTATTGAGGTTGTTGAACATGATGATACCAAACTAGGGCATTATTTGCCTCATCATGCCATCTTGAAAGATTCGGCTACTGCACCTATTAGAATTGCATTTAATTGTAGTGCCAAAGTAAAAGCAAATAGTGCATCACTCAATGATTCCCTACAAACTGGCCAGAGTCTAACTCAATGACGTACTATTATGGTTTCGATTAAGAACTTACACCTATACAGCCGAAATTTGTAATTAAGAGTAGGTCTACAAGAGGAAGATCGTAATTTTACAACATTTCTCTGGATGAATGATCCTAATGATCATAATAATGAAATCGTCATCTATACGTTCGCCTCGGTCTTATTCGCTGCTACTTCTTCACCATTTGTACTCCAAGCAACCTTGGACATCCATTTGAAGAAATCTGATAGTCCATACAAGACTGAAATTAGTAACAACTTATTTGTTAATAACTTCCAGGGAACGACTAATAATAAAACCAAATAAATTTAAATTTATCATGAGGCTAACCGCGAGTTACTGGGAGTCAATATGCCTCTACAACCATGGGCATCAAATGATCAACAGCTGAATCAGCTAATAGAAAGTGAATTTCCAGGGTACAAAGTGCCTTATAATTTGAAAGTTCTTGGCATGGAATGGAATACTTCCACTGACAAACTAAATATTAAGTCTGTGGAAACTAATACTTCTCCCTTAACCCTGAGAAAATTACTCTCGTATATCAGTAAACCATTTGATCATTTAGGCTTACTTAGCCCTATTTTAATTAAGGGTAAACTCCTAATGCAGGAGTGCTGGCAAACTAACATGGGTTGGGATGATCCGTTACCTAATTTTTATTTTATTTTATTTTATTTATATATATACAAGAAGGTACATTGGGTTTGTGAGAATACATTGGATAGTACAGTATTTACATTCTTGTAAAGCCACTAGTACGCGCAGCGTTTCGGGCAGGTCCTTAATCTAGCAGATAATTTTAAGTAGGTAATTTCAATCAGAATTGATAAATGAAAGATACATTACAAGAGAAAAATGAGATGAGAGAGATAAGTAAGTATATTAAAGCACATTGTTATATTAAAGCTCTGATTGATTACATTGACAGCTTGATTAGTAATTTAAACAAGATTAATAGACACCATACAGCAGATTGACAGCACATATAAGACAGCAATGATCACAATGGTAAAGATGTTTAGAATGGGTACATAAAGATTGGGAGACTGGGTAGCAAAAGATACAGATAAACAAGATTTATAAACACCATACAATAGAATGGCAGCACATATAAGAAAACAGCAATGATCTCAATGGTTAAGATGTTCAAATTGGGAACAAAAAGGTTGGGAGATTGGGTAGCAATAGATACAGTGCAATTTTAAGGCAAAATGAGAAACTATGAAGATGAAATTAGGTACTTTTTAGTATTAATTTTGAATGATGTAAAAGTTGAACAGCTTTTCAATTCAGTAGGGAGTGAGTTCCATAAACTGGGTCCCTTTATTTGCATAGAGTGTTTACACAGATTAAGTTTAACTCTGGGGATATCGAAGAGATATTTATTTCTGGTGTGGTGATAATGGGTTCTATTACATCTGTCCAGGAAGAGTTTCAGACAAGGATTTGCATTTAAGAACAGGGTTTTGTAAATGTAGTTGACACAAGAGAATTTGTGGAGTGAGATTATGTTTAGCATGTTTAGGGAGTTAAACAAGGGGCTGTGTGTTGTCTGAAAGCAGAATTTGATATTATTCTGATAGCAGATAATGATCTGAAAGATAAATGGCAGCAACTAACGATGGATTTCAATAAACTTGGTATTCTAAAATTTCCTCATAATGCTTTAGAACTAAATTTACCCACAAATTTGTACGTGATTGTGATGGCTCATGCAAAGCATATGGCGCAGTAGGCTATTTAGTAAACACCAAGCAATCTATTTTACTTACTTCTATGGCTAGAGTGGCCCCAGTTATGAAGAGGTCACTACCCCAAATAGAATTAACAGCTTTGTTAGTAGGTGTACGATTAGCTCATTGCCTGCCCAAGACACTCAATAATATTCACTTTGGTGAGATAGTAGTCTGGTCAGACAACAAGGCAATCCTACAATGGGTAAAAAAATAATAAAAAAACTCCCTGTGTTAGTAATTGAGTTAGGGAAATTCGAGAGCTGTCAACTAATTATAAATTGAGGCATGTCCCCACCAAGGACAATCCAGCTGACTACCTATCAAGAGGATTAATTAACCTTGAAACAATTAGTTAAAATCGAGACGTGGTTTAAAGGACCCAAATGGTTGGTCAGTGGCCCAAACAGAAGCCACAACTCATCCAGAGGTAAGTGCAGTCTTAAAGCAAAGACAATGCCACTGGAAACTTATACCTCCTCGAGCAACGTGGCAGGGAGGATTATATGAACGCATGGTAGGCGTTCTTTTTAGATCTGGTCTTTACGAACAATGAAGACATTATCAGAGACATTACGATATCAGATACCACATATTCAGATCACAAGCTCATTGAAGTGCAAACGACCATCAATACTCAGAATAGACTTAAAACGTTGATAAAGCGAGAGGGGCTATTCAGTAAATTAAATTTTAATAATAAAAGGATAGACTGGGAGATAATAAACAGGGAACTTACAAACATTCCATGGGGAACTGTTGTAAGTAATACAAGTCCTACAGAAGGAATAGATAAACTGACTTCGGAAGCGTATCAAGTCTGTCTGAAACATGTTCCTTTGAGGAAAGCCAGAAAGAGATCTAACGTAGAAAGAGAACGCAGACGACACTATAAACGCAGGAAAAAAATAACGGAACTGCTTATGCAGACACGAATTTCATGTCAAAGAAGGAATAATTTAAATAGGGAGATTGAAGAAATCGAGCGGAAATTGAAACACTCATATGAAACTGAAGAAAGGCAGTTAGAACAGAAAGCAATTCAGGAAATAAAGAAAAATCCAAAATACTTCTTCTCATATGCGAAATCAAAAGCAAAAACCACTGCCAGTATTGGACCTATTCGTACAAGTGAAGGTTCATACACGGAGGATGACAAAGAAATTAGTGAAATCCTAAAAAAGCAGTATGAGGACATGTTTAGCACTCCAATAAACAACATGAAAGTGGAAGATCCAGACAATTTCTTTATGCGGGATATTCAAACCCCTGTAAATATAATTTATATCAACACGAGCGCAATTTTGAAAGAGAAATTGAAAACATCCCCATGCACTCGGCCCCAGGTCCAGACTCATGGAATTCAATATTTATAAAGAAATGCAAAGTGCCGGTAGCACAGGCACTCAGCATAGTGTGGAGGAAGAGCTTGGACATGGGGGAGATACCAGTTGCACTTAAAGTAGCAGACATAGCTCCTCTACACAAGGGAGGGAGCAAAGCATTGTAGACCAGTTGCATTAACATCGCACATCATAAAAGTATTTGAGAGAGTGATTAGGAGTCAGGTCACCAATTTCATGGTGACCAATGACCTTCACAACCCAGGCCAACTTGGATTTCGAGCGGGAAGATCGTTCCTCTCACAGCTACTTGAGCACTACGACAAAGTCATTGAGGCATTAGAAGAAAAACAGAATGCTGATGTGATATACACGGACTTCTCAAAAGCTTTCGATAAATGTGACCATATCGTGATAGCACACAAAATGAAGTCAATGGGAATAACCGGTAAAGTAGGACGCTGGATACTCAGTTTTCTGTCAAACAGGACTCAGCGAATAACGGTCAACCATATAAAATCTAGTCCAAGTGCAGTTAAAAGCTCTGTACCTCAGGGGACAGTCCTTGCACCGCTGCTTTTCCTTATTCTCATATCAGATATAGACAAAAATACAAGTCACAGCTTCGTATCATTCTTTGCAGATGACACAAAAATCAGTATGAAAATTATCTTGGCTGAAAACACTGAAAAACTTCAAGCTGATATTAATAAAGTTTTCGACTGGGCATCAGAAAATAACATGATGTTTAACAGTGATAAATTCCAGGTACTCAGGTACGGTAAGAATGAGGACCTTAAACATAATACAGAGTACAAAACACAATCAAATGTACCCATAGTAGGAAAACAGCATGTAAAGGATTTGGGAATAATAATGTCTGACGACCAAACGTTTAAGGAGCATAACCAAGCAAATATTGCGACAGCCAGAAAAATGATAGGATGGATTACGAGAACTTTCAAATCCAGGGATCCCATCACAATGGTTGTATTCTTCAAGTCACTTGTGTTGTCCCGTCTTGAGTACTGCTCAGTACTCACTTCCCCCTTCAGAGCAGGAGAGATTGCTGAAATAGAGGGAATACAGAGAACATATACGGCACGCATAGACGCAATAAAGCACCTAAATTATTGGGATCGTCTCAAAGCCCTCCAAATGTACTCACTAGAGAGAAGACGAGAGAGATATCAAATAATATACACCTGGAAGATACTGGAGGGCCAAGTACCAAATCTAAACAGTAAAATAACAATGTACTGGAGTGAACGATATGGAAGAAAATGCAGAATAGAACCAGTGAAGAGCAGAGGTGCCATAGGCACAATCAGAGAACACTGTATAAACATCAGAGGTCTGCGGTTGTTCAACGTCCTCCCAGCAAGCATAAGAAATATTGCCGGAACAACTGTGGTGGGTATGTGGGCCTGCGGGCCGCTCCAAGCAACAGCCTAGTGGACCAAACTCTCACAAGTCAAACCTGGCCTCGGGCTGGGTTTGGAGAGTAGAAGAACTCCCAGAACCCCATCAACCAGGTAGGCACTGTGAAGAAATACTTAAGAAAATCTTTACATCGACAGAAGATTAGCCTCGCCGAGTTACAAACCATTGTCACGGAAATAAAGGCACGAGTCAACAATCGACCCTTAACCTATCTTTCAGATGACTTCTCCCAGAGAGAACCCCCGAGTCCCTCTCATCTGATTCATGGTAGTCTTCTGAGTTCTTTGACCTCTGGAGGATGAGGATCCAGAAGACCCCTCATGTGTCGGAAGGAACGACTAGGTGGACAGTTACAAACATCTTTCTGGAGTGATAGGCAGGTGGAATGAAGTATGCACTCGTGAATATCTCACTGCTCTGGGAGAGTACCAGTATGGAGCTGCAAACCCATAAAATAAAGTTAACTTAATACCCGGTGATCTTGTATTAGTTGATAGTGATGGACCAAGGTCAGATTGGCCTATAGGCAAAATTTTTGCTGTTCATCCTGATCACCATGGTGTATTAAGAATAGTTAGGGTCCAGTGTCGTCACTCTAAAAACTCTAGAGAAATTAGTTCCTCTGGAATTAGCTGAACATGAGAGTTCTTCCGATGTAAATACCCCACAAGTTCCAGAAGACAGTAATTCTACTAACATGAGCACTCGTCAATATAGAAGGGCAGCTAAACAATGCAAATTGAAACTCAAACAGTACAATGATTCTGCATAATTGCAGATGACAGCTTTCTGATGTTAAGGAGATTTCCTGAGTCTGCAGCAATAATTCAATGACCAAGTCACTTAACCAGTACAAGTCATTGTGACACTGATCGTTGAATTTGCTGTAGATTTCTTGACTTTAGATGACTTAATGTTTAATATCTAAATACTGATTTATGTTCCCATAAAGACATATTGTCACATATGTTTCACAGATACCGAACATCCGTTATGTACATACTAATGTACTAACTTACTAACATAATGAATATAACTTCAGGGAAGAGTAATAGGCACGTCAGTACTTAACCATGAACTGTGACATGTAATTTCTCGCCCCAGAGTTATGTTGGAAATTTCCAACACTTATATACTAACACTTAGTACTTTAAGAAACTATTCTTGTACTATGTATTATAATCTACTAACCAATACTTTAGTAATCTTGAGTTAATTTTTATTAAAACGTAGTAATATTAATGTTATTGTCTTTTGATGTTGGTTTCAGGAGACAGGTTTGGCGTGATATCAACTCCTAGATCTTTTTCTCTGTTTCGTGAAGGACTTCATTCAGTATCCAGTGTCTGGCCTCCTATTTCCTCCTCCTAGTTTCATTACCTTACATTTACTTGGGTTGAACTTAAGTAGCCATTTGTTGGACCATTCTTCCAGTTTGTCTAGGTCATCTTGCATTCTCATACTATCTTCCTCTGTCATGATCCTCCTCACAAGTTTTGCATCATCAGCAGACAAGGAGAGGAACGATTCTATTCCTTCTGGGAGATCAATTACGTATATCAGAAACAGTATAGGTCCAAGGACTGATCCCTGCGGGACTCCACTGGTGACTCCTCGCCACTCCGAGGCCTTACCCTTCACAGTGACTCTGTTGCTTGTGACTCGCTGTGTCCTGTTGCTTAGGTACTCCCTTATCCAGTAGAGTACCTTCCCTTTCACTCCTGCCTGTATCTCCAGTTTGTGCACTAGTCTCTTATGTGGTACTGTGTCAAAGGCTTTCTGGCAGTCCAGAAATATGCAGTCTGCCCAGCCCTCTCTCTCTCTCTCTCGCTTGCCTAATTTTTGTTGCCTGGCCCTATAATTCAATTAAACCTGTTAGGCATGATTTGACATCTCTGAACCCATGCTGATGTTGTGTTACAAAGTTCTTTTGCTCCAGATGTTCTACTAGCTTTTTTTCGCACAATCTTCTTCATCATCTTGCATGGAATGCAAGTTAGGGACACTGGCCTATAGTTCAGTGCCGCCTGCCAAGCACCCTTCTTGTATATTGAGGCTACTTTGGACGTCTTCCAAATTTTTGGCAGTTCACCTGTTACCTGTGGTTTGTTGTACACCATTGAGAATGGCAGGCACAGAGCTTCTGCTCCTTCCTTTAGAATCCATGGTGAGATTCCATCTGGTCTATAGTTGTTGTCTGCCCGAAACGCTTTGCGTAATAGTGGCTTTAGGCATTGTATGTACTAGCTCTATCTATAAAGCCAACAAACTTTGTAACTCTTTATGTATGTACCTTTACCTAAATAAAAATTATTATTATTATTATTATTGTTGTCACATCCCAATCTAGCAGATGCTTCCTCACCTTCCCACTGGTAATCACAAACTCCTTTAGTGGTGTATAGTTTGATATTCCTTCTCTTATCTTTGGGACTTCCCCTTGCTCTGAGGTAAAGGCCTCCTGGAATTTCTTATTGAGTTCTTTGCTCACTTCCTTGTCGTTTGTAGTGAATCTTTCTGCCCTCATCCTCAGTTTCATTACCTGTTCGTTCACTGTTGTTTTTCTCCTGATGTGGCTATGCAGTAGTTTGTGTTGAGTCTTGTCATTTTCATATTGCCTCTCTACCTCTCTTCTCACCCTGACGTATTCATTCCTAGCGCTCTGGTAACTTTCTCTGCTCTCTAGAGTTCTCTTGTTTCTATAGTTTCTCCATACCCTTTTACTTAGTTGCTTTGCTAATTTACATCTCTGATTAAACCATGGATTTTTCATCTTATAATTTTTTCCTTTTGGACTGGGACGAACTTGTCTGCTTCCTCCTTACACTTCTGTGGAAAGTAGTCCATCATGTCTTGAGCCATCTTTCCTCTAAGCTCAGTTTCCCAAGCTATAACAGTTAGGAATTTTCTTATCTCCGCATAGTTTCCCTTTTGGAATGCCGGCCTCTTGCTTTCTGGTCCCTTCCTTGAGTACATTAACCCTTATTCGACCAGATAATCAAACAACAGTACACTGTGATCACTCTTACCCACGGAGGCTTCAAGACCGATTTCCCTTATGTCTGAATCGTTCAGAGTGAATACTAAGTCAAGTCACGCTAGTTTATAGTTGCCTCTCATTCTCGTGGGACCCTTGATATGCTGACTTAAAAAGTTTTAAAGTTTTATCCTCCTGACATAAAAGGAAGGTCTGGTACACGGGGGGTAGGAGGGTCTTAGGTGGTGTTTCTGAGAAGGTCTGGGGTTAGGGGTTAATTAGGGCATGGGATGGGGAAGCAGGAGGTGCATGGGGTGGGAGGTCATGGGTTGGGGTATGCAGGGGACACTGGGTGGGTTGACAAGGAGGCCAGGGGTTGGGGAGGGAAGGGGAGCCTGGGGAGGGAGGGGTGGGTGGGATCCGAAGTAGTGCTTGAGATAAGGGAACTGGGAAGGGCATGGGCAGGAGAAACGGGAGAGTATAGGGTGCGGGAACAGGGAGGACCTGGGGAAGGGGTTGTGGAAGAAGAAGAAGAAGGGCATGGGGGGCCTGGGGTCATGGAACATGGGGGCGGTATGGCCTGAAGAAGGACTTTACTGTCTGGAGAGGTGCAGGTGATTGGTGGGGGATTGCTGTGGGGTTGGATGGTGGGAGCCTTCTGTTGCAAACCTCCTTGTGGGTACTAGTCTGCTGGTGGTGGGGATTCCCATTCCCTTCTGAGGTTCCTGGAGATAGTAAGCCGAGTTCTGTAGCTCCCATATCCTCACCCCTTTCTTTGTGTCTCCTCATTCCTTCTGCAGCCTTCCTTCTCTCTTCCCTCGTCATGTCCCTTTGCAGAAAGACATCTTCATATCCCCCTAACCTTATAAGTTTACTCTTCCTGGATAGGATATTCTTTTTTGTGGCCTTGTTCGTGAGCACTATCTTTATCAGTCGTTTCCTTTTCTTCTTGTATACACCCAGCCTGAAAACCTTCTCAATGTTGCCATTAGCCTCTTCCATATCCAGTCCCTCCAAGACCTCTTTCATTGATCAACCTGCTCTCGCACACGACAGCACATATTTGACTTAATTCTTATATTCAATATGTTACTTATCAATTAGTACATATGTGGTATATTCCCAGTTATATTTTTTCAAGGCACTAACTCTTCCTCACGTACCAATTTACGTCTGATAGTACCCGTCCATCGCCGTAGACAGCAGAATTGTCGTGATTGGTTCAATTTTAACGAAAACTGTAGTTTTCAGGTCGCACATGGGTTGTGAAATTTGCCTCCTGTAGTCCATGCTCTTGGAATATTACAGATTCAGCTACATCCTATTGAAGGCTCGTAGTCTTGTTTTGAGAACTATTTGTTGTTCCCAGTAAATTATAATAAGCACTATAAATTGTTACATAATGTGGAGGCGGTGGCCAAGGTGTTATGGCCGACCAATTACATGGTAATCAACATTCACAGAAATGGGTAGCAAACGAGGAAGACAGTTGCTCACCTTGAGCTGGAGTTTTCACGGGGCGGGCTGAAGCATTACGACGGCTTCTCAGGAGCGAGGATGGGCGACGTCCAATGGTAGCTGGACAATACGTGTTGCTGGATAACCACCGTCCAGTAGGCGTCACTAACAGGTGTGTCTGCGATCGGGTCCGGTTCTCTTCTCTGTCCTCCGGATATGCGCGTGGGTGGAGCATAGACGCACGGCGTAGGATTGTTGTCCACCAGACAGGAGCACCTAGCATAAGAGATATTCCCTCTGGCGGGCACTTTGAATGTGGTTCCCTCCACAATAGAATAATAGTGCGTCACCAATCAAGATCATATACACTAGTTTGTGCTTTGAAAATCTATAAAGAGTGTATTGTAGGAACGTCAACAGAAAACGACATTAAGTTTGAATGACTATGGGGTAAACTACTGCAAACAGGATATTATGGTGTCTACTACCAACTGTAGGATGGGTATGCTGTTGTTGTTGATTTAGGGGCGACGACGATGTAGATGGGTATAAGGTCCACTACCACCTGTTAAGTGGGTAAGAGGTCCATACCACTTGTAGGATGGGTTTGGGCCCACAACTGCCCGTAGGATGGGTATGGGGATCAATATCATCCAGAGGTATGGGGTCCACTACCGCCTACTGGATTGGTGTAAGGCCCACTACCACCCACAGTATGAGTATTGCGTCCACTACCGACTGCAGAATGGGTATGGGGTCCACTACTGCCCACTGGATGGGTATATGTTCTATTTCCGCCCACAGGATGTGTGTTGCGTCCACTATACCACCTACATAATGGGTATGTCCATAATAATCGCAGGATGAAAATTATGTCCACTACCGCTCACAGGATGGGTATGCCTCCATTGCGCCAACAGGATGAGTATAGGGTCCAGTATTTATTTATTTATTTATTTATTTATTTATTTATTTATTTATTTATATATATACAAGAAGGTACATTGGGTTTGTGAGAATACATTGGATAGTACAGTATTTACATTCTTTTAAAGCCACTAGTACGCGCAGCGTTTCGGGCAGGTCCTTTATCTAGCAGATAATTTTAAGTAGGTAATGTCAATCAGAATTGATAAATGATAAAGATACAGTGCAAGAGAAAAATGAGATGAGTATATGAGCTTAGTAAGTATATTAAAGCACATTGTTATATTAAAGCTCTGATTGATTACATTGACAGCTTGATTAGTAATTTAAACAAGATTAATAGACACCATACAGCAGATTGACAGCACATATAAGACAGCAATGATCACAATGGTAAAGATGTTCAGATTGGGTACATAAAGATTGGGAGACTGGGTAGCAAAAGATACAGATAAACAAGATTTATAAACACCATACAGCAGATTGGCAGCACATATAAGAAGACAGCAATGATCACAATGGTAAAGATGTTCAAATTGGGAACATAAGGTTGGGAGATTGGGTAGCAATATATACAGTGCAATTTTAAGGCAAAAAGTGAAAAACTATGAAGATGAAATTAGGTACTTTTTAGTATTAATTTTGAATGATGTAAAAGTTGGACAGCTTTTCAATTCAGTAGGGAGTGAGTTCCATAAACTGGGTCCCTTTATTTGCATAGAGTGTTTACACAGATTAAGTTTAACTCTGGGGATATCAAAGAGATATTTATTTCTGGTGTGGTGATAATGGGTCCTATTACATCGGTCCAGGAAGAGTTTCAGACAAGGATTTGCATTTAAGAACAGGGTTTTGTAAACGTAGTTGACACAAGAGAATTTGTGGAGTGAGATTATGTTTAGCATGTTTAGGGACTTAAACAAGGGGGCTGTGTGTTGTCTGAAAGCAGAATTTTATATTATTCTGATAGCAGATTTTTGCTGGGTGATGATGGACTTGAGGTGGTTTGCAGTGGTTGATCCCCATGCACAGATACCATAGTTGAGATAGGGATAGATTAGTGCATAATATAGAGAGATGAGAGCAGAGTCCGGTACATAATATCTGATTTTGGAGAGTATACCAACTGTTTTAGAGACTTTCTTAGTTATGTGTTGTATGTGGGTACTGAAGTTGAGTCTCTTGTCTAGGAATATGCCAAGAAACTTTCCATCATTTTTATTGCTAATGTTTACATTGTCAATCTGAAGCTGAATTGCATTTGTAGATTTGCTTCCAAATAGGATGTAGTAGGTCTTTTCTATGTTAAGTGTCAATTTGTTGGTTGACATCCATAAGTGGACTTTTTTTAGTTCATTATTAACAACATCATTTAGTGTATGTGGGTTGGGGTTGGAGTAGATGAGGGTAGTATCATCAGCAAACAAAATAGGCTTCAGAATGTTAGAGACATTAGGCAGATCATTAATGTATATAAGAAATAGAAGAGGTCCCAAGATGCTGCCCTGTGGCACTCCAACGGTTATTGGTAGAATGGGAGAGATTATGTTATTGATGGCTACACATTGGTGTCTATCACTAAGATAGGATTGGATATAGTCCAGTGCATGGCCTCGGATTCCTTAATGATGGATTTTACGTAAGAGGTAATCGTGATTAACAGTATCAAAGGCCTTTATCAGGTCAATGAAGATGAGTAAGATGAAGTGCAGGATGAGTAAGAGGTGCACAATAAACTACCACTCACAGGATGAGTATGGATTGCACAAACTACTGGTAAAAAGATGAGTATGGGCTGCATAATACATTACCACACAGAGGGTGAGTATGGGGTGCATGTAAACAAAGACTCACAGGATGAGTATGGGGTGCATAATAAACTATCATTAACAGAATGAGTCCATGACATATGTTCTCTATAGTAGGGGTAACTAAAATACACCTGTTTCCAAAATAAATACTCTAATGACAAAGTAAAGAGAGTTGTTGATCGAGTTACTTAAATTAACTGTCAAATTGGTAAAACAATGCTTAGGCTAACATAACATACCCATCCTGTGGTCGGTAGTGGACATCATACTTATCATATGGGCGGCAGTGGACGCCATACCCATCCTGTGGGCGGTAGTGGACCCAATACCCACCCTGTGGGCGGTAGTGAACCCTATACGCGTCCTATGGGTGGTAGTTAACCCCATACCCATCCTGTGGGCGGTAGGAGACGATATACCCATCATGTAGGCGGTAGTTAACCATATACCCATCCAGTGGCGGTACTGTACTCTATACTCATCCTGTGGCCGGCAATGGAGGCATACCCATCCTGCGGGCGGTAGTGGACACAATTGTCATCCTGTGGGTGATTGTGGACCCCCATACCCATTCTGTTTGCGGTATAGTGGACGCCACATACACATCCTGTGGGTGGAAGTGGAACATATACCCATCCAGTGGGCAGTAGTAGTCCCCATACCCATCCTGCAGGTGGTAGTTGTTACGGCCCTCTCGGGACGCAACGGGGTTCTTGCTCTGATGTTGTTAGAGGAAGATACATATCCGTTCCCAAGCCAGTAGTGGCTTTCAAGGGATGTGATCCGTGACGCAAGTAACTTAAAGGGGAAGGGAAATAAAGGCAAAAACTTAATATAATATATTGACCACCACCAATAAATAATATATAAAGATTACACAGGGGGAATACACTGTAGTCTTCTGCTGAAGACTATGGATCCTCGCTCTTGGTGCTAAGTCCTCGGTGCTTCCGTGGCCACACAACGAATTCTCTGCGAAGTTGAGCCTACCCTGGCCACAGGTCAGCCAAAACACAGGTCCACTGGGGGCACCGCCGTGGAGGGCGTCAACCACACGTCCAGCTGGTCTGCTGGCAGGTTCCGGAACAGCAAGGCTGGTCAGGCCACTCCACGGACGATATAAGGGGAACACCCTGGACAGGAGCCTCGTGTGACACCACAAATCACTCTCCCTTCCTCAATACCCCAGTGGACGATCGTCTCCAACAGTCGGTCCCGGGTAAACCTTTTACTGCCACTCCACTGGCAGGCTAACACACCACAGTGTTCTTCCGGGGGGACGACTTCGCAACTGCTGCAGCAAAGCTCAAGGTTTGGAGACGGCTGCCTTGGGTAGACTGACTCAACTCCCAGTACAGCAGTCCCAGGTCGACTCTGTAAGCAGACACGTCATCAATAACTGGTGGCGCTAAATCACCTCACTTACAGGCTCAGACACAAACGCCCGACACATCCACTTCATAGATGGCGTTGTAGTCTGAGCACCACCTCACCAGAGGTCAGCAGCGGCGGTGTAGAGTGCTGAACGGGACTGGAAACTGGCCCTTGTGGCCGGTATTCGCCGTCCTCACCAGGTGTCGTCGTCCGTTTGGCGGGGGTTTCGGGAGCTGACCCACAGATGGCGTGGTCGTTACTGCTCCGTGCTTGGACGCTGGATCCGGGTTCGTAGCAGTAGTGGACGTCATACTCATCCCGTGGGTGGTAGTGGACCATATACCCATCCAGTAGGCGGTAGTGGGCCCCATACCCATCCTTTGGATCAGGGGTCTCCAAACTTTTCAATGTAAGGGCCACATTATATATTTCCCATATTTATGCGGGCCGGAGGAATAAAAATGAAAAAAAAACAAAAAACAAATCAGTGCCAGTAATTTAATTTCCTCAAATATTAAAGTATAAACATGGAAAAATTAAAACATATCTTTTTGGAAAAAATCAGGGTAAACTAAATAGATTCCTGCCTTTAGTTTTATGCAACCAAATTAGTGTGACGAATGATACTGTCGTTTTGACTTCAAAATTTCATTAAAATCAGGTTCCAGATTAGATGAGCCAATTGTAAGAATTGATTTCAAGTGATCATCAGACAAATTTGCTCGATAGTTAGATTTCACATACTTCATTTTGGAAAAAGTTTGTTCACACAAGTATGTTGAACCAAAAATGGACACAAAACTACAAGCAAACTTTATCAAATTTGGAAACTGATCTGGCTGCAGGCATTTATAAAAGTCAATCAGATTTCCTTCTCTATACTTATCTTTCAGTCTGTCATCTGCCTGGAGATCAATAATTTCCATTTGAAATTGAGTTGGAAGATTTTCAGCATTGCAGTCAAATGGATTATGAAAGAGCCTGATTTCATTTGCTTTGGCATCAAGGTCAGCAAATCGCTTCTGAAACTGTTTTTTTCAAATCTGAAATTATTTCATTTGCAAATGAAAAAGGAAATTCAACTTTACTTTCTGCATGAAATTTTTCACAACATGGAAAATGAGCAAAATTCTTAACCTTCACCTGGCCTTCAAGTAGCGCAAGTTTTGCTCTGAATGCCTTGACATGAACAAAGTAGTCACTGATCAAATTTGTTTTGCCTTGCAATTTCAGATTCAAGTTATTCATATGACCTGTCATATCTGCAAAAAATGCCAATTTCCAAATCCATTCACATTCTGATAATAATGGCTGAGGTTTATTTTTCTCTGTGAGAAATAAATCAATTTCTAATCTGAGCTCAAAGAAATGCAGCAAAACCTTTCCACAACTAAGCCATCTAACTGCTGTATAATAAGGCAAGTTAACAAACTCCGCATCAATTTCTTTCAAGAAATCACGGAACTGGCGATGGTTGAGTGCATGAGATCTAATGAAATTAACCACAGAAACAACAGGTTTCATGACACAAGACATATCAACATATTTTAGGCACAATGCTTGTTGATGGATAAGGCAATGCAGAAAAATGGGTTTTGAGAATCCTCCAACCTCACAAGCTGTTGTAATTTGCCCAACCAACCCCTTCTTTGTCCCAGACATATTCTTTCCTCCATCAATTGTCACACACTGCACTTGTTTCCATTCCAGGTTATATTCTGTCATAGTTTTACTTACTTCATTGAAAATGTCCTCTCCAGTTGTTGTGGTGTGCATGCTGTGAACTGATGCTAATTCTTGGCTCACATTAAATTCACTATCAACACCACGAATGAATACTAAGAGCTGAGAAGTATCACACAGATCAGTTGATTCATCCAATGCAAGAGAATACCAACAAAATCTTTTTGTTTTTTCCTTTATTTGCCGAATTATGTCGCCTCCTAAATCTTCAATTCTACGAGCAACAGTATTTGACCCAAGACTTATCATTTTGAAGAGGTTTACTTTTTTTTTTTTTTTTTTTTTTTTTTAGATATATACAAGAGTTGTTACATTCTTGTACAGCCACTAGTACGCGTAGCGTTTCGGGCAGGTCCCTGGAATACGATCCCCTGCCGCGAAGAATCGTTTTTTCATCCAAGTAAACATTTTACTGTTGCGTTAAACAGAGGCTACAGTTACGGAATTGCGCCCAGTAAATCCTCCCGGGCCAGGATCCGAACCCATGACATAGCGCTCGCGGAACGCCAGGCGAGTGTCTTACCACTACACCACGGAGACTGTTTTCTGGACATACCTCTCCTGCTGCTTCCACTATACACGCTTTTATGATACTACCATCAGTGAAAGGTTTTCCTTTTTTAGCCAACACATAGGCAACTTTGTAACTGGCTCTAGTTGAATTTTCATTTTCAGATTTTTTCTTACTGAAAACAGCTTTGTCGGAAAATCCGACACCATTTAATAATCATACAGATAATAGCTGTATTACCCACAAGTTACCCATAGAAAACGTAACTTGTAGTGGAATTACCGTCTATAGAAAACGGGATATCATCACCACATACTATTATAATTCACCAGCTATTTTGCTGGGAATTATTCTTAAATACATTAGTCTTTGGACTTTACCATCATAAAAACATCTTATATAAATTAACTTAATTATCAATATTAAAGTAGAGTAAATGTGACCCTTCTATCACTTTCTGAAATCTGGACAAAGTAGGCCAGGCGTCAGAGTGGGGAAGGAGGGCAGCCATTGTTGTTTATTGAGACCAGAGGCTCACACGGGAGCAAATTCGGCTCCTGTTAAATTTACTTGGACGTAGTGTTATGGAACCCAAAGGTGTACCATTGTCAACACGCTGTCTACAAATACAAGTTAAGTGTCTATCCGAAACCCGTTTATCATTCATTTATGGCCATTAATGTCAGGATATAGGGTTAGCCGGTTAGAACGCGAAATCGCCTCATACTAAAGGTAATTAAGCCAGGTCTTTAATGTTCCATGTACTGTATAGTGTTTTCTCTGATATAGCTTGTCATATATAGGATTCTGGCTTCACAGCTAGCGCACTTTTGACAGGTCAAGACGAGGATGCAAGATTATGTGCACCAGTTACTGGGTGATAGAAGCTACCTCAAAGAGGATAATTTGGTGTCTACACTCTAGTTATACCTGGTGGACTAACCTGCTGTACTATAAGAGAAGGAACCTCATCAATGTATGTAGCTATGACTGTAGTTTGATTGGCTGCATATATATTAATTTAATAACCCCCCTAATGTGTAGAGGATCGATTTGTGAGATTAAGAGATTATTGCAGAAATACAGTCCACTTATCATTATACAAATTGCTATCGAAGTATATAAATTAACGTAAATATAAATTCATATAAATCAAATAAATATAAATCTCACAGGTCGGTTCCCACATTACTTGGTCCTTCGAACCGGATGACGGATTATTTGATCCTATGAACCCACATTTGGTCATCTTAGTACCGGATGAACCAGTTAACCAGTGGATTCATTGAATATACTAGTGCAGTGTGATTTAAACAAAGGCCAGCAGTCAAGACGGCAGCCTAGCCTCGAGGGAGCTCAGGAGCCTCCCTCAGCCCAGTTTAGCTTCGTCAGCGGTTTCATGCACACCCACAGATATTTGGTGGCGTGTTATTTCGTGAAATGACAGCGCTAATATAGAATCCAGCCAAATTAGTGACTGTGTCTTCGCGAGATTGTTCACGGATTTCGTGGTGTTACATTTCGCGAGAGATTATCTACGAATTTTGTGGACTTTATTTCGCGAGGTCACTAATAATATTTAATACTTCTAGATAATATTAGAAGTTTCATAGAGGCTAATTAAGAGGCTATTATCAATAATTGTGTATATTATTTCTCCAAAATAGAGAATTATTTAATATATATTGCACTAGTGATCACAGTATAATATTTACTAATTGCCAACCCACAACAGGGTAGGATATGACTAGTTGAACTATTATTGTTCATCCTAGTCCCATTATTACCATAGTCAGTTGTACTATATTGAATAACCTAACACCATTAATGAATGGTGCAGACCCTATTTTGGGTGTAATTTTTATCAACTCGAGTTGAGTTGTATATATAATAATTTACTTATGATCATTACACCTTTGAGTGATTAATTAGTGTCTCTACCATCCTAGGGTGATATAGAAGAGCTAACCTAAAGGTACTTCCAGTGACACTGGTTTATCACTCAAATCATTAGTGTGTATGATTGTATATATATAATGTGTATTAATTTTAAGTGCTAACCTCTAGTAGAGGTAGGATTATTGCCTAGTGAGTTCAGAATTTACCCTAGGCTACCATTAGTGTTTGTTCAGTATTATGAGCAGCCCAAGTACAAGCCCCACAAGGCTTCACCAACGAGCCAGTATGGATAATGCAGGGAGAATGAAAAGAACCCTTGCAGGTCTTAAAGGCCACTTAACAAGACAGATCAAGAAATGTGAAGATTTGTCACAACAATCAACAGTTGATTATGCTGACCTGGAAAGCTATTATCAAGCAGCTGCAGGTAAATTTGAGCAAATCAAATGCCAAATAGCAACATATGTGGCTGAACTTGCCAACACCAATTTATCAGAAACAGAAATAGACGACATTATGGTTGATCTTGCGAATTATGAAGATCACACTCAGGCCACGTTACAGCCTTATGTCAAATTAATTGCCCAGAACAAGGCAACAGCAACAACAACAACAGTTGCATCTAATACGAGTCAAGCAGAAGCTCGACTCCCTCCAATTAATTTACCCACTTTCTCAGGAAAAGATGAGGAAGATTGGGATGAATTTTGGAACAAATTCGTTGACCTTGTAGACTCAAAACAATCTTTACCAAAGAGTAGTAAATTCTCTTATTTGCAAGGCCAATTATCAGGTGAGGCTAAAACAGTAGTATCCCATCTGAGATTAACTAATGACGGCTATGATCTGGCAGTAAAACTCCTCAAGGATAATTATGCTGATCCAGAAGTAAGAACATCACATTTAGTTCATGAGCTGTTGCATTTACCCCCACCGGAGGCTTCAGCTGATTCACTCCAAGTCTTCAAGCTGGAGGTAGAATCATTGATCAATGCCCTCAGCCTGACAGCAGATACAAACGGGGCTGAGTGGGTCTTGAAAATAATTGTCCAGGAGAAAATACCTAGGGACATATTGAGACAAATGAGTGCTCATTACAATAAAAGCATCTTATCCATGAATGAAATATCTGAAGGTTTAAAGTCAATAGTTCATCAATTACGAACACATGACAAATTAAAACCACCAAGTAAACCCTCAGAAACCAATAATAGTAAACCACAGAGTACCAAAGGTACTCCAAATAAATCTAGACAATATAATTCAACACCAAAGTGGAACAGTGGCAGTGTGGGCGTATATGCAGTTGGACCCTCCAAGCCTATAGTTACTGTGTCACCCAAGAACGTGACACCAAAGGGTACTGGAAGCTATGGAACATGTTTGTTCTGCAATGAGAAACATTCAATGTACCACTGCCCTAATTTTCCTGATAGTGACGCCCGTGTTGAGCGACTCAAAGATTTGCAACATTGCACGAGGTGCCTCAGGAAACATAACATCAACGACTGTGATACCCAATTACACACCTGTAATAGGTGTAACAAAGGTCAGCACCATGCAGCATTGTGCAGAGACACCAAAACAACGTCTCCAAACCCCAAGGTGGAAGATAGCATTCCCACCACAGTACAGTACTGCAAGGTGCAACAAACAAACAGTGTCCAATCGGCAAAGTCTAAAGGTAATACGACTTTGCCTACTGCCCAAATTACCATCCTGAATAAGAGGGCCAAGGTCCATACCCGTGGGTTGTTTGACCAAGGATCCCAGAGAACATATATCACTAAAAAGTTGGCAGATGAACTACAATTAAGGCCTGTAGCCCAGACGTCATTCAACATCTCAGGGTTTGTAACAGATGCAGGACCTCAAGTCTACCAGGTGGTACAACCATCAGTACGCTTAGGCAGGTACGTCTGTCGAGTACAAGCCATTGTGGTGGACAAAATACCAGTAGACCTACAAGTTCAAGGTCTGAGAGCAACAGCCAAATTCCTGAGAAATAGAGGAATAAAATTGGCAGATAATATTAAGTCTGATCACCTCACCGACTTCGATCTCCTTGTAGGGACAGACTATTGCCATCGATTCATCGGTAGCCCTACTAAATATCAGGGTATAACCATGTTAAACTCTGCAGGAGGTAAATTACTCTCAGGCCCAGTATCAAGCCTGAGGAGACCTATGCCTGCAGATAAACAATACCAATAGAAACCTAAATTTGTCAGCTGATTATATTTCTCCAGTAGCATTATACTAAGGAGATTACAGCTGACTATAGTAACAGAGGTTGATGTTAGTATCATCATCTAAAGCTGAAGATGAGTTCATGAGGCCTCAGTGGCAAATCAGTGAACAGTAGCCTAAAACAGCTACAAGTCACTGCGACCAATGTCACTGAACCCACTGCAGTCTCAGAACCATACTTTACTTTAATGATGAGCTATTCAATCTTCTGAATCAATTAACTAAATTAAACCCTAATAAATCTGATGACTGATTTGATACATTTATTATTTAATCAAGATGTATTCCATGGGCCTCAGTGTTTATATATCAGTGACCAGTTACCTGAAGAAACTTCAAGTTATATCTGATGTCACTGATCTCACTGCAGTCCCTGAATCATACTTGACTGTAGTACTTGATCGCATCCAGTCTTCTGGGTTAAATAATATGTAATAAGGCTTGAATATTAGCCTTTCAAGAGTTGACAGGGAAATGAAATCGCATTAGACTTCTAAACCCTGCAACTCTAGTACGGGACATCCGTCCTGTACGAACAGACGCACAAATGTGTGATTACTAACTACTAACATCAAATTAATGTAATAATTCGAAGGAGGAGTATCGGTGTTCATCTGTTCTAAACAGGACTTCGACCCGTGAGCAGCCCCCTGGGGAATTATGTCGGAAAATCCGACACCATTTAATAATCATACAGATAATAGCTGTATTACCCACAAGTTACCCATAGAAAACGTAACTTGTAGTGGAATTACCGTCTATAGAAAACGGGATATCATCACCACATACTATTATAATTCACCAGCTATTTTGCTGGGAATTATTCTTAAATACATTAGTCTTTGGACTTTACCATCATAAAAACATCTTATATAAATTAACTTAATTATCAATATTAAAGTAGAGTAAATGTGACCCTTCTATCACTTTCTGAAATCTGGACAAAGTAGGCCAGGCGTCAGAGTGGGGAAGGAGGGCAGCCATTGTTGTTTATTGAGACCAGAGGCTCACACGGGAGCAAATTCGGCTCCTGTTAAATTTACTTGGACGTAGTGTTATGGAACCCAAAGGTGTACCATTGTCAACACGCTGTCTACAAATACAAGTTAAGTGTCTATCCGAAACCCGTTTATCATTCATTTATGGCCATTAATGTCAGGATATAGGGTTAGCCGGTTAGAACGCGAAATCGCCTCATACTAAAGGTAATTAAGCCAGGTCTTTAATGTTCCATGTACTGTATAGTGTTTTCTCTGATATAGCTTGTCATATATAGGATTCTGGCTTCACAGCTAGCGCACTTTTGACAGGTCAAGACGAGGATGCAAGATTATGTGCACCAGTTACTGGGTGATAGAAGCTACCTCAAAGAGGATAATTTGGTGTCTACACTCTAGTTATACCTGGTGGACTAACCTGCTGTACTATAAGAGAAGGAACCTCATCAATGTATGTAGCTATGACTGTAGTTTGATTGGCTGCATATATATTAATTTAATAACCCCCCTAATGTGTAGAGGATCGATTTGTGAGATTAAGAGATTATTGCAGAAATACAGTCCACTTATCATTATACAAATTGCTATCGAAGTATATAAATTAACGTAAATATAAATTCATATAAATCAAATAAATATAAATCTCACAGGTCGGTTCCCACAAGCTTGTTGAGAATGCAGACTGTGCTGAAATGATTCAAACTTTTTAGTGCGTTCTGCTCCTGTGATGTGAGAATAACTTGAGCCATGTTTAGATTCATAGTGCCGACGAATATTGTATTCCTTCAGAACAGCAACACTGTCTCTACATATTATGCATAAAGCTTTATCATTTGCTATCAAAAAAAAAGTACTTTATCTTCCATTCGTCATTGAACCGACGGCACTCACTGTCCACTTTTCTTTTCTTTATCTTTTCCATATCTGAAAACATAAGGGTAAAATAAATGAAATAAATTCTACAGGAAAAAAACAGCTTGTATGTGGTGTTAAAAAGCATAGCATATTATTATAAAGTGGTAAATATTATGGCAACAGCTTTCGTTGATAAACTTAATGGTTACCATTTTAACTATTTTAAACATGCAATATTTTTGGCTACAATAGTATTATTGCTATTTTGTATAACTAAGATAAAGGCATTGTCAAAGTACAGAGAAAAGAATATTGTACAGTGTTTGTGCTCCCTGAAACGGAAGCAGCGAAGCCCCACTCGCCCTCCATCCTCACAATATACAGTTATACACAACTGATTGGTTGTAATGCACAACACATACCTACCAGTATTAGTATCTGTGCGTCACACTATCGAGAGAGGAAAACTGACTCGGGTTGAGCGCCACCAGTCAGCAGCCCCAGCTTTGAATAATTCTGCGATGCCATTCGTACGATAATATTTTTTTCAAGGCCACCACACAGGGATTTGTTTGGAGGGCCGGATGAAATTATGTGGCGGGCCGGATGTGGCCCGCGGGCCATAGTTTGGAGACCCCTGCTTTGGATGATAGTGGTCCCCATACCCATCCTATGGGCAGTAGTGGGCCCAAACCTATCCTACAAGTGGTATGGATCCCTTACCCACTTAACAGGTGGTAGTGGACCCTATACCCATCCTACATCGTCGTCGACCCTAAATCATCAACAACAACATACTCATCTTACAGTTGGTTGTAGACCACCATACCATCCTGTTTGCAGTAGTTTACCCCATAGACATTGAAACGTAACATCGTTTTCTGTTGACGTTCCTACAAGACATTCTTTATAGATTTTCAACGCATAAACTAATGTATATGATGTTGAGTGGTGAAGCACTCCGGTTCTATGTCAAATTAAAAAAAAATTCAAATGTTTATTCAGGTAAAGTACATACATACAAGAGGTTATACAAAAATTTATAGATTTATAGATATAGCTAGTACACACAATGCCTAAAACCATTATTGCGCAAAGCGTTTCGGGCAGGAAAAACATTAAAGACTAAAACTTAATACTAATTGACATTAAAGTATAAAATGCGTTGAGAACAAATAAAAATAAAAAAGGGGGGAACATGGCAGAAAAAAACAGCACAAATACAATTAGGTCGACAAACAGCGATGTTTAACAAATAACAGACATGGGTTGACAATATAGGGGGTAAGGTAGGTTACAGGAAATTTATTAGGTAGTGCTTAGTTTTTATCTTCAACTGGTAGAGAGAGGTACAGTCTTTAACATGATTGGGAAGGTCATTCCACATTCTGGATCCCTTGATTTGTAGAGCATTTCTAGTTTGATTAAGTCATACTCTTGGAATATCAAAACGGTATTTGATTCTGGTGTGGTGCTCATGGGTTCTGTTACAACCTTCAATGAAACTTTTGAGGTCAGGATTGGCATTACAGTTGAGCGTTTTATATATATATATATATATATATATATATATATATATATATATATATATATATATATATATATATATATATAAATATATATATATATATATATATATATATATATATATATATATATATATATATATATATATATATATATATATATATATATGTCGTACCTAGTAGCCAGAACGCACTTATCTGCCTACTTTGCAAGGCCCGATTTGCCTAATAAGCCAAGTACAAATACATATCAGGCTTCCCCAGTCACTATGTTTTCTGCCGCCTGATTATTCTCCAGCTAGGGTTTCCCTTATGTTATGTTGTTCACTTTGGTGTCCTGTTATACTTAGTATTAGATTTGTTACATTCGCCTCACTGCTAATTCTAGACATTAGGACATTAGGTTTCTGCAGAATTTGTTACTAGGCTATAAGATTACGTTTTACTACGGGTGTACAATTTAGGATGTTTCGTGTACTTTGCGTTAGCCACGGCTATGTTATACATTTGTTAAGTCCTATTTAAAAGCCTGTTTTACTTCTGCAGAATTATTTATCATGTCAATAAAATTACGCCCCCAAGGCTTGGTGTCTTCCTTCCCCTGATCAGAAAATGGCCGACTGCCTTTTGACGAAAGGCGGTGGAGTTTCTGACGGGGGAAGGAAGAGACAATTGCGCATCGCGTCCCGCAGGCGTGGTGCGGCCAGCCTGGGTGGCATAAAAGGCGCGGGAAGTCAGGTCCCGCTCTCACTCCCTCTCCCGACCAGGTCCAAGATTCACGAAGATTCATATATATATATATATATATATATATATATATATATATATATATATATATATATATATATATATATATATATTCCCGCTATATATATATATATATATATATAATATATATATATAATATATATATATTATATATATATTATATATATATATATATATATATATATATATATATATATATATATATATATATACATATATATATATATATATATATATATATATATATATATATATATATATATATATATATATACATATATATACATATATATATATATATGTATACATATATATATACATATATATATATATATATATATATATATATATATATATACATATATATATATATATACATATATATACATATATATATATATATATATATATATACATATATATATATATATATATATATATATATATATATATATATATATATATATATATATATATATATATATATATATATATATATATATATTAAATATGACCGAAAAAGTAAGATTAGTAATTCTAACACGAATTTTCTCGATCTTTCTTATGTTTCTTTTCACTGTTGATGGTAATTCAAAGATCAACTTTCCAAAATTCATTTTTAAACCATACAAGCAGAACTTATTGCGGAAGGAGGAAAGAATCGAGGACACTACAGAAGCACCATACTGTCCCCCGAGCTCAAAGCGGCAGCTAAGAGCTTTCGTGAGAACAAGGAGATAGTTGTCAGGAGAGGCAACAAGTCGCCAATATACGTCATTCTTAAAAAAGACGAATATCTGGCGAAAATGAACCTCATGCTCTCTGACCAAACTAAATTCCAAAGGGTAACGAAGGACACTACAGCCGAACTGAAAGCAAAGGTCAGCAAATTGATCGAAACTGTGAACGCCAAGAAATCTGGACTCCACCTGCCAAAGATTATTGGGGAATATAAACCTGGATATGCGTATGGAAATGTCAAGACACACAAGCCTGGAAACCCACTTCGGCCAATCATTAGCCAGATACCCACACCCATGTACAGACTGGCGAAACGACTCAACGGCTTTCTGACTCCTTATGTTCCTTGCGCCTTCAGCCTGAAGTCTCCAAAGGAATTTGTTGACTTGCTGCGGGGAACACGGGCCACAGGGATAAGAGCCTCGTTGGACGTAGAATCTCTGTTTACCAACGTACCTGTGGATGAAACAATCGGGATGATAGCCGACAGAGTGTACCGTGATCCGGCCTGTACTCCTCTTGACATACCAGAAAACAGTCTAAGGAAACTACTCCAAGCTTGTACTAAAGAGGCACCCTTCTTGAGCCCGGATGGACACATGTATAAGCAAGTAGATGGGGTCGCCATGGGTTCTCCCCTAGGTGTTCTGTTTGCAAACTTCTACATGGGTACCATCGAGCAAAAAGTCTTAGTCGACATGAACTTGAAACCGGCCATATACTGTAGGTATGTTGATGACATTTTCACACAGGTACCTGATGTCAGACATCTGCAAGAGCTGAAGGAGGCATTTGAGCAGAATTCTGTGTTGCGTTTCACTTACGAGATGGAGAAGGATGGGAAGCTGCCCTTTCTAGATGTAACAGTCATGGAAAGGAGCGGAGTTTTCCACACTGCAGTCTACACTAAGGAAACAAACATAGGAATGTGCCCGAATGCCAACAGTGACTGCCTGGACAGTTACAAGAGGAGTGTTGTTAACGCTTATGTCGACCGTGCCCTCAGCCACAGCTCAGAATGGAAGCAAGTCGACGAAGAACTCTGCAGGGTAAGGCAGGTCCTAGTCAACAACGGCTTCTCCAATGGTTTCGTGGAAGATATCATAAGAAGGAAAGTGAAACGCCATGCAACCTCTGAAGAAACAACTAACACAACACCTATACCCCCTATTAGACTATTTTACAGGAACTTCTTTCCACAGCCCATAAAACGGAGGAAAGGGTCCTGAAAGATATTGTCAGTAGAAACGTTATCCCTACAGACAAAAATCAGAAGATACAACTGACAATTTACTATAAAACCAAAAAAAACGGCCAGCCTACTCGTGAGAAACTCTCCAGACACAAAGCAGAACGTTTTAAAAGAGACTAACGTCGTCTATGCCTTCAAATGCCCTCTTGGGGATTGTAAGCCTCAAAAAACTCAGTATATAGGCAAGACAACAACATCTCTTTCCGGGCGTTTAACGATGCATAAGCAACAGGGCTCCATTAAGGAACATATAGCCTCTTCCCACAACCAAACCATCACCAGAGAAATCTTAGCAAACAACACAGAAATCATCAATAGATACAGCGATAGCAGGCGGCTCGACGTCTGCGAGGCACTACACATCAAGAAGTCAACACCAGCAATTAACAGCCAATTAATGCACAACTATAGACTCCGCTCCAATATAGAAGCATCAAGAAATATGGGCCAATAAAAATAGGCCTTCTGCAGTTACCTACTTTTAATACCTGTTTGTATTTCATTGTTTCGTGTTCTGTCTTGTGCTAAAAGTTTATTTTAACCTCATCCAAAACTATTGTAACATGTCACTTCACCCAAATGTAGGTATAAAAACTCGAAAGATGTTTAAGCTCTATTCAGATAAAGTTGTGTGTGTTTGTGTAAACTAAATCTTTGAAAATGTAATAAGTTTTACGAAATGCGCTCAAGTGTCGCGTCAGACTAGAAATAAAAATGAATTATGGAGAATTGATCTTTGAATTACCATCAACAGTGAAAAGAAACGTAAGAAAGATCGAGAAAATTCGTGTTAGAATTATTAATCTTACCTTTTCGGTCATATTTAATAATATATGTCTACAGGAAAGACTGCTACCAAAATATACTAATATATTTTTTTTTTATTTATAAGGGGTACCACCTCTGGTGCAAGTGTAGGGACCCATAGCCTCGGAGAAGAAAATAAAGAGTACTCAGAGAAGACCTTGTGGATCCTCACTGAACACTTTGATATATATATATATATATATATATATATATATATATATATATATATATATATATATATATATATATATATATATATATATATACAATACACATGAGAGGATGTGTATTATATGTTAGACTTAATATCTAACATATTCAGAGATTTGAGTAGGGGTACTGAGTGATATTTGGGGCCAGAGTTGGATATTGTCCTAATAGCACCTTTGTGTTGAGTAGTTAGAGGACGTAAATGATTTTGGGTAGTAGAACCCCAAGCACAATACCATAGTTGAGATAAGGATAGATAAGAGAGTAATAGAGCGTCACTAGGGCCGGGTGAAGTACATAATATCTGATCTTAGAAAGAATGCCAACAGTTTTTGAAACTTTTTCTGATATATTTAGAATGTGTCCCTGAAAATTCAGCTTGTGGTCAATGAGAACGCCAAGGAATTTGCCATCTATTTTGTTACAAATTTGGGTATTGTTTATCTTGAGATTTAATTGATTAGAGAATTTATTGTCAAACAGAATATAGAACGTTTTGTCAATGTTATGGGTGAGTTTGTTGGTAGTTAGGCAAAGATTTACTTTATTTAGCTCAGTATTCACTGTGACATTTAGAGCAAGGGGGTCAGGACTGGAGTAAATGAAGGTTGTGTTGTCAGCAAATTGAATTGGTTTGAGGTGCTGGGAGGCATTTAGAAGGTCATTAATGTAGATGAGAAAGAGGAGAGGGCCAAGTATGCTGCCCTGAGGAACACCAATGTTGATGGGTAGGGTGGGAGAAATTGAATTATTCGCAGAAACATACTGGAGCCTGTCAGTAAGGTAAGATTTGAGGTATTGCAGGGAGTGACTTCTGACTCCATAATGATGTAATTTAAGAAGAAGGTTTTGGTGATTGACAGTGTCAAAAGCCTTACGCAGGTCCACAAATAACCCAACAGGGAACTCATTTTTATCAAGAGCTGTATGAATTAAGTTAAACATGCTAATAAGTGCATCGTTAGTGCTTTTTTGGGGTCTGAAGCCGTATTGACAAGAGCTAAGTATATTGTGCTTGTCTAGATAAGAGTAAAGCTGCTTGTAGATTAGTTTTTCAAATATTTTTGACAAATTAGGCAAGATTGATATAGGTCTGTAGTTAACATCGGTGAGATCACCACATTTGTGGACAGGGGTTACTCTCGCTTTTTTTTGGAATATCTGGAAAGGTTTGGAGTTCAAGTGACTTGTTGAAGAGCAAAGCAATAGCAGGGGCTAAAGATCTGCAGGCTTTTTTGTAAATTAAAGTTGGTATCTCCTCAAGGGCACTAGACTTGGTTTTAAGGGAAAGGATTATCTCATTAACATCTGTGGAAGAATTTGAAGGCTTTAGGTACAGAGACTGCGGATAGTTACCTGTAAGATAGTACTGAACATCAGTACTGGAAGATAGAATATCATTTGCAAGGGATAACCCAATGGAAGAGAAACACCTATTGAACTCAAAAGCAGTATCAGAGGCTGAAAGCTGACTATCGTTATTGGACAGGAGAATTGGTTTGTTATTTAAAATCTTTTTTGATCCTAATATTTGTGAAATTGTGCTCCATGTTTTTTTAATGTTGGCTATTGTTTGGGTAAATTTATCTTCGTAGTATTTAGTTTTGACTCTTCTAATTATTTTAGATAGCAATAACGAGTAATTCTTTGAAAATTCTTTGGAGACGGTTGCAAACCTATACTTCTTCTCAAGGTCATGTTTTTTATTAATGGATTTAAGTATTCACTTTGTAACCCAAGGATTGTTTAGCCTTTTGGTTGTGACTTGTTTCGTTAGCAGAAGACAGTGGGTGTTATAAAGGCTGAGAGTTTTTTAAAGAAAAGATTGCACTGCTAGATTGATGTCCCCTATGTTACCTAACTCGGACTCCCAGTTGACATTAGCAGCAGCAGCTATAAAATTGCCTATAGCAGTTTCATTGTACAGCCTAAAGCTTAACTCCCTTGTCTCTAGAAGTGGTTTGTTAATGTTAGTTAAGAGAAATGTGGGGTAATGGTCTGGAGTGCTATCGATGATTATACCTGAAGTAAGCGGAGAGGTTATGTTAGTCCAGATGTGATCTAGAGTCGTGGCAGTGCTATCAGTGATTCTAGTAGGTCTAGTGATAACAGACCTACTAACAGAACATGTAACAACTTATAGTGCTTATTATAATTTACTGGGAACAACTAATATTTCTCAAACCAAAACTATGAGCCTTCAGTAGGATGTAGCTGAATCTGTAATATTCCAAGACCATGGACTACAGGAAGCAAATTTCACAACCCATGTTCGACCTGAAAACTGCAATATTCCTTAAAATTGAACCACTTATTAATATTATGCTGTCTAAGGCGATGGACGGGTACTATTAGACGTAAATTGGTACGTGAGGAAGAGTTAGTGCCTTGAAAAAATATATAACTGGGAATATACCACATATGTACTAATTGATAAGTAACATACTGACTATAAGCATTAAGTCATATATGTGCTGTCTTGTTCGAGAGCGGGTTGCATTGTTGCTCGGTCCCTCCTTTTCCACTCCTCCCAATTGGATCCTACTGGTTCCTCTACTCCTACAATTATTTTTGCTCTTTTCCTTTACAACATTTGTTCAGGGCATTTTGCAGTTTCCTGTGAGGTACCTGCTTTCATAGCTGCTGCCTCTAAAGCGGTCTTGACACTTGTTGTTTTGCAGTATTTCTGCAAACGACAGTCACCTTGGAAGGCGCCCTCCATCAGCTTCGTCCCCAGTTTCCAGGAGGTTGCATACCCTGTACTGGTTCGAATTCTGATTTTCCCTGAGTCTCTTTATTTCCTCCTTGGCTTCCTCCAACTCAATCCTTTGACTCTGTATTAATGGATGCATTTCCTGCAGGTCCCTGCTGAATCCCAATTTAATTTTCTGCAGGTTTCTGCTGAATCCCATTTGCATTTCTTGCAATTCTCTGCCGAATCTCCCTAATGCCTGGCTGATCCATTTACAGGTAGTATCCACCATTCTTCCTTGTCCCTGTGTGTGGGGATGTCTCTCGATCATTTTTCCTGGCTGAGGGGTTAGGGTGGGATGGGTGAAAGAGAGAGAGAGAGAGAGAGAGAGTTTAATCAAATTAAACTTGACTCATAGAGAAATCTGGACGCGTTCAAGACGGTGTCAGGAAGGAACATGTCTCTTGGAACAACTCCACGCAGTAGGCAGATGTCAGTCGAGATGTACGGACGTACTAACTCTCATTAGAAAGTGGCGCCATGTTTGTGCACACACCAGGTAGCAGAGGACACACTTCGGCAAGTTCTACTGATCTTCCTACTGATCGGCAAGTTCTACTGATTTGAAAATTCGAGCTGAGAGATGTTAGTGTTTCCTGTTAGTTCTAGAAATCTTCACAAGATAAAATAAAGTGCAACATTTTCGTTTGACATATAAATTGTGATTACTAGAGCCAAACAGTTAGGACGAAGACTACCCACCCAAGAAGGGTGAGCTTCATTATATTAACAACTGTCTCCTTCAATGTATATAGCCCTCAAATAATTTACTTGCGTTACGATGTACTTATTTCGCATGTGAAATCGAGGGGTAAGGGGATAGCTACAACGAACTATTCTCTACCTACATTTGTCTGGACGCCATATTAATTCGAGGATACTCAGTGTGGCTCACATGTTCTAGACGGGTGTATGACTGGAGAATTAATAAATCACCTTTAACAGCTAAGCTGTGTTTTGTATTCAATAACACACTTAGCAGTAGACTAACCCTTAATAATATCTTAGTAACCTATTGGTATTCAATTGATTTATTGTTAGATAGGCTATGTACATGTAAAACCCCCCAAAATTGTGTGGACTGGGTAAAACCTGGCAGGAAATTAATTTAAAGATACAGTCCACTAGAAATACAGTCCATTTATTAAGTCTGCCATTTATTGTAAATTTAGAAGTAAATATTATAATAACAATATAACAAATAAGTTCCTGCTAGGAAATTCTCCAAAGCTAGTTACCTAAATTTGGTGGTGGGTCATCTAAGAAAATATAACTGGGAGAGGACTTCCTTACAGGTTATGCAGTACATGTGGTATATGGCAACAGGTTCTGCCCTAGCAAACATACAACTTAACTGTCCCAATTTTCCGCTGGTTACATCTTGTAATAATGTTGATACATCTTGTTAAAACATTTTTATGACGTATTAGAACGTTGTTACAACTTGCTATATTAGTTGATACATCTGGTTAGGAGTCAAAACTTATTTGAACGTTGTAGTAACGTCGTGGATGAACATGACAGAGGAACACATAATAACTGAGTGAGGAACAGGAAAGTAGAGCAGGTAATATATGAAGGCTGAAAATGATAATGCTCCACTTAATAATCCTAACTAATGCTTTCTAATTTTAAGTCACGTATCGTCACTGATTTAAACTGGATAAATTTTAAATCTGTAAATACATAGGTTAATATTGTTTTTGAAATAGTAATTATTGAACTAATTACCAGGTAACAGTAGACGTGGGAACGCAGGGCGCACAGGTATGACATAAATACATGTACGTGTAAGTTGAATTCAATATCAATAAGAGCTGCCTCGTATGGGCCTTAGGCCTTCACGAGTTTAATGTATTCTATAAATGAAAGGGCGACAATAACAACACCTTGTTATTCTAGTTGCAGGTTAGTCCAGTCATACAGTAAGTAGTGTTGTGCAGAAAATATGTACATATAAACTGTAAAAACACTCCTGCTTTGGTCTCAATATATTATGGTCAGCTAATAATTGTGGAATTGAAGAATTATGTAATGATGTTTTAATTACATAGTTACCGCATGTTTCCTTCAGTCTCAAGACGTTTTGCTCAGTTAACAACTGGTGGGATACATAATATCTTTATTAGTAATATTGTTTAACTAACATTGTCAACTCCTTATTTTCCCTTGTCTCAAGCTTGTGTGATCATATAACAACGTGTTTGATGAAGGATATCTTCAATGATCATCTTGTTTATCTGACAATGATAACAAAATGTTGCTCTCTTCTCAAGTCATTATTGTTAGATAACAACTAGTGAAGCACGATATCATAAATTATAATATTATTTATCAGGAGTAACATCGTGTTCCTCGTGCTTTAAGCTTGCATATTATGATAACTAATGGTGGTGTTCAGAATGTCTGTGACGGTATCGATGTTTCTCATGCATCCCTCATCCAATTCTCAAATTTCATCAGTTACATACCATTTATGTTTATATTGGTTGAATGGTGATGGCAACAATGTCTCTCTTTCCTCGAGCTAGTATTGCCAACATTATATTTTCAAAGGATTATGGTGTGCGATACTTATTAAGGTTAACTGACGATGGTAAAACTGGAGCCATCAGTTCACCCTTGTAAAGTCAGCTATTGTTGGGCGCTGCATAATGCTATTCTTCTGTTATCTATATAAATTAAAATGGAAATGTTCGTTTGTTCAAAATCGCTAATCTCCGAAAGTTCTTCACCGATTGCTTTGAAATTTTCACATAATGTCTCATTCGCATGCGAGCATTTTTATATATTAATACTATATTGATGTCGCGTCTGTGACGGAAAAAACATGCGTTTTTGAAAAAAACTGTATTTTTCATGTGTTTTTCATGTGAGAGAAATCTTCAAAACATCTTTACCGATTGCTTTCAAAATTTGACACAATATTGTATTCGAATAGGCGCGTGTTTTTCTATACCTATTATATACATGCCTTACATATAAAAGGAAAAAAACATGTTTTTTTCGGAAAAACAACGCCATCTGTTGGACGTAAGAGCAACACATGCTGTAATCTCCCAAAGTTTTCACCGATTCCTTTGAAATTTTGACACAACGTTCCATTCAAATATGTGCGTGTTATTATATATCTACTATATAGATGCCACACCTGTGACAGATAAAAATATGTGTTTTTTCAAAAACAGCGCTATCGTAACGTAATACGATGGCGTAATAGCATCTGCACATTATAGCAACACACACATGCAATAATAAATATGTTACGAATTCCATTTCAATGTTTCCGATAGCATTGATAAATTTCATTTCCATAGATTTCGATTTATTTTATTTTTTTAATTAATTATTTTGTGTGACATTGCATTGGAATTGACCTGAGTTGTTTACCATACTGTTCATTTCATATGTATAAGTATAAATGCCACACACCTGTGACAGGTAAAAATATTTTTTTTTTAAGAAATAGTGCCATCTGTTGCACGTAAGAGCAACAAAAAGCTATACTAAATATATTATGGATCCATTTCAATTTCTTCGATTGCATAGACAAATTAAATTTTCATACATTTCAATTTATTTTCACTTTGATTTAATTATTTTGTGTGACATTGCATTGGAACTGAGCTGTGTAGTTGACAATACCGTTCATTTCGTGAGTATAAGTATAGATGCCACACCTGTTACAGGTAAAAACATGATTGTTTTTAAGAAACAGTGCAATCTGTTGCACGTACGAGCAACACACACTATATAATATATGCTACAATTCCATTTCAATGTTTCCAATTGCATTGACAAATGGAATTTCCATAGGTTTCGATTTATATTCATTTTGATTTAATTATTTGGTGTGACATTGAGTTGGAATTGAGCTGTGTTGTTTACCGTATCGTTCATTTCGTGAGTATAGATTATTTTTATATTTTTTCATTGTTTTACATTTCATTTTTTATCTCTTTTCTTATAATTCAGTGATGGCAACATCTGATCATTTGGGAATGCATCGGACGAGGGAGTGGGGAATGGTGGGGACGACGAGGGAACTAGAGTGGGGGATAGTGGGAAAGACGAGGGGCAGTGATAATGGGGGTAATGATAATGGGGATAACGAGGTAATGGTGGGGAGGACGAGGGGAGAGAGAAGTTGGGGATGGTGGGGACGAGGGGACAGGGGAATGGAGAATGGTTGGGAGGACAAATGGACAGGGGATGGTGGGGAGGACGAGGAGACAAGGAAGTGGGCGATGGTGGGGAGGACAAGGGGACGGGGAAGGGGGGGAATTGTAGGCAGGATGAAGGTACAAGGGAGTGGGAGATGGTGGGGAGGACGAAGGAGTGTGGGATGGTGGGGAGGACAAAGGGACGTCGGGTGGGGGTGGGAGAATGGTGGGGAGTGGGGAATAGTTGGGAGGATGAGGGTGACAGGGGAGTGAGCAATGTTTGGGAGGACGAGGTGACAGGAAAGGGTGGAAAGTTGGTGAGGACTGGGATACAGGGAAGGTTGCTGTGGCTTAGAAACGCACATGTATTTCAGATCCACAGCAATGCGTGACCGGGTACAGCTAGTTAATAATAATAATAATAATAATTGTGATGGTTTATGCATAATGACAATTGTGGTATCTGTTGACAGGCAGGACAGCCCTTCACTGGTCCGCCAGAGGTGATCACAACAACACTGTGAAGGTCCTCCTCGACGCCGGAGCAAACATCAACGCTACAGATAATGAGGGTGAGAGTCACACTTATGCATCCAAACATTATATAACACTCATGTCACACAACACACCACACTTTTCATGTGACAAAATGCAATATTTATATTATATAATTATACCAACAGGAGAGAATGACTATTTGTCTGTTTAAAGTTAGAGGCAAAACTTTTCAAATAAAAATTGTGTTATAGTAATCTGCACCATTATTCACTGATTTTGGGAAAATTAATATAATATTTCTGCTGTGAATAATTTGCCCGTACTATCATCAAACAGACAAATCTCCCACAGTGTCAAAAGTTTCTCAAGCAACTACTTTATACCAGAGTAAGTGTAACTATTCTTGACTTAGTACTTCACACCACTCAGCCGCTCTCTGCCGACCCCCCCCCCCCTCCCCCACACACATTAGACTATTGCATTTTTTATAAGACAAATAGAGAGAGAGAGAGAGAGAGAGAGAGAGAGAGAGAGAGACAGACATCCAGAAAAAGAGAGACAGAGACACACAGAAACTCAGAAACAGAAACACAGCCAGAGAGATATAGACAGACAGAGAGAAGCAGAGACAAAGAAAGAGGAAGTGAATGAGACAGACAGTAGATAATGGGACGGATGGATAGACGAATAGGCGGATGAATAAATAGATAATCCATAAGAGGCGTGATGAGGGGTTCGGACCTATGCACTGGGTGTTCCCAACCACACGCTCCAGGTGACTAGGTCACGACATGGGCAAAAACATTGCAACCTGGAGTACTGCTGCATCCACTAGGACTCCTGAGCCATCCACTGGAGCCTAACCTGGGTTGTACACAATCCCCCCCCCCATGCACTCTGGCTCTGTCATTTTGGAATATTCTACCTCTGACGCTCCTCCTACAATACACAGAGAGTAATAACACTCTCGTGATGTATCATGTGACGAGGGTTCGAACCTATATGCTGGGTGTTCCCAGGCCAACACTCTTTGTGTATTGGAGGAGGAGCGTCAGAGATAGAACATTCCAAAAGGACAGAGCCAGAGTGCATGGGGGGGATTGTGAGAAACCATTGCTTCGGCTTCAGTGGAAGTCTCTAGATGTAGGAACATCAAAATGCTCTTACATCTGGCAAGGATGCAATCGCCCGCCATTTGCAATTTAAGGAACAATCCTGTGAATAAACCTACCAAACAATTGACATTCCTTCTTTAACAATACGTATCTGAAAAGTCTAAAATTTAAATAACACTAATTCAACGTATAATCCTACACATTCAGGACCAATCACACTAAATTAGATACATAAGTGAAGAGTCCCTACATCATCTGTATGTAAACAAATGCCATACGACACTGATCCATCTGCCACAATGCAGTACTGGACCCAGGGTCGTAACATCCTCTCACTGTTGACACCCAACACATAGACAATTATATTTTTCATTAGAGACAGACAGATACAGAGAGTCAGAGACAAAGACAACCAGAGACAGAGACAGACAGTAGATAAATGGATGAATTGATGGCTAGAAAGATGGATAGACAGATAAGTAGATTGATGGTTAGATGGATGTTTAGGTAAAAGAATGGATAGAGGAATAGATAGATGGACAGACAAATCGAAAGATAGTTTGATGAATTATTAGATATAATGATGATTAGGTGCTTGAGATAGATAGATGAAAAGAAAGCAAGATGGAGAGATGGACAGATAGACGGATGGAAAGCTAGATGGATAGTTAGCTAGATGGATAGAAAGCTAGATGGATAGATTTATGGATAGATGGCTTCACAAATGGATGGATAAGTAACTGCAAAGATGGATGGATAGAAAACTGGAAGGATAGATGAATAAAGATAAATGGACAGAGAAAGGGCAGATGAAAGGACAGAAGAGTGAATAGATAGAAGATGTTTAGATGCATGGATGTGTAGATGGATGGATAGATATTTTTCAATTTTATCTTATTATTTTACTTATATATTTACATATACAAGAGCTCTTACATTCTTGTACATTTCTGCAAAAGGTCAATAGATGGATAGATGGATGGATAAAGGGAAAGACGGATTGACAAAAGTACTGACAAATAGACAGAAGAGTTGATGTATGGACAAATGAGTAGACGTACAGGTGGACAGAGAGAAATATAGATAGGTGGATATATGGATTGCTAGATGGGTAGATTAGAGATAGATGAATAGATAGATTCTTAAATAGATGAATGAATAGATAGTTTGTTAGATAGCTGGACAGACTGATGAATGCATTGATTGCTGGGGGAATAGATGGATGGATAGAGGGATGGAGAGAAGACTAGACGTATGAAAGATGAATAGATAGAAGTATAGATTAATAGGTATATAGGTCAATGACTAGATAAAATGAGAGATACGTGGATGGATAGATAAATAGAGAGATATATGAAAGGATAGATATAGGGACAGATTGGAGACAGACAGACAGTCCCAGGCAACGCAGGGTACTCCTCCTGTACAGTATACTGCACAAATGCTGTCAAAATTCCCTAGAATAGGAACCAATAAATGTTTAATATTTATTGGCAACATTTTCACCAAAAAAATATAAACTCAAAATAAGAATCTTATTGTAACGCAACACATTACATGTATTATGGTACATAATCCAAAGTGTGGGTGAGAATATCAGTGTGTCTGTCTGGCTGTTTTACTGTTCGACGTTGGAGTCCACACGGTTAGGGCTAAACTCATCCAAAATCCCAAAGGGAATGGTCTGGTGTATAGGATGGACAATGGATAGTTGGGGTTGTTAGAATTCAAGAGGTAACAGCATGCCAGAGTCTCATTCAGACCCCAACACAGGTTTTTGGCGAGGCTCGCCATCTGCACAGATAATTTCGAAACAAACGTTCAGAACAATATTTTCTTTTACAGTAATATGTACCATTATACACTGATCTCGGAAAAATTAACAGAAATTAACTGCTGTCAATAATTTGGCCGTACTCACATAAAACAGTCGATTCTTCCACAGCTTTAATTAAAGGTTTCTCAAGCCACAGCTATTTATCAGAGTAAGGGGTAACTTATTTGTTTAGTATGTCAAACACACACGACTTTTCTCGCTGGCGATCACCCACACATTAGACAATTATATTTGTTATGAGAGAGCTAAAGACAGAGACCGAGAAATACAAAGACAGAGACATGCAGTCAGTAACAGGCAGAGACAGAGACAGAAGGAATAAATAGAGGCTGATAGACAGAGAAAGAGAGAGAGAAAGAGACCGAAAGACAGAAAGGGAGATTGACAGAGCGCAGATAGACGTATGCATAGATAGATAGATTGACGGATATATTTATGGACAGAGAGACAGATTGAGATATAGATAAACAGATGAGTATGATGGATAGATAGATGGAGGAGTAGATTTTTGGATGGATATATGGCTGGCTACATAAAGACATATATGAATAGAAGACATATATGAAGACGGGTAGATAGCTGGATAAATAGATAGATGGATAGGTGAATAAAAAGACGGGTCGATAGATAGATAGATTCATGTATATAGGGATGGATAGATATATGATTGAAAGATGAGTAGATGCATGGATAGACTGGTGGATAGATGCATGGATAGTCTGATGGATACATGGACGGATAGATAGATGGATAGATACATGGAGGGATTGCGGATAGATATATGGATAGAATAATAGTTGGTGGATGGATTATGCATGGATGGATACTTAATCCATTTACAACCATATGTGTATTGATGGATACATAGATGGTCAGGCAGATATATAGACAGATGTTCTGATAAATGAATGGATAATTGGATTGATAAATATAGATGGTTGAATTAATGGATAAATAGATGGATGGGTAGATGGATAGATGTATGGACAGATGGATGGACAGATTGATACCAGAGAGAGATAAATAGTTAGAGTTATGGATTAATGGATAGATAATTTAATCGAATGTTTTTTAGATAGATGGACAGTAAAATGTTCAGTTAAATGCACAGATAGATGTATGTACAGTAGGGTAGATAGCTTTAAAAATGGATAGATTGATGGGTAGATAGTTGGATAAATATATGGATATATAGATGGTCTGTGAGAAATATAACCAACTTATTATATATATATATATATATAACTACCTAATAAATATTTTTAATAATATACAGCTAAGAGGTTTAGTTTTCTGTTAAGCTTATAAGACTAACCACAAATTATAACTACTTAAATTGAGTAATTATGAGAATAATTCTTTTCTTATTAAACAATGTATTATAATAATGTTAATACTGGGCTGACATGACATGTGTGATGCCACTCAGCTCCATGTCACGTCAACCAGCTTCACGTCATCACGATGAATGTGTAACTGAACTACTTCTTTAGCCTCGATGGTGACTTAGGGTGTGGAGATAATATCAAACATATTATATTTTAAACAAACTTATATATTCCGTTCAGATTCTGTAAAGATTCGAATTACCCAGCCCAACTGCCAATTTAGTAACTAATAGTTCGGAAATGAAGGTGGAGGTGAGTGTGGGGGAGGGAGGAACGGCCATAATGGTCTGGACGGAATGAGAGCTTGATCAAGGGTTAGTGTGCGGGAGGGAGGAACGCCCATAATGGTATGGACGGCATGAGAACTTGACCGAGGGTGAATGTGGTATAGGTAGGACTGGCCATAGTAGTCTGGATGACATGTGAACTGGTCTGAGCGTAAGTGTGGTGGAGGTAGGACTGACATATTGGTCTGGACAGATTGAGAACTTGACAAACAGCACTGGGAGTATAGGGGAAGACTGGCCATAATGATCTGAGTAGCATAGGTTGAGACTAGAACCGTCTGCGGTACCTGAGCAGGTGAGCTCATTAAGCCCCGCTGCTCAGGTGAGCACAGGTGCATAGTCACAATAGAGTCTGGGGGGGGGGGATTCCCCGGATGTTTTGACGCATGTCAGCGCATGGCATCTGGGTGCCATGTTATTCAAAATGTTATTTTGGACTGCGGAAAAAATATTGATTTCCACGTTACGTTACATTGTGTTACAGAGGGCTAAAACTGGCAGACACCAATATTTATATGGTAAGAGATGTAATGAAGATGGACTAAGTCTCACTTTTCATTTCAAAACGTTATTTGGTCTGTAGAAAGTTTATTTTCACATTACGTTACAATGTGCTACAGAGGGTAAAACTGGTAGACACCAATATTTATATGGTAAGAGATGAAATGGAGATGGACTAAGTCTCACTTTTCATTTTAAAATGATATTTTGGACTGCAGAAAGTTGATGATTTCCGTGTTATGTTATGTTACAAATGTTACAGGGGCTAAAACTGTAGACAGTAATATTTATATGGTAAGAGATGTAATGGAGATCTGGTGTTTGGCTAAACGTGGTTAACATTTCAATAATGATATTCGGACATCGGACAGAAAGTTGATTTCCACATTACGTTACTAAGTGCCTCGCTTACTCCTTCAGTATAAGTGTTGAACATAATGCGACATTATCTTGCTATGATATTACGAGTCAACTGTTGTGCACAGTGCAATACAGTCCTAATGGCATAAACCAAGTTGATGTCATTTTTTCAAAAAACTTTTTCAAAGTTTTCCACGTTATGATGATATAACGCGATACAACCACGTGCTAATATTTTATTTGTGTTTAGAATGTAAGGGCTATAGGAGATTTTCTAGACTTGCATAAATTTTCAAATGCTGTTAATTTGAACAGCAGCAGAAAGTTTATTTTCCCGCATTACGTTGTATTGACGACTATGTTTTTTCCACATTAGTTTTATATATGTTTAATTTGCTTGGAATTTGTATGTGGGGAACATTGCTCACTTAAGGCAGAGAAAGAGAATGAATGACGTGTTTGAGGTAAAGCGAGGAGTGACCGCATTGTGTATGTATGTTTGTTTATTTTACCATGATAAATATGAAGCTACATTATGTTATTTCTACCAGTTATTGAATAAACCTTCCATCTATCATCATATTATCATGCAAGAAGAGCCACACATCTATGGATCATACAATAAAATCAGCAGACTTCTAGATGTTACTACTGCTCGGCTTAGACTCGGTTACAAGTATCTCTGGGAATTCTCATTATCTGCTGATGTAGACCTGACCAAATGTAAACTGTGTCAACAAAATTATTCGCACACCCTCCGTCACTATGTGATGGAGTGCGAAAAGATACGTGAATTTAGAGAGAATTCTATAAGCAATGTTCCAGCGATGTGTAAATATTTCATTCAAAATGATCTGCTACCAGAAATTTTAGCCAAATATCCCCAGTTTGCTAACTGTAGGTAGTAACTGAGTGATTGTAACCTATCCACCGCTGCCCACTGGATGGGGGGCGGTGTGCAGGACAAACATATAATTTTTGACACTAGATCTCCACAAATGTCAGTTGCTTAATTTAGAACCTGCACTTGAGGTCGATCTCGAACCCATTGTTGATGTGACGACTTATATTGAATTTTGTAACTAGCTCATCAAGATTGTAACTTGCTTAGCTAAATGAATTCTGGGGTTCATTCCCTGAGCCCACTATGTGCCTCTGTAACCCTTTCCACTACCGCCCACAAGATGGGTATGGGGTGCATAATAAATGAACTAAACTAACTAACTAAACTAACTATTGAATAAACAACACGTTAGAAGATACAAGAACTAAACAAGCTTGTGCTAATATTTTTATTGTGTTTGGAATGTAAGGGCTATAGGAGATTGTCTAGACTTCATTACATTTTCAACTATTTCACTAACGTCTCATCCGGTCTTATTCTCATCGATTGCCGTTTACATTTGGATAATGTAGGTCTTAGAGACAGCCTTGAACTCGGGATAATGAACAAGTCAATTTATTAATAGTATCAAGACTATGTTTTTCCACATTAGTCTTATATATGTTTACTTTTCTTGGAATTTGTATGTGGGGAACATTGCTCACTTAAGGGAGAGAGAATGAATGGCGCGTTTGAGGTATAGTGAGGACTGACCGCGCTGTGTGTGGGATATTTGGGCTTGATTCTGATTAATTAATAATTAAAGTAGTAAATTAAATTGCGAAGGACCACCCGCTTTTAAAGTAAAGAGGGAAACTGAGAATTTCAGATCATTAGATAAAATTCTAGAGAAAACCAGTGACTATGGATATAATTAGAAAGTATGATCATAAGAATAATTAATGGGCTGTATTATTAAAGAAACAAACCTCAAACACCTACATTGGGGGGTTATTACTGGAGGTCAGTACGTCCAGGAATCAGTGTGGTTCGTTCACTAATTCAATTAATAATAATCTAATCCTATAAATAATGCTGAATATAATATTATTCATATAAAGAAGGACATGAATATGAGCATAATAATGAGTTACAGTAAATCACACATTATGTTGAACATTCTGAATGTATCAAATTGCTAGAATATGGAAAAAAAGAAATAAGCCTTAGCTTGTAGTAGGTTCCTTTAGATAACCCTGGAAGTCCTCTCAATCTCCAAGTCTGGTACACTGATGAATGGTACGGTTAACATGGAGAAGACAGCATGAGGAATTCGTCTCTCGAGCTGCAAGATAAATAACTACCAGTAGCAATTGATTTAACTACTCAATTCATATTCAAGATTATTGATATCTACAGATGGAATTCTAATCACCTGTTATTAGGTGTTATCTCGCCGCGTGACGCGCAATCACCCCGCTATTATTAAACCTGTAAATGATGCATCAAATAAAAGGTACTTAGCTGTGGGCACTGTATAAGTATTAAGATTGCCGTAATTTCGCATCCCAGGCTCCGGTGAACCTATCCTGGATTGATGCGTTTCAAGCTGGCTGATCACGTGTCGTCAGGAACCAAGTCTAGGGGTCCCTTATTTAACACCAGCACTAGTTGAAGATATTATCTGCAAGGTCGTTCACGCCTCACAGTGGCGGCTTTCATCTGTGGATGGCCACACTTGTCCTATTTGCTGGACAATAGCGTATTCTTATGAGTACGGTGAGCGCAAGTTTGCTTCCTTTCAGCTCTGCACGTGTCCACGCACCGACTGAGGATGGCGTCCCCCAACCCACGCCGAGTCGACGTTCACAACACAAATTATTGTCTTGAACATTAATATTTCTCGCATTCGCGCTTGAAACTCTAAAGACTGGACGGGTTTATTATTTAGAGGAACGAAATATTATTATTTAACTATTTGAGAATAGTAAACATATAAGGGAGAGGAATTAATGTCTCCCCATGGCACTCATTAATGACGTTAACACTAAAGCGAGGTAGACGCTATGATTCTAACGCTCTATACGGCTTTTAGTTAGAGAACAATTCCTCTGCAATCAGTTGTCATACAGAATGCTTTAATTATGGAGAATCGTATTTAATTCTCACACAAATTGAATATAATGTGCTTTACTGTAAAGAAATCTGACGCAATACTGGCGTCAGGTGACGTGAGAATTCTAGCCTAATGCACAGATGAATTATTAGTACAGGAGAATTCTACGAGTTGTTAATTTTACTTACTACAATATTAATATGGTTAGTAATAAGTAATGAGAATACAACAATGCTGTATTCGATGTTGGAAATATCCAACATAACTCCGGGGGGGGATTCCCAGGGTCGCAGTGTACTGTGTTGTACTGACCTATCCCGAAGTAATATTAAGATTAATACATTAGGATGTTAATATGTTAGTATGTTAGTACACACATAACGAACGTCCCGGATTTATCAAGGACTTACAAGAATTTGAGTCTTGTTATTTACATGTCAACTGAAACATGTTGTTTGTAGCCTACACAATATTTATAAAATTTAACTCTCCCAATTTAAACTAACAGAATCTACAGTGATGCGATATCTTGGGTCACAGTGACGTGTAATGTTTCGTTACGTGATATCACGTCGTAGTATCATCACAGTTTTCTTAGTGGGAAATGAAGGAAATTATTCTTCTTCAGAGTTATAATAGGCTCGCAAATTCCGCCTACATTGTTGAGCTGCAGCTCTAGTGGGACGGTTGCTTGGAGGAACAAATTCATTGTCCTCTGAAATTACTGGGGAAGCTGGATCTGACGGATATTCTTGTTCAGTCAGTTCTAGGGGAACCAGCTTCTCTAAAGTTTTTAGAGTAGTGTTGCCTTTGCATAAGACCTTAACCACTCTTAGGACACCTTGTCGATCTGGGTGAATGGTGACGATTTTTCCTATAGGCCACTCGGACCTTGGTCCATCACTGTCGACTAGTACAAGGTCTCCAGGTTTTAATTGTACCTTATTGTAAGGACTCGAAGCTCCGTAGTGGTACTCTCGTAGAGCTGTGAGGTATTCTCGAGTCCACACCTCATTCCACCTGTTAATAACTCTAGAAAGATGCTGGTAGCTTTCCACCAAGTCTCCTCTGGTCACATGGGACGGGTCTACAGGGTCCTCTTCGGCTAAGGGGATGAGAGGGCTCAGTAGACCTCCATGGATCAAGTGAGAGGGGCTCAGTGGTTCTCTCTGGGTGTAATCATCAGACAGGTAGGTGATCGGGCGATTATTGACTCGCGCCTCGATTTCCACAACAATAGTTTGGAGTTCTGAGTAACTGACCTTTTGTCGGTGTAACGTTTTCCTTAGACATCTTTTGACTGTGCCTACCATTCGCTCATAGAACCCACCTTGCCAAGGGGCTCTTGGTGCTATGAATTTCCAGTGGCATTGTTTTCTTTGTAAGACGGATTGCACTTCAGGGTGGTTCCAGACTTCTCGCAAACAACTTTCTCCCGCTACAAAATTAGATCCGTTGTCTGATATCATTAATCTAGGACATGATCGACGGGCAGCAAATCTGCGGAAAGCTTGAATGAAAGCTTCAGCACTCATGTCTGGGGTGACCTCTAAGTGCACGCCTCTGGTTGTAGCACAGGTAAAGAGACAAATGTAAGCCTTCACTGGTATATTATCTGGGTTACCAGTGAGGAGTAAGGCTCCTGTATAATCTACTCCAGTGGTTTCGAATGGACGAAGATGAACTACTCGCTCTTCTGGGAGTGGAGGAGGTCCTGGGTAAGGACAGACTCTAGCGTCGTATCTCTTACAGATTACACAGATTTAATAATGGTCTTAACAGTCTGACGACCTTGAGGAAGCCAGTACTTTTGTCTAAGGTCGGTGAGAGTATCTAAAACTCCACCATGTAGGGTACCATATTGATGGTGATGTAAGACAAAAAGTTTAGTTATGATGTGGTGGCGAGGTAAAAGGATTGGGTTCTTAGTGTCTAAGTCAGTCTTTGCATGTAGCAAACGTCCTCCACATCGTAGTATGTTATGAGTGTTGACATCGTACCAGATGCCCAGAGATTTAGTGAGTTTATCCGGAAGATTCTCAAATTCGCTTCCATAAGTCTCTTGCTGCGCCCGCTTAATCCAATAGTGAACAGGATTGGGAAATTTGTGTCGAATCCCTACTTTAGAGAGAAAATCAAACACGTGTGCAGTCACTCGTAACAATTTGCTTAAATTGGAATAATGATGAGGATTAATGGCTAATGTTCGCTGAGGCTCTGGTTCCTTCATGGGAGCGGTGATACTGGTCACTATGACTTGTGGCTTTTGTTTGGGCCACTGACCACCAACAAGCCATGAAGGTCCGTTGAACCACAGCGAAGATTTGACAAGTTGTTTTAATGTCAATCCTCTCGACAAATAATCTGCAGGATTGTCCTTAGTAGGGACATGTCTAAACTTATAACCTGCGGATAAATCATGAATCTCCCTGACGCGATTACTGACGTAAGGAGTTTTGTTGTTATTGTTTCTTACCCATTGTAAGACTGCCTCGTTGTCTGACCACACTACAATCTCACCAAAGTGGATATTACTGAGTGTCTTTGCCAGGCAATGGGCCAATCTTACTCCCACTAGCAATGCAGTCAACTCCATCTGAGGTAAGGATCTCTTCTTGATGGGAGCAACTCTTGCTTTTGATGTGAGTAAAATTGATTGAGCACTGTTAACTAAATAGGCTGCTGCGCCATATGCTTTGCCAGAGGCCTCGCAAAAAACGTGCAAATTGGTGGGTAAGTTTGGTCCTGAAGCATTACGTGGAAATTTCAAAACACCTAACTGATTAAAATCCGTTGAGAGTATTTGCCATTTGGCTTGTAACTCACTTGGTAACGGATCATCCCATCCCATATGTTGTTGCCAGCACTCCTGCATTAGGAGTTTGCCCCTTATTAATATAGGACTAAGTAGGCCTAAAGGGTCAAATGGTTGACTGACAAATGAGAGCAGTGTTCTCATGGTAAGGGTTGAGTTATCAGTTTGCACTGACTTGACATTCATTTCGTCAGTGTTGGTGTTCCATTCCACGCCTAGAACCTTTAAGTTACTGGGTACCTGATAATTGGGAAATTCTTTCTCAATTAACTGGTTAAGCAGTTTATTATTTGAGGCCCATGACTGTAGAGGCATATTAGCTCCTAACAGTTCACGGTTAGCCTCATGGTAGATTTCTACCAGATCAGTTTGATCATTAGTTGTCCCCTGGAAATTGTCGACATATAAGTTGTCGCTAATGGTTGCCTTATAAGGTCTGTCTGATTTCCTCAAATGCGTGTCTAATGTTGCTTGCAAAAGAAACGGTGAGGATGTAGCACCAAATAATACAGAGGCGAACCGATAGGTGATTATTTCACTGTTAGGATCCAGTGGATCCTTGTACCAGAGGAATTTTGTGTAGTCACGATCTTCCTCCTGCAATCCTACTCGGAGAAAGGCTTTGCTGATGTCAGCAGTGTAGGCAAAAATGCCTGTGCGAAATCGTAACAACACGTCATGTAGCCTTTGTGTTAGGCTAGGTCCCGTTTGGAGACATTCATTTAGAGACACACTATTAGGCTTTACTTTAGCACTGCAATTAAAGACAATACGAATAGGTGTTGTCAGTGAGTCTTTCACCACAGCATGGTGTGGTAAATAATGACCTGTTTTTCGGTCATCGTGTTCAACAACTTCAATGAACTTGTTGTTAAGTTGTTGTTGGATAAGTTGGTGATACATGGTTAATTTTTCTGGCTGCTTCTGCAGTCGTGTTAATTGAGACCGCAATTGTGAGGCTGCCATAAAATAATTCACTGGAAGTTGGGGATGATCTAACTTCCATGGAAGTCTTACCCAGTATTGTTTATTTGAGTAGACAACTGTATCCAGATATTGCTGGTAAGTCCACGTATCATCTGGACTTGGTTGCTCAGGGATGATGCCTAACGTATCTAAATCCCACAAACGATGTATTGGTGGGTCAGACTCAATGTCCTCGGCTATTTCCCTGAAGCGTAGGGGTGACTGCTCTAAGCCTAGTCACGCCACAATTACATTATTGGTTTGTTGGTTTGTGGGCGCTGGACCTTGTCTGAAAAGCACGGGTCCTGTGAGCAATTTGCCACCTGCGGACGACAACAAATTCATACCATGTTGCCTAGTGCATCCAGTGATAAACTTGTAATAATGATCCGCGCCTATTAATATTCCAATATCTGTGAGACAATCGGAATTTATTTTATGATCCGCTAGCCTCATGCGGTTTCGCTTAAGGTGTCTCGCTGTGCGAGCTAATCCTGTGACCTGCAGGTCCGTAGGAATCTTATCCACTACCACCGCATGGATTGGGCTAGCAGAGGATCCTAGTCTAACTAGTAATTTAACTACCTTGTAGTCACGTGGTCCACTATTTGATAGGAAACCAGAAATGTTTAACTTCACACTTTTGGTAGGTTTTAAATTTAAATCATCTACCAACTGTTGCGTGATGAAGGTTTTTTGGGAACCTTGGTCAAAGAGACCTCTACTGTTAATCCTAGATCTTCGGTTTATTAATTTAAGCTGAGCAGTAGGCAAGGTAGTACTGTTGCCTGACTCAGTAGCGAGTACATTCACTTCGTGATGTACTTTACAATATTGCACTGCAGTAGAATTAGTAAAATTCTCTCCAGTGGTTATAGTTGGTGTAGGAGATTTCCTACATAAGGCGTAGTGGTGTACACCCTGGTTACAACGGTTGCAAGTACGTAGTGGTACTGCACATTTCTTGGGGTCATGAGAACCCATACATTTAGTGCATTTGTGCAATTCCTGTAACCTTTTAACTCTAGCATTATACGTAGGATAAGCTGAGCATTGGGAAGTGGTGTGTTCCTGATTGCAGAACAGACACTTTCTTTGATTAATAGACTTAGTCTCTTTAGTAGACAAGTCATGAGTTATCTCTGAAGGAGATACTGAGTAGGTACCTACATTTCCACTTCTTTTCCTGATGGATGGAGTGGGTTTGGATTTATATTTATTAGACTTACTTGGAGTCTGTTTAGGTTTAACTGAAATATCAGTATTAATTGGTTTGGACTCAGGTTTAATTTTGTCATGAGTCTTTAACCTATTAACGGTGATCCTCAACCCCTCGAAAATCTGATCGAGAGTAAGAAACTCAGTATTATAATGTGAGCAGAGCTCTGTCAAGACGTTTCGAGGTAATTTCCTCTGTAACTATAGCTTGATAGACCATTCAGAACTAGGTATATTAACCTTAGTACCTAAGGCCTTTACTAGAGACTCTACTTCTAGTCTGAAGCTTTGAAGTGACTCTGGTCTACTGTTTGGTGCATTCAGATCTAGTAATTGATAATAAAGGGTGGCTATACTTAACTCTTTGTTGCAATAGTTTAACTTCAGGAGTTTTATAGCTTCCTCATAATTACTCTCATTAAGATTAAGGTTATGTATGACCTTTTTAGCCTCTCCTTTGAGAAGACTGAGTAGGTATGAAAATTTAGAAACTTTGTCTAGAGACTGTTTCTTATGGATGTGAACTTCAAAGGAAGTCCAAAAATTATCCCAATTTTCTGTATCTAATCCTGCAAAGGTGGGCAAGTCTAGAGTAGGTAAACGGACCTCAGGTAAGTGATTATTGAAGTGAGACCCAGTGTTGCTGGCATTGGATCCAGACTGTTTGGCTAATTTAGATAGCCTGAAAATTTTATCATGAGTCTCCTCTTCATATTGGGAGATGTCGGTTACTATTTGACTTACTTCATCAGGATCAATTTCTACAGTATTTAGCAGAGCAAGATAAGATTGAACTGCAGTTCTGACTTGATCAAATTTCAGATCAGCCAATCTAACTGTTGACTCTAAGTGATAAGAGTCAATGGGATTATCTTTAGTTAAGTCATCAGCCTTATTAATTAATCTGGTCAAGTGACCTTTAAGGCCAATGTAGGTTCTCCTCAATTGTTCAGGAGTAGCCATGTTGGGCTTAGGTTCAAACTTCACAGTGTTAGGGTATGTATTACTAATGAAGCTTGGGTACTTGTTCATTAGTGAACAGGTAACATTAATTGTAGCCTAAATTAAGGTGACTACTTTATATTTTACCTCACTTGAGGTTGAATGTACCTACCTACCTAACAACAAATAGCTAGATATTTTGTGTACTGTCTGAACTCCACCATTAGTTCTCGTCCGGTTAGCTCATTCTTATCACCATCAGAGTTAATGGAGATAATCCAGCAATACACAAAATAGATACACAAAATAATGCATACAAGAGAAATATTATGGAGACACTCCAATCAGAGTTATCTCAAAAATTTATCCCACCCTATAGAGGGTCAGCACAAATAATGTAATATATACACAACACTGACTAGTTTAGATCTAGTCGTAATAATTCCTAACTAAGAACTATAAAATTATTTAGTCTGGGCTTGTACCAAATTCAGCACAATCTCAGCCTAAATTCTACCTAATAACATGGGTAAAGATTATTGTGGTGCAATAAGGTAAATATAGTTGTGCTGTATTTTTGGGTTTTTGTTTTATAAGAGTGCTCTTGCACACACAGGTGAACAATTATGTACAGTTAAGTTTGGCTTGCTAGCCACAGCCTTTTGTGATGGTTGATGGTGTTAATTAACTTGTCAACCACATGCAACCTAGATTCCCCTGACAAATGTACACCGTCTCTGTTCAGGTTCTGTCTGTAAGGTCTGGCTGTAAATTGGATATATGTGGCATCCAATCTCACTCGTTTTTTTAGCCTGAAATTTATGTACTTAGCAGCTCTCAGGTAGTATTCCGGAGTTACTCCCCAACGATTATCTGGACTTGGTTGGCGAGGTTCCACTAATGTGAATACTACTGATTCACTGATGAGCTTGAAAGAAGAAATTATGTTTTTGAGGTGTTTGATCACCTCGGCTGGATGGCGAGTGGGGTGGATGTCATTACCACCTAAGTATATGATGGTTAGGTGGTGAGGCCACTCTAACGCAGGTGTTAGGGTGGTGTTATTGTAAAAGTTATGAGCTGTTGCTCCTGGTGACCTAAAGATTCTCACCTCGGTGTGAGGTATAGGTCTAATTGTTGTGGGTAATTGGCTATGACCCACTAAAGCCACTTTATACATGAGGTAAAAGTAGCAATATGTTAGTGTGATCTAGGCTAACTGATGTGTTACAATGTTAGTTGACACAATTAATTAAATAGTTAGTCTAGCTTCTATCACACAAGGATTAGTTATTAATGGTTAATAATTTGATTATAAATTTAATGCCTATCCGGTTCGATAAGGACCATAATGTGGGATATTTGGGCTTGATTCTGATTAATTAATAATTAAAGTAGTAAATTAAATTACGAAGGACCACCCGCTTTTAAAGTAAAGAGGGAAACTGAGAATTTCAGATCATTAGATAAATTTCTAGAGAAAACCAGTGACTATGGATATAACTAGAAAGTATGATCATAAGAATAATTAATGGGCTGTATTATTAAAGAACAAACCTCAAACACCTACATTGGGGGGTTATTACTGGAGGTCAGTACGTCCAGGAATCAGTGTGGTTCGTTCACTAATTCAATTAATAATAATCTAATCCTATAAATAATGCTGAATATAATATTATTCATATAAAGGAGGACATGAATATGAGCATAGTAATGAGTTACAGTAAATCACACATTATGTTGAACATTCTGAATGTATCAAATTGCTAGAATATGGAAAAAAAGAAATAAGCCTTAGCTTGTAGTAGGTTCCTTTAGATAACCCTGGAAGTCCTCTTAATCTCCAAGTCTGGTACACTGATGAATGGTACGGTTAACATGGAGAAGACAGCATGAGGAATTCGTCTCTCGAGCTGCAAGATAAATAACTACCAGTAGCAATTGATTTAACTACTCAATTCATATTCAAGATTATTGATATCTACAGATGGAATTCTAATCACCTGTTATTAGGTGTTATCTCGCCGCGTGACGCGCAATCACCCCGCTATTATTAAACCTGTAAATGATGCATCAAATAAAAGGTACTTAGCTGTGGGCACTGTATAAGTATTAAGATTGCCGTAATTTCGCATCCCAGGCTCCGGTGAACCTATCCTGGATTGATGCGTTTCAAGCTGGCTGATCACGTGTCGTCAGGAACCAAGTCTAGGGGTCCCTTATTTAACACCAGCACTAGTTGAAGATATTATCTGCAAGGTCGTTCACGCCTCACAGTGGCGGCTTTCATCTGTGGATGGCCACACTTGTCCTATTTGCTGGACAATAGCGTATTCTTATGAGTACGGTGAGCGCAAGTTTGCTTCCTTTCAGCTCTGCACGTGTCCACGCACCGACTGAGGATGGCGTCCCCCAACCCACGCCGAGTCGACGTTCACAACACAAATTATTGTCTTGAACATTAATATTTCTCGCATTCGCGCTTGAAACTCTAAAGACTGGACGGGTTTATTATTTAGAGGAACGAAATATTATTATTTAACTATTTGAGAATAGTAAACATATAAGGGAGAGGAATTAATGTCTCCCCATGGCATTCATTAATGACGTTAACACTAAAGCGAGGTAGACGCTATGATTCTAACGCTCTATACGGCTTTTAGTTAGAGAACAATTCGTCTGCAATCAGTTGTCATACAGAATGCTTTAATTATGGAGAATCGTATTTAATTCTCACACAAATTGAATATAATGTGCTTTACTGTAAAGAAATCTGACGCAATACTGGTGTCAGGTGACGTGAGAATTCTAGCCTAATGCACAGATGAATTATTAGTACATGAGAATTCTACGAGTTGTTAATTTTACTTACTACAATATTAATATGGTTAGTAATAAGTAATGAGAATACAACAATGCTGTATTCGATGTTGGAAATATCCAACACTGTGTATGTTTTACCACGATGAATATGAAGCTACAATATGTTATGTCTACCAGTTTTTGAAAAAACGCTACTTTACGTTAGGTGATACAAGAACTAAACAAGCTTGTGCTAATATTTTTATTGTGTTTGGAATGTAAGGGCTAAACACGGTACACATTTCAATATTGTTATTCAGACATCGGACAGAAAGTTGCTCGTTACTCTTAAAATGATATTTGGGCAAAGAACGATGTTAACATGTTGGTCACGTTAATGATATTTGGGCAAAGAACAATGTCACCATGATGGTCATGTTACGTTAATGTTACCATGTTGCTCACGTTATGATACAAGGTTACACATAATACTAAAGGCTTTGCACAAAAAATCGATGTAGGGGAGGGGGGGGGGTGAAGGTTGATGGAAAGGGGGAGGAGGGGCTGGGGGGTGGGGTGACCTGTTGGAGCGTAGGATAGGTGCTTGCGGTGCTGGCTCATTTAGCCAGTTATGTGTTAGTCTTCCCAGAGGGGAGTCGCCCACAAAAGCTCTCTCTCCCGCCCAGGCCTCCATTTGGAATTTGTCTGTTGAGGTCCTTGCTCACCTTTGAGAAAGAACAATGACACACTCAATGCTATGTGCCGGTGTGAGCTGTGTCAGGAGAGAGTATGGTACGGCGTATTGCTGTTACTCCCAGCAGTGTGGTGGTGGTGTTGGTATGTGGTATGTCCTGCTATATGGATGGAGGGGGGAGGGGTGGGCATGACTGACTATGGTAGAGGCAGATGATGACATTCGCAACAGTTAGGCCTCAATCTTTAAAGAGGTAATCCCATGTGGTCATGTGGTGTCTCTCCTCATAGCTATGTGGTAGGTATGGCCCATATATCCTTAGCGCTCTGGAAGCAGGGAGGGTACATAAAACTGTCATTCTTTAAGAAAAAATAATGATTCCACTTTCACACACAAACCCACTGCCAGCTGTTACCTCCCTTTCCCCTCCTTCTCCCTCATTCTCCCCTCCCATCTTAAGACCCTGGATTCTCACACTCCCCTCAACACTTCCTGGCCATGTAGGGGGAACTAATAGACGTCATTGATCACCACCAACACAGCTGCATTGGCTGAGAAAAGTTTAACGCTCCTTTGTTTACATTTACTGTCACACAAACCCACCTGTTCCCTCACTTTCCCCTCCTTATCCCTCACATCTTAGAAACCTGATCTCTATCAGGTATGGGGGCTCCCCCCCTCCCTCCACAACATAACCTACATACTCTTATACCCATTTTTAGACTATGCTCTTCTTCACTCAACATACTCCCATCTATCTACACACACAGGAATAACTGTACAGCACATACTCATACATATTCATCTTCTCCTCTTCCTTCTCCCAACATGACCGCATACCAACCACATAGCTTCCTCCCCCTTACCCCAACATAACCCTCGGTCAAAGGCCCCGCGCACCCAGACGCCATGCACTGACACACGTCAGAACATCCGGGGAATCCCCCCCCCCCAGACCCTATTGTGAATATGCACCTGTGCTCACCTGAGCAGGGGGGCTTAATGAGCTCACCTGCTCAGGTGCCACGGATTGTTCTAGTCTCAACCTACGCTACTGGTCTGGACGGGATGATAACTTGAACAACAACATCGGAAGTGTGGGGGAGGGAGGACTGGCCATAATGGTCAGGATGGCATGACAGCTTAGCCAACGACTCACAGAGTGTGGAAAAGAGAGGATTGGCCATAATGATTTTTTTTTAAGTAAAGAGGAAGGTGAGGCATAGGTGAAGGGAAGTATAGAAGTGGGAAATACAGTGAGAGGTATGAAAGCAGGCGGGCTGTCCGCCTTGCTTACACGATGTGTGGGTATTGGCAGCTAAGCTAAGCTGGCTCCCTCTTGTCAGGGAGCTGTGAGTGTGTGAGAGGTTCTTCACATGTGTTTCACCATATATGATGTCTATAGATGAATACTGTGTAGCATTCATTTATACACACTCCGATGCTTCCACACATGTTGTTCTGTTTAAGGCTCTTTATTTTATTATTATTTTTTATCGAGTTGTTCATATATACACATATATACCTACATGTACTCACACATACACATTTACACACACACACACATATATATATATATATATATATATATATTAGTATATTTTGGTAGCAGTCTTTCCTGTAGACATATTTTATTAAATATGACCGAAAAAGTAAGATTAATAATTCTAACACGAATTTTCTCAATCTTTCGTACATTATGCTTCACTGTTGGAGGTAAATCAAAAATCACTTCTCCAAAATTCATTTTTATTTCTAGTCTGACGCGACACGTCAGGTTTCATCGAAGACATCATAAGAAGGAAAGTGAAAAGCCATGCAACCTCCGAAGAGACAACTAACACAACACCTATACCCCCTATTAGACTATTTTACAGGAACTTCTTTTCCACAGCTCATAAAACAGAGGAAAGGGTCCTGAAAGATATTGTTAATAGAAACGTTATCCCTACAGACAAAAATCAGAGGATACAACTGACGATTTACTATAAAACCAGAAAAACGGCCAGCCTACTCATGAGAAACTCTCCAGACACGAAACAGAACGCTTTAAAAGAGACTAACGTCGTCTATGCCTTCAAATGCCCACTTGGGGACTGTAAGCTCCAAAAAACCCAGTATATAGGCAAGACAACAACATCTCTTTCTAGGCGTTTAACGATGCATAAACAACAGGGCTCCATTAAGGAACATATAATCTCTTCCCATAACCAAACCATCGCCAGAGAAATCCTAGTAAACAACACAGAAATCATCGATAGATACAGCGATAGCAGGCGGCTCGACGTTTGCGAGGCACTACACATCAAGAAGTCAACACCAGCAATCAACAGCCAATTATTGCACAACTATATTCTACCCACCTCAAGACTCCGCTCCAATATAGAAGCATCAAGAAATATGGACCAATAGGCTTTCTACAAACACTTCTATTCAATATCCATTGTTTCGTGTTCTGTCTTGTGTTGATACTTTTAATACCCTATTAATATCCTCTAATGCCACATCATCCTTCCCACCTTACTCAAATGTAATGCCACATCACCCTTCCCACCTCACTCAAATGTAGATATAAAATCAGGGAAACGCAAGTTCTAATCAGTTGTGTATTTGTGAAGTCTTTGAAAATGTAATAAGTTTTACGAAACGCGCCCGTGTCGCGTCAGACTAGAAATAAAAATGAATTTTGGAGAAGTGATTTTTGATTTACCTCCAACAGTGAAGCATAATGTACGAAAGATTGAGAAAATTCGTGTTAGAATTATTAATCTTACTTTTTCGGTCATATTTAATAAAATATGTCTACAGGAAAGACTGCTACCAAAATTTACTAATGTTAAAGTGCACGACCCAGCAGCAAGGAATCAAGCCTTCACGATAAAATATCGCCAGGATCTGATTCGTGATCAGATATACAAGGCAGAGAATGAAATCAAAGACAAAAAAACGCAACTACTTCATGCTACAAACGAGTGGAGAAATAGCAACATCGACCATAGTATCCGTACCCGCATTGAACAACACCTCGACATCCTCACAGACCAACATCACCTCAGCACTGAAACAAGGATTATCAAGAAACTAACAACATTATATGGAGGACCTATGGCAATTCCACGACCAAGAGATGGCTTCCTGAACCTTGCAGGAATTAACCTCACTGAGGACCAAGTCACTCTCCTAAATCTGGGCATAAACTGTCATGTTATGTCCAGACCGAGTGAAATGGCCCGGAAAGTGGAGTTGGAAATTCTGTTGGACGACATATTCGACCTCGAGACACAAAAGAAGGTCACTACCAAAGATACCTTACAAGCAGAACTTATTGCAGAAGGAGGAAAGAATCGAGGCAACTACAGAAGCACCATACTGTCCCCCGAGCTTAGAGCGGCAGCTAAAAGCCTTCGTGAGAACAAGGAGATAGTTGTCAGGAGAGGTGACAAGTCGCCAATATATGTCATTCTTAAAAAAGACGAATATCTGGCGAAAATGAACATCATCCTCTCTGACCAAACTAAGTTCCAAAGGGTAACGAAGGACACTACAGCCGAATTAAAAGCAAAGGTCAACAAACTGATCGAAACTGTGAACGCCAAGAAATCCGGACTCCACCTGCCAAAGATCATTGGGGAATATAAACCTGGATATGCGTATGGAAATGTCAAGACGCACAAGCCTGGAAACCCACTTCGGCCAATCATTAGCCAGATACCCACACCCACGTACAGATTGGCGAAGCGACTCAACGGCCTGCTGACTCCTTATGTTCCTTGCGCCTTCAGCCTGAAGTCTCCAAAGGAATTTGTGGACTTACTGCGGGGCGCACGGGCCACAGGGATAAGAGCCTCGTTGGACGTAGAATCGCTGTTTACCAACGTACCTGTGGACGAGACAATCGGAATGATAGCCGACAGAGTGTATCGTGATCCAGCCTGTACTCCTCTTGACATGCCAGAAAGTATTCTGAGGAAACTGCTCCAAGCTTGTACTAAAGAGGCACCCTTCTTGAGCCCGGATGGGCACATGTATAAGCAAGTAGATGGGGTCGCTATGGGTTCTCCCCTAGGTGTCCTGTTTGCAAACTTCTACATGGGTACCATCGAGCAAAAAGTCTTAGTCGACATGAACTTGAAACCGGCCATATACTGCAGGTATGTTGACGACATTTTTACACAGGTACCTGATGTCAGACATCTGCAGGAGCTGAAGGAGGCATTTGAGCAGAGTTCCGTGCTGCGTTTCACTTATGAGACGGAAAAGGATGGGAAGCTGCCTTTTCTAGATGTAACAGTCATGGAAAAGGGCGGAGGTTTCCACACTGCAGTCTACACAAAGGAAACAAACATAGGAATGTGCCTAAATGCCAACAGCGACTGCCCTGACAGGTACAAGAGGAGTGTTGTTAACGCATACGTCGACCGTGCTCTCAGCCACAGCTCAGAATGGAAGCAAGTCGACGAAGAACTCTGTAGGGTAAGGCAGGTTCTAGTCAATAACGGCTTCTCCAATGGTTTCATCGAAGACATCATAAGAAGGAAAGTGAAAAGCCATGCAACCTCCGAAGAGACAACTAACACAACACCTATACCCCCTATTAGACTATTTTACAGGAACTTCTTTTCCACAGCTCATAAAACAGAGGAAAGGGTCCTGAAAGATATTGTTAATAGAAACGTTATCCCTACAGACAAAAATCAGAGGATACAACTGACGATTTACTATAAAACCAGAAAAACGGCCAGCCTACTCATGAGAAACTCTCCAGACACGAAACAGAACGCTTTAAAAGAGACTAACGTCGTCTATGCCTTCAAATGCCCACTTGGGGACTGTAAGCTCCAAAAAACCCAGTATATAGGCAAGACAACAACATCTCTTTCTAGGCGTTTAACGATGCATAAACAACAGGGCTCCATTAAGGAACATATAATCTCTTCCCATAACCAAACCATCGCCAGAGAAATCCTAGTAAACAACACAGAAATCATCGATAGATACAGCGATAGCAGGCGGCTCGACGTTTGCGAGGCACTACACATCAAGAAGTCAACACCAGCAATCAACAGCCAATTATTGCACAACTATATTCTACCCACCTCAAGACTCCGCTCCAATATAGAAGCATCAAGAAATATGGACCAATAGGCTTTCTACAAACACTTCTATTCAATATCCATTGTTTCGTGTTCTGTCTTGTGTTGATACTTTTAATACCCTATTAATATCCTCTAATGCCACATCATCCTTCCCACCTTACTCAAATGTAATGCCACATCACCCTTCCCACCTCACTCAAATGTAGATATAAAATCAGGGAAACGCAAGTTCTAATCAGTTGTGTATTTGTGAAGTCTTTGAAAATGTAATAAGTTTTACGAAACGCGCCCGTGTCGCGTCAGACTAGAAATAAAAATGAATTTTGGAGAAGTGATTTTTGATTTACCTCCAACAGTGAAGCATAATGTACGAAAGATTGAGAAAATTCGTGTTAGAATTATTAATCTTACTTTTTCGGTCATATTTAATAAAATATATATATATATATATATATATATATATATATTATTAAATATGACCGAAAAAGTAAGATTAATAATTCTAACACGAATTTTCTCAATCTTTCGTACATTACGCTTCACTGTTGGAGGTAAATCAAAAATCACTTCTCCAAAATTCATTTTTATTTCTAGTCTGACGCGACATGGGCGCGTTTCGTAAAACTTATTACATTTTCAAAGACTTCACAAATACACAACTGATTAGAACTAGCGTTTCCCTGATTTTATATCTACATTTGAGTGAGGTGGGAAGGGTGATGTGGCATTACATTTGAGTGAGGTGGGAAGGGTGATGTGGCATTAACACAAGACAGAACACTAGAGGATATTAATAGGGTATTAAAAGTATCAACACAAGACAGAACAGAAACAATGGGTATTGAATAGAAGTGTTTGTAGAAAGCCTATTGGTCCATATTTCTTGATGCTTCTATATTGGAGCGGAGTCTTGAGGTGGGTAGAATATAGTTGTGCAATAATTGGCTGTTGATTGCTGGTGTTGACTTCTTGATGTGCAGTGCCTCGCAAACGTCAAGCCGCCTGCTATCGCTGTATCTATCGATGATTTCTGTGTTGTGTACTAGGATTTCTCTGGCGATGGTTTGGTTATGGGAAGAGATTATATGTTCCTTAATGGAGCCCTGTTGTTTATGCATCGTTAAACGCCTAGAAAGAGATGTTGTTGTCTTGCCTATATACTGGGTTTTTTGGAGCTTACAGTCCCCAAGTGTAAGCTCCAAAAAACCCAGTATATAGGCAAGACAACAACATCTCTTTCTAGGCGTTTAACGATGCATAAACAACAGGGCTCCACTAAGGAACATATAATCTCTTCCCATAACCAAACCATCGCCAGAGAAATCCTAGTAAACAACACAGAAATCATCGATAGATACAGCGATAGCAGGCGGCTTGACGTTTGCGAGGCACTGCACATCAAGAAGTCAACACCAGCAATCAACAGCCAATTATTGCACAACTATATTCTACCCACCTCAAGACTCCGCTCCAATATAGAAGCATCAAGAAATATGGACCAATAGGCTTTCTACAAACACTTCTATTCAATACCCATTGTTTCTGTTCTGTCTTGTGTTGATACTTTTAATACCCTATTAATATCCTCTAGTGTTCTGTCTTGTGTTAATGCCACATCACCCTTCCCACCTCACTCAAATGTAATGCCACATCACCCTTCCCACCTCACTCAAATGTAGATATAAAATCAGGGAAACGCTAGTTCTAATCAGTTGTGTATTTGTGAAGTCTTTGAAAATGTAATAAGTTTTACGAAACGCGCCCATGTCGCGTCAGACTAGAAATAAAAATGAATTTTGGAGAAGTGATTTTTGATTTACCTCCAACAGTGAAGCGTAATGTACGAAAGATTGAGAAAATTCGTGTTAGAATTATTAATCTTACTTTTTCGGTCATATTTAATAATATATGTCTACAGGAAAGACTGCTACCAAAATATACTAATATATATATATATATATATATATATGTCGTACCTAGTAGCCAGAACGCACTTCTCAGCCTACTATGCAAGGCCCGATTTGCCTAATAAGCCAAGTTTTCATGAGTTAATTGTTTTTCGACTACCTAACCTACCTAACCTAACCTAACCTAACTTTTTCAGATACCTAACCTAACCTAACCTATAAAGATAGGTTAGGTTAGGTTAGGTAGGGTTGGTTAGGTTCAGTCATATATCTACGTTAATTTTAACTCCAATAAAAAAAAGTTTACCTCATACATAATGAAATGGGTAGCTTTATCATTTCATAAGAAAAAAAATAGAGAAAATATATTAATTCAGGAAAACTTGGCTTATTAGGCAAATCCGGCCTTGCATAGTAGGCTGAGAAGTGCGTTCTGGCTACTAGGTACGACATATATATATATATATATATATATATATATATATATATATATATATATATATATATATATATATATATATATGAATGACAATGTCAGACCACGGAGGAAAAATGAAACAGGAAATTTCCTTAAGAACTTTCGTATATTAAATACATCTTCAGAAGGTCCTTCTGAAGATGTATTTAATATACGAAAGTACTTAAGGAAATTTCCTGTTTCATTTTTCCTCCGTGGTCTGACATTGTCACATTCTTAATCACGTGTTTATTTTCGTGATATACACACATATATATATATATATATATATATATATATATATATATATATATATATATATATATATATATATATATATATATATATATATATATATATATATATATATATATATATATATATATATATATATATATATATAGGGGTACCACCACTGGTTTAATTAAAGGGACCCACATCCTCGAAGAAGAAAATAAATAGTGTTCAGAGAAGACCTTGTGGATTCTCACTGAATACTTTAATCTTTTCCTCTCCTACCACCCCTATTATTTTTTTTTATTTGATTTTATTGCAATGCTACAGTTTACAGAAAACATACACTTATATAACAATATAACAATATACCAATCAGTGTTCGAAGACCTCGTCCAGTTCCTCGGGGGTCGGGTGCGTACCCAAGATACAGCACGCATTTCCCCTCTGAACAGCGACACTGAGGCGCTGGAACATAAAACTGGCCGCTCTTGGGTCTCTAGTCTTCCCAATGAGTTCCTCGCCCAGCTCCTTCAGGAACTTAAGTGCACATTTACCCCAGGCGCCCAGAGTCTCAGAGCCTATTGGCACGAACCTGTAACAACGTTCTAGGTCCCTGTACTTGTTAGTTTTCTGGGTCTCCCTGAAGGTGGCCACCCCGCCTCCCTCAGCTGCGCTGTAAGGTAGATAGGTATCAGCCAATGTGGATGCACACGTGTAGTCCCACACGACCTGTTTACCTTCCCTCCACGGCTGCAGGGTGACACCATCTGGGCGTTTTTGGCTGTTGTGAGGCCTGCACAACTGAGGTTCCCTTTGTGCTGGGCACCCAGCTGAAGCCAAACTTCTCTTGATGATGTCATTGACTGCTTCATGTCTGGCAATCTTTCCCTGTGTCTTACGACAGATGAGACCATGGCTGCCGTATTGATCTGCCCGTGCATGGCCGCAAATACACCGGTGCCCGGTGGAGATAGGGGGTGCAAGGCGCAGAGCAACACCAATACTTATGGTCCGATGGTTCAGGCTGGTGCCCAAGGCGGAATTAGGGACTGCCAACAGGAAGTTTCCGGCATGGGGAGCTTGCACAGCTAGAAGACGCGCTTTGTCCTTCCTGGAAGCTGCCTCCAGCAATGATGTGGCGATGTTCTCCACTATGGGGCTATCCCATTTGGACTGTTTGCAGTCATTTGGAAAAGTCGGTCGAGGATGAGAGTTCACAAGAGTGTCCCACTGACCGGCTCCTTCCGCGAATTTGGGATCATGAATCCCAAAGAAGTCTCTTAGGTGTTCCGGTAGTATTTCCTTAACTAATTCACCTGTTGCACTGGTCGAGGATAAGAATGCCGGCAATGCTAACTGTGTCGCCTTGCGAATACCTATCCCCCCGAGTCTAACTTGGAGCGTTGCTTGGTCCCATTGGTCATCTTGCAGGGAGAGGTTTAACACTTTCACGGTTATTGACCTTAGGAGTGTGTCATATTCTGTTAATTTTGGGCTGTCGAAGGAGGGAGCATATCTTAGGAAATAGGTCAGTCTGGGCAAAGCCAGGCACCTAGTGAGAAGGTACAGAGCATCGTGGGCGTCCAAAGCCTCTATTCTACCCTCCATCCTCCTCAGGTCGTTCAGCTTTTCTTCGAGGACTACCTCAATGGCGCTCGAGCCCAGAGGTGCCCCTAGCAGCACACTGTCGGTGGGAGCGATCACTTGGGCTCCTGGCAATATGAATCGCACTGCATCTATGGTTGGTTGGCTAGATGAGATGATTTCACACTTTAATGGGCTTAGGGTGAGTCCTAACTCCTCTCCCTTAGATTTCACCAGCTGTAGATCTTCTAGCAGGGACTCCTGTGTCCCTGCCAGGGTGCCATCGTCCAGGAACCAGATGTTGAGTTCGCTGGTCAACCTGCTTGTGACCTCTTTAACAGCCATGCAAAAAAGAAAAGGGGCAAGTGGGTCTCCCTGCTGGACACCTTCTGCAGAAACAACTTCATGTTCCCCAAACAGCAGCGTCGATTCCCTACTGTACCCTGCTGAGACGAAGGGGAGTAGAGAAGGAAAGCTTGTTCGAACTGCTTCCAGTACCACATCCCTTTTTACCTGGTTGAAGGCATTTTTAAAGTCTAATTTAATTAATGCCTTATTTTCTAGAAGGTGCTTTATATAGGCTCGTGCTGCATGAGCTGCTGCTTCACAGCCATGGGGGACACCAAAACCTAGTTGATGGGGTCGAAGCATCGTTGCAGCGTCTATGCTAATTTTTCTGACAGCTGCCCTAGCAACAAGGCGCCGAAGTGTGTTACCCACGGCAATGGGTCTGACTCCACCATCTTTCTTCTTGAGGGCACAAAGGGATGCTCCAAAGAAAAAGGGTTTAATTGTATCTGGGATCAACCCAGAGAGATAGTCGTTGAAAAACTTCGTGACCTCTGACAATAGTGTCTCGGCAACTTCTCCGAGAACTGGGTTTACCATCTCCTTGAGGTGCTGAGGTCTTACTCCAGTGTATCCCCCTGCCGAGCCTGGCGGAAATGACATGATGGCTTTGTATACCTCTGACGCTTGGAGGAATAGAGGTCCCATGTCTGGGACATTTGTGTCCTGAGCAGTGGGTTCCCATGGTACTCTAGGAGGGTGCTTCTCTCTCAGCGAGTTGGCGGTAGCGGTATTTCTAGGGGCGATTGTGTCTTCGCTGGTAAGTAACCTAATTGCCCCTACTGTGTTGCCCTCTTCAATTTTTTTGGTCACTTGTGTTCCAAGTTTAAAATTGTCATTGGAACTCTTGGGTCTGCCACGACGGTTTTTGCATTGAGGAGGGATGGGGATCAAGTTGTCAGCTCTGGGGAAATTATTTATTGCCCTAGTGACTGATGAGGCTAGTGACTTGCCTCCTCTTGCAGGTACGCCTCAGCAAATATTGCCAAACAGGAGCAAATTATGCCATGCTTTGATGGTGGCTGCAGCATTAAGATTTTCATACCGTTCATTTACTCTCCTTAAAAGGTCTGAGTAGTATGATTCGTGCCAGATAGGCGCACTTAACAAACAATGGGGGGTACTTATTAGACAATGGAATTATATGCGGGGAGCCTGATAGGCCCACTTATCAGACAAAGGAATCAGAGGCGGGGTGACAGATAGTCCCACCTCAAATTGTAGTCTACGGTGTTCCCCCGCCATATTTCACTTACACTGGGTATCTCCGTTTAAACACTACGTCATTATATATAGGACTAATTAAGGATATATATATATATTCGAACAAGTCTGAATGGCCCCTCCCTTATATGGGAGTATTTAAGGAGTATTAAATTATAAATCCTCCCCCTCCCCCAAAGGTTAAAAAAAACATCAAATAATTTATTAAATGCTTTATTAGGTAAAAACCACAAATGTATAAGTAATTATGTTAGTTAATAATTGTAGTTTACAGAGTGCTCTTGCCATATTTCACTTACTACAGCTCTACCCCCACCCCCTCCCTATCCCACACCCCCCTCCCTATCCCACACCCCCATCCTCGTCTGAGTAGAATTGTGACGATTCCTCATCAGTGAAGAATGGGGGAAGGTCTTGAGCCCCATCCCCCCCCTCTCTTGGGGGGGGGGGGTGGGGTGAGTTGGGTGGACACCTTTTGGCTGAGTTTCCTCCTCTCTCTCATCGGAAGTGTTCTGGAAAGAGATGGGGGAAATAATTTATAGTGATTAAAGGTTTTTTATATAATTATATATTTTATTAGAAAAATATTATATTTTTCTCTAAGAACAACTAGTACATACCTCTCCCCCTGCAGGAGCGGCCTTGTGTCCTCTACAGCAGGCATCGTCAATTAGACTACGTAACAGCATCTTGTTTGGGGCAGACCCCACATGTAGAATTACTACTCTACAAATGTGGACGGGTCCCAAGAACTGCACTGGAGAAAAACATAAGAGGTGAAATAGAGGATATACAAGCTTTTTTATTGAGGGAAATAAACATAAAATAAATCTATTAGCAGAAAGATAGGGTAATACTAACCAGGTCCTTCAAGGACTTCAATCTTCCCCGCAGGTCTTTTTAGAGAGACACCTCCCATTTCATAGGAGGAAGACAGTCTTCTGAGGGGGATGGGTGGGGGAGAGGGGTTTTTATAGGAGGCTACTCCCCTTGTTAGGTAGGTTGCCTAGCTAACAAAAATATTCTCTACACCACCTATAAGAACCAACTCCTATACCTCTACAAAATGTCCTAACACAGTGATGTTTCATAGGAAAATATCGTCTCGCATAAGCAAGGGCTCGTTTATCGTTTAATTTTAAAGTAACGCTGGAAAATACATTATGTAAGTAATGTACTGTTGAAGGCAACCCCAGGTGGCTCACCCTATGGACAAATATGACGCAATAGAGCCCGCAGGCGAGAGTAAAATCACTCTGGAGTCTGTAGCGCATTCCAAACACCTTTCTTATTTTGTTAGTTTTAATAAATCCTTGAAAATGACGTCCGTAAGTAACTGGCGATATTGCATAACTATAAAAAAAAAAACATCCGATGATTAACTTTATCAACATAAATTCCTACCCAATGTCCCATAGTGATTCTGCTGTGTGAAGGTAAAATATTAGTTATGAAAAGAATAGGTTTTCTTGAAGATATATTTAAATGTTCTATCTCATCAGCATTATAACAACCTAGGTAGAGTGCTCGATCCCCTAGATTATTTTTTAAATTAATATTTATATCATAACAATTCATTATGTTTTTTTACGCTCGTACGTCACACAGAACAGTTCTCTGCCCGTCGATGGATAGTACCCCGGTCGTTTCCCCAAACAGTAAAACCAGTCTGTTATATGTAACACCACCACCAAATTCAAGCTCCATACGCAAGTTGCCAGATTTCTCCACAGGGAGGGAATCTTTTGTTTGAATGGTGGTTAAGTCAAAGGTGAATATTGATCTTCCCTTATTAAAAGAGTCATAGGCCAGTAGTGAATCACGCTCTAAGCCTAATGTCTTCAAAGTTTCATAATAAAGGCGGGAATAATGGTTATCGAAATCGCCACCAATTCGGTAAATTGCATTATTGTTCAAATACATAGCAATACTTTTCAGCTTTGCATTTTCAAAATATAATCCATTACCTTGGTAAAGACCGGCGAAATAATTCATTGGAACGATTATCATGTATATCTTGTGTGGAATTACTTGCGCCCAAGGTTGATCAATTAAGAGACTAGTTTGATTCCCTGCTAGGACATATGTTTTAGAAATGGTTCTATTGAAAGTATAGGTTATGGGGTCAGGGGATGCTAACAGTGAGCTGTTTAAGGCTAGGTAAGCACTTGGGTAGGGGAACACCCGCGTCACCCATAACTTAGCATAATCCATATGCAGGCGATACTTAGAGCCATCGTCCACGCTTGTATTTAGGACCCAGGCATGGGGGGAGAGCTCCAATCTTAGTCGTATATCTATATTATCTAATATGTATTGGTCTAGGGATGATATATCCAATAGGAGGGGGAAACACATCGACAAACCTTTACTTTTTAAATCACCCATAAATTTTTTATCCTTGGCGGTTGCTCCAGTAAAATAAGTATTTGTAAACTCATTAGTGATTATACCGTAGTCATCTCTCCAGTTCCTACGAAAGCCTCCAATTCTCCCCAAGGAAGACATTTTTGATGGAGGCATGGAGGTAATTAATTTAATAAACGACCAATAATTAAAATTAGTATTTGTTTCAACTACCTGCTCTCCTAAAAACACCTGAACACCTTTAAACATGGTATTTGACAACCCATTCATAAATTCCACATGGTCATCCTCTTCCAATTTTGTGGTATCGTCATCTTTGGTTAAAGATACCTTAAAATCTATAACAATATTAGCTAGATCTAAGAAGGCGCCCTGGGTTCCAGGGATGCGGAATTCTAAGCAATTATCCCGCAAACGTTGATTAATGTAGAGGTTGACAGGTAGAATGTCTATTTGCTGCGTAGAGGCAATTGAACTCTTCACATTATGTATTCTGTTACTTCTAGGAAATTGGTCAATAATACTGGAGCTATAATATTCTAGTGGTATTTTCACCCCAGCTCCGCTAGGCTCCCCCATGATCCCCTCCGAAAGTTGAAGTATGACTGCTTACGTTAGCGAAAACACATAATTTTTATACCCAAGACCTCGTTTACATTTTTTATTTTTATTTTTTCGCCTAGAGAGTCTTTTAATTTTACCTCCCATTACCAATTTCTTTCCCACACTCTTAAGAGCATCAATACCGTGAGTTCTCAGAGCACTTTTTACATCCCGTTTACCACTGCTTAAATCACCAAGGACATTTTTCCCAAAATCGATGGCGCTAGGTGTTACAGCTTTCATGAAAAATGGTATGGCCCGTCGAGCAATACCAGCCAAGGTCCCAAAGAAACCACCACCAGATCTGAGATAAGGCGCTTGGAATGTGCGTATTTCATTCATCGCTCCCCCTCTCATCCCATGTCTCCTAGGGGGAGGTGCGAATATCTCCCCGAACTCCCCCTGGGAGGGTGGGTGGAACGGTATTCGCATTCTGAGGTCTCTTCCTATAATAACCTAAGTCGAGACTAAACACTTCTTTATATATATGTTGCTATACCTTAGGGCGGATATGTAAGACCGCCGTAACCGACCTCCCATCTTCAAAACTAACCATTCGACCAAACTGATCTGTTATTTTAATACTTACTGTCTCCAACGTGTTAGTGTTTAATGTTTTGTACACTAGAGGGTGAGCCCCTCTAGAATATGAGTCATGATAATTGATTGCATCTAAGATATTTACAATCTGCCCTCCATATCGTTCAGGCTCGATGACGTCATTATAAATGAGTAAATAGTCACAACCTCCGTCAATGTCTGGGGGCGATAAGGCCACAGTCTTGGAGGCTGACGTAATGTCATCTGTTTTTGCTCGATAAATGGTGTATTTGCGACTGCTGTCAAAACCAAGTACATTAGCTATTCTGTGTTTAAATTGAAAGCTGAGAGAATTTAATGAGCCAGTACTTCCACTGTTAAGAGTTGAAGCTAGTAATACCCTCTCTACAGATTGGTCATAGGTGAGGATTGGTTCTTTATCTGAGAAGTATATTTTGAAATCGTCCCTAAAGCTAAGCTGCATGTCGGTTGTTATTTGTCGACTAACCACGTCTGTAATGAATTTGATGTTTCTTGATAATATGTTGGTTTTTGGGTGGAAGGTGTATATGAGGTGTTCTGGACTCTTAGAAAGAGTTCCACGTTTAAAAGTGGCATAGATATCTATACCAGAGTCCTCCTCATCTTTGATGATGGCATTAATTCGCCTGGGGAGGAGTATGTTGACTAAAGCCACTTCATGTTTAATGGAAGGGTTTAAATGTAGTGTTGGGATGGTGTTTGTAAATGCTGAACTCGTGTTGTTGTAAATATCTGCTTGATCGAGACTGGTAAGATATATGTAATGTTCTTCCCCCATTGTCCCGTTATGTACTGAAAGGCCAATATACAGGGGATGGGTTTTTGTAAGAAGGGAGAAAATAAACAACATAACTTATATTTTATTTTATTAAACTACTTAAAGAACTACAACAGGTGAAGATTCCCACACATTTTTTTTTTTTTTGAATAGTGATTAACCACTCCCCACCCTCGCTACTACTACTGCTGGCTGCTGCTACCTCCACTGCTGCTTCCGCCGGGGCTACTGTAGCTGGCACTACCTCAACTTCTTTACTGGAGTGGTGGTTACAGCTTTCGTTGTTTTTTCGGGGGGGAGGATAACAGGAATATTTCCTGCGACTCACCATCGAGGATGGAGTCGATACGGCGATTCGCCCCCGTTTCAAAGTCGAGGAGTGGCTCAATCCTCCGTTTAACTGAGGTTGATGCTGTAGGGGGTGGTGGAGGAGAGGTGGCGGTGGAGGTGGAGCCATATTCCTGAGAGTGTTTCTTCTTCCTGGGTGTGGCTGGTGGTGCTGGAGGTGTAGAACGAGAAGAGGTTCTTGGTGTGGTACCACCCTCTCCCACCACGGTGTCGAGCGTTATAGTAAGATTATCAGCACTTGGGTCGTCGAACGGGAGGGGCACCACTGATGGGGTAACAGCGGCAGGTCGTTTGAGGATGACTAACTCTTTGTTGACTTTGGCGAGTTCTTGATGAAGAGACAGCAGCATGGGTCCAATGTCCTTGTGCCAGTTGACCATACCGTCGCGGGAAGCCCCTAAGCCGTAGGGTACCACTAGTCGAGTCATGGTTGGGGTTGCCGCCATTAAATTGCCCACCTTTGTTAGGCTCATCTTGAGCCAGTATCTGCGGTTCTTGGCGGTATCCAGGGTGACGTTAGTGACGTAGTGTGTGTCGGCGGAAGTCTGCACTTGTTCCTGGGCTATTGGGTTTGACTCGAAGGGGGCTCCTGCTCCGAAAGCAGAAATCAACCCCACAAAAGTGGGCCTGAAGTAAAGGACGGGCTCCTCTATGAGATCTTGTCAGTCGGAGGGGAGTGGGGCTATCTTCACAACAATGTCCCCCGGGGTAGACCGACAACGAATTATTGCCCTATTGGCATTACCCAGTCCTTCACGTTCCACACGGGCGTAGGAGAACGTCTTCCAGATGACGGAAGCCAGTCCATAGGTCGCACAACGGCAGCCGCCAAGTCGTAGATGATGACGTCCCCCACCCCAAAGGCGTGGGAGTCCGTGATATCGTCACTGATGGTCTTGATACAAGCCAGAGACATGGTGAGAGGGTGGGTGCGAGGAGCGTGTCGACAACTGTAGTATAGTGTTCCAGGAGCGGCGGTGGGCGACCTTTAAATACACTTGTGACCCACCTGGGGGGAGAAGGGTGAAGGGGTGGGGGGTAGAGATCACCTTATGTGCCCATAGACACTCCGCCCAGACTCAAAGGCTGTAATCATATCACGATGTTGGAAGGTTAATTTTTCCATCTGCCAAATCTCTGTCTGGATCTCCTGAGATGAATACTCATACCTTTTCACCGTTTCTCCAAATGACTTAAAAAACCGTTCTGGGGGAGCACTCAACACGAGACGGTCATAACAATCCCATAAGGCATATATCAATCTACTTTTGTGTTCGACAAACTTGTAGTAACGTTGAGTAGCAACCAAAGGCTTCAATAGGGGAGATTTTTCTCCCTCCTCTACTGCCGCAGGGGGGGTAGAAGCTCTCTCCATGGTGGATACACAACTGAATATAATGTCGTTGAAGATGTGCTTCATATAGGTTTTTTTTTTCAATACGGTTCCCAATGGGGCCTCCTATGGATACCCCTACCCCCTTTTAACTGTGATCTGGCGCGAGAATTACGAATAAAGGATGGGTCTACACCAGACACCTTCAGTAAAATCCTTACATCTGCCTTGTCAGCCGTCCTAAATTGTCCTTTAGTAAAGGCTAAAGTTTTAATTATATTTAAATTATGCACAGGCTTTAATAAATTCCCACGACTATCCCATACCACCTGTTGACTGTTTTGTTCAAACATGTTCAATAATGTTTTGACATGGGGAATTTCCCCTATTTTAAAATACACATTTATTAAGTTGTCCAGACTTGGGTTTTGGGGTGTGGTGGTGGTGGCTTTGTGGCGAGTGGACCCAGCAACAGCTACCCGCATCTCAGGCGGTAGAATGGAATGTATCCTTTTTTTTATTTGTTTTTTTAAAGGGCAACGGTCGCACCTGTCCCGCGTTTTTTGTTGAAAGAAGTCCGCGGCGGCGGGCACCTGCGCGGCGGCGGGCGCTGCGGGGGGGCGGGCAATATCTTTTAAAGGTTGTCTGACCAGTCCCCCCCGTCTGGTAGGGCTATAACGTTCAAAGGAGCTACCGTGGCAACACCGTCCACAAGTTGTTGTTGCTGGTGGGGGTGTGGGGGGAGTGTCCACTCCCCCCACGCCATCATCACCACCGCTAGAGTCACAGCCAAGGTGCTTACAGCCACCACCAACATTATTAGCCGAATTGCCCCATTTGCTTTCGTTTTTTAAAGAGAAGGACTTATTTCCACCTCTACCACTGGTGGAAGAGGGTGGAGCCACCTCATTAAGAGGCGATAGAGTACTCTCGTTTTTATTAAATAAATATTTTTCAGCAACGAGTCGTGGTACTAGGCAATATTCTTTCACCATTTTTTCTCTTCTTACGTAATTACTTAATTAGAGAGGAAATTAACGATACAGCCAAAGGTAACAGAGCTGCCAATATTGTGCCACCTCTCCTAGAGGTTAAAATGATTTTCTTTTTGTACAATGGAGTTTTCTTACGTGCTACAGACCGAATGTCATTCTGATACCTCTGTAGTCCATTAATTATCTGAGGTTGAACTGGGATGTTTCGTTTCAGAAAATTGGCAAAAATTTCACAAATTGATTCAATTTCCTGTCGTTTTAAAGCCTTGATTAGTTTATTCCGCTTCTTGGGTGATAAATTGTTTAATAAAAATAACAGTTGATGGTGTTTCTCTACGAGAGAGTCCTGATGAACTGTCATTTTTTTTTCAAAATTTGACGATGTCTTGAGCTTTAATCCAGCAATTGCTAGAATCTGGGTACCCTCTCCACTTGACGAAATATTCTCTGTGTCCTTTCGATGTCTTCCTAGACTGTAATATCGTTGTGGGAAAATAGTCTGGAAGCGTTGTTGGAATCAATTCTTGCTCATAAAACATACCACTGATCGGCTCGTTGGTTAAATCTTTGACTTTATAGGTTGGGATTGGTTGTGTTCTATCGATATGAGACACTTGAAATATTTCTTCTGCATTTTGGGGCCAAAAGCCCTTGTGAAATATATTCCTTCGCTTTGCTAGTCGTACATACTGCCCAACCTGCAGTTGTGGACTGATGGAAGTTATGGGGTGGTCATTGTATAAATACATGACCTTAAACTGTCTTCGTATATCTTCAATGTTTTGCAACTTATGGATGGCATGTGGAGTATTTTTTAGTATTCTGTGGAAAGTGTGGTTGTATACATTCACAACTTTTGGAAGGATGTGAATGTATTGTAAAGAATTAGCCTGGGTCATATAATGATACAGTTTATGTTTTAAAGTTTTGATGGCCCGCTCCACTATACTAGATTTCATTTCCGAAAATACACTATATAACTTAATATTTTTCTTATTCAGATAATTTTGAACAGTCCTGTTGTAAAATTCTCTACCTCGGTCGGTGAATATTCGTCTTACCCCGTGAAACTGAGAGGTTTCCTCTAACATCTTCTTTAGGGCAGCTACCACATCCGTTGAATTTTTTGTTTTTAAAGTTTGAATCTGCATTAGGCGAGAATAAACATCGACACAAATCAAAATATATTTTACACCACTATTGTATTTTTGTAAACTACAAAAATCTCCCAAATCACAGGCTATTATGGTGCGGGGTTTAGGAGCTAATATTTTTCGCCGAGGAAATCTAACTAAATTTCTTCTGTGTAATGTGTAAGATCGTTCCCCACGGAGAAATTCCCTCACATCTGCAATACTGATGCTGGTGTCTTTAAGCCTGGCAGCCTTATACAATTTTTGAATTGATCCTGTGAAACCACCCAGGGTAGAAATGTCATTATAGATGGAGGTAAGAATTGACCGTTTCTGCGTCGTTAAAGGCATTTTTTTTTTGTTTTGTTCACATATGATAAACAATTTCACACTGGTCTTCATTGACAATCCCCGTTCGTAGTTGTAATGTCTCAGGAACTGTCAGATCAACCAATAAATAGCCATACTCTCTCTGGGATATTGCCCGTCGGTATATTTCGACGAAATTATTAATAGTTTTCCGCCCATATAACTGTCCACTTAAAATTTCAAGTTGGGTTATGTCTCTCTGCTTCATTAATATATATAATGGGTACAATTCAGAGTTATTGTCCTAGCATATTTCCCCTGGGGAAACAAATTTTGACTAATTAGAATTACAGAAATATTATCGTGTCTCCCTCGGGTGAAGATATTGGCTATAATTGGACTCTGAATGGCTTCCAGGTATAAGTCATCAATTATATACAAAACTGACTCATTTGAAAAAGGATTCTTATACTCTAAAGGGTTAATCAGCCCTTGGGAGAGAGTAACCTTTTTTTGCAAAATGGGGTTCTTTGAAATAGGATGATCAGTATTATTTGCAGTTGACACTATAATTTTTGAGAATTTCCCGTGGTATTTAACACATAAATTTACCACCAGACTAGTTTTCCCAGAATTGCTAAATCCAGCTACAAATATTCTCGCCGGTTGATGAAAAATATTAAGTTGGTCGTCTGTGGCAGAAGTACACTCCTCCATATTTTCCTCATAAATGATCCAATTACCTGTGGGACAGCCACTTATATATATATATATATATATATATATATATATATATATATATATATATATATATATATATATATATATATATATATATATATATGAGAGAGTGAGAGTGTGTGAGTGTGAGTGAGAGTGTGTGAGTGAGAGTGTGTGAGTGTGTGTGTGTGTGTGTGTGTGTGTGTGTGTGTGTGTGTGTGTGTGTGTGTGTGTGTGTGTGTGTGTGTGTGTGTGTGTGTGTGCGAGAGTGAGAGTGTGAGCATGTATTCACCCCCCAAGGAGCGCCACCCTCCTCAGGACAAAGGCGCCCCTACCTGGTTTTTTTGGGACTCCCATTGAGATGACCTCCAGACGAGAGAGAAAAAAAAGTTCTCTATAGCAAGTCTAATCCTTCTCTTTCACACAGGAGCTGTGAGATGTTGCATGTATTGTGTATTCACCCTCCAAGGAGCGCCACCCTCCTCAGACCATAGAAAGCCTACCTGGGTTTTTTGTCAACTCCCATAGAGATAACCGCCAGACGAGAAAAAAAGTTCCCCATTGCAACCCTAACCCTTCTCTTTCACACGACGGCGGGAGGGGTTGTGAGGTATTGTATGTGGCAACACCGCCCCCCACTTGATCATCAAATATAAGGACACCACACGCCCCTCCTTCAGTTAGTTAGTATACATACAGTTAGTGTTGAAACCTTCCACTCCCCATCCCTGTCTAGACTAACATGTAAGTAAATTAATATCTATTTCATATTTGGGGATATATATATATATATATATATATATATATATATATATATATATATATATATATATATATATATATATATGCAATTGACGATCACAAAACACTGATATATATATATATATAAGAGAGAGTAGGGGTGTTTTGAGAGAGGGAGAATATATATATATATATATATATATATATATATATATATATATATATATATATATATATATATATATATATATATATATATGTCGTACCTAGTAGCCAGAACGCACTTCTCAGCCTATTATGCAAGGCCCGATTTGCCTAATGAGCCAAGTTTTCATGAATTAATTGTTTTTCGACTACCTAACCTACATAACCTAACCTAACCTAACTTTTTTCGGCTACCTAACCTAACCTAACCTTTAAAAATAGGTTAGGTTAGGTTAGGTAGGGTTGGTTAGGTTCGGTCATATATCTACGTTAATTTCAACTCCAATAAAACAAAATTGACCTCATACATAATGAAATGGGTAGCTTTATCATTTCATAAGAAAAAAAATCGCGAAAATATATTAATTCATGAAAACTTGGCTTATTAGGCAAATCGGGCCTTGCATAGTAGGCTGAGAAGTGCGTTCTGGCTACTAGGTACGACATATATATATATATATATATATATATATATATATATATATATATATATATATATATATATATATATATATATATATATATATATATATATATATATATATATATTTTAGAGAAAGAGGGGTGTTTTGAGTGGGAGAGAATATATATTTATTTATTTTATATATTTTTTTTTCCGAGGAGTGGGGGATAATGTCACTCCCAGGTGATATTTGCAACATTTGTGGTTGGAGCTCATCACCACAATTCGTGCATACAACTTATTGCTGCCTCCGCTGTGGGGAAGCTGTGTGTGTTCAATCTAGTGGAGTTCACAGGAGAACCTGTGGTGGAGGTAAGCCCTTATTTATTTATTTATTCGTATAAATTTCAAATGAGAAATATTGAGATGGTTTCCCCTATCTTCATCGGGGTGTGTGGGGGCTGTGTGAGTGAGAGTGTGTATATTTATGAGTTATTTCCTTGTTAGGAGGTAAACATCACCGGCCTACCGGAGAGAGTGGTTTTGTATGCCTCATATGCGGCAGCGTCACCTTGAAGCCTCACCCCACTTTCACCTGCAGCAGTTGTGGGGTCACTTTGTGTGAGCACTTGACCTCTGAACATCTACAATCATGTCCCCAAGGTGAGTGAATAAACCCTCTCTCCAGTTTTATTATCTTAAGAAGCTTTCTTGAGGCGTTATGTCATGGGGTTTAGTAGGGAGTGTTGGGGTGTTGCTTTTTATTATTATTATTATTATTATTATTATTATTATTATTATTATTATTATTATAATTATTATAATTATTATTATTATAATTATTTTTCCAGGGGTGCTCCAGAGGCAGGTAAAGACATCTCAGGGGCAGGTAGGAGAGGAACTTCACCCCAAAGCCCAACGTAACAATAGCCCCTTAGGTGGTGGCGGGGGTAGACAGCCCTTTGAAAATGGGGGGGAGGAAGAGATGAGTGATGATGGTGATGGTGGTGATGATGATGGTGGTGGTGACATCCCTCAGGCAGGTCCTAGTGGTCTTAGACCCCATGACAACAATCGAGATAGAGATGGAAATTCCTCAGAAGTGGAGGATGTTATAGACATCCCTCACTTAATTAATAGGGTGGGGGCCCTGGGGGATCTCTTTACTAGAATGGAATATTCCATCCCCCCAGCCTTTGCCACAGATCCTGTAGGTCTCCTAAGCAACTTTAGAGAACTATTCTCTAACGAAATAGAGAATTACATGAATTCTCTGGCGGGTCACGGCAATTTTACTTCATCATTCAAAATCCTCCTTGAAGTGAAGGTAACACTTTTAAAGCAACGTCTCACAGAAGATGATGACTATAGGGAACACTTCATAACGACACCTGCTAGGCTGGTAACTCTTGAGGAGGTAGGCGATCTTATTGATAGTTGGGTGGGTTATATGATTACACGTCTGGAGGATCTCCTATCAGAAACAGAGGGGAGTGGTTTTATATTATTTAATGTTGATTTCCTCAAAATCGTTATCTGTAATGGTAGTGTAAGGTCAGTTTTGGGGGATTATGTCCCTTATCCCCCCTTTTTAAGGGGGCGACATGAGGTCTTCAACCCAAACCCCAATGGTACCAATGGAACATGCATTATTCAATGCATTGCCGCTTTTCGGGCGTCACAACAAGGATGGAAATGGAAACGTATAGGAAGACTTGTAGAGTCTCACTCTAGGGTTAGGAAAATGGTCAAATACGAGCAATTATCTTTCCCTCTCTCATGGGAGGATATCTCTAAATTGGAAAATAGGAATAAACTCTCCATTTTTTTGTATTCAATTCACAAACATACAGACGGTGCCTATCACGTCTCTCTTTGTCGTCGTGGTAGCAGACAGTACTCAGACATAGTTCCATTATTATTATTGGGGGAGTCTCATGTAAGTCTTATTAAAGACTTAAATAAGTTTTTGCAGAACTTTACCCGCAGCCACAGGTGAAAGACAGTCTTCTGTAGAAGCTGTCTTTCTGAATATCAAAATTCTAGTGAGCTGTCTCACCATTCTGTTTCCTGCGACATCACGCAGAAAATGATTTATCCCCAGGAGGGGGACACCCTTCATTTTAAAAATACAGGGAAAGGTTACCCCCCTTCTCATGTAGCTTATTTCGATTTCGAGAGTGTCCTAAGCACTGAGGATTGTCTAGGTTCTGTTACAGCCATACATAGGCCTATAGCATACAGCTATATAATTGTTGATAGGAACCAATCCGTCATTGATAAATTTACTTATTTTGGGGGGGACAGCGTCACTCATTTCATGGAGCGAGTTGCCACCAAATGGGAAATGATCAGATCCAGCCTACCCAAATATGAAATAGACATGTCTCTTGAGGATATGGTTCATTTTAGGAGACAGACTCACTGTCAGTTTTGTGAGGAGGTATTTACACCCACCAATTTCAAGGTTCAACATCATGATCACCTGAGGAAAAAACTCAATTATATTGGAGGTCTATGTAATTACTGCAACCTCCGCCACAAGAATGCTCTAGAGAGTTTAGTCCTAATTGCCCACAATATGTCTTATGACATGGGCTTAATTTTAAGGGAGTTTGCCATGGGTTCAAATATTAAGAGCAATATCCTCATGAGGCAGGGGACTAAATACCCGCCAAACACACACCGAAACTACGACGTTGGTACAACGTTCGAACAAGTTTTAACACCTCCTAACCAGTTATAACAACCAATATATCAAGTTGTAACAACGTTCTAATACGTCATAAACACGTTAAGCCAAGATGTAACAACTTTATTACAAGTTGTAACAAGCGGAAAATAGAGACAGTTTCGGTTTGTGTTTCCAGGGTATCTTAAGGTAGAAATAGGCAACCTTAAATTTCTTGATTCACTGGCTTTTATTACGGGCAGTCTTTCGTCCCTAGCAAAGACCCACATTGATTCAGGCAGCCTCTTAACATTCACTCACTCAATGATAGAAGGTTTACCCGAAGAGAGTCACCACCTACTCTTAAAAGGTAAGCAGTTTTTCCCTTATGAATATGCCACAAAAATCAGCTGCTTTAATGATGCAACACTCCCCCCCCTATTGAAATGTTTTACAGCTCCCTAAACAAATCAACCATCACTTTGGAAGAATATAGACATTCTAAATTAGTATGGGAGGCTACAGGATGTGAGTCATTAAAGGATTATCTCCTTATTTATTTAAGGTGTGATGTCGGTTTACTGGCTGACATTTTTACTCACCATAGAGTAATTCTAAATGATATATTTTCCTTAGAGATGACTCACTACTGTAGCCTTCCGGGTTACTCCTATGATTGCTTCTTGAAAAGTAGCAAAATATCGTTGGAGTTAAGTGCAGATGTGACGTTGCACAATCTCATATCACAAAACATACGAGGGGGTTTTACAACTGCAGTTAGGAGGTATGCCAGAGCTAACAACCGCTATGTCAACCCATCTTTTAACCCCCAGGAGGATAGGTCTTCTTTCTTACTATACTTAGACTTCAACTCCCTTTACGGGAGTTGTATGACTAAGAAATTACCCTATGGTGGTCTAAGAAGGTTGTCATCTGATGAGATGAACTCCTTCATTAGCGAAGGGAAGATAATGACAGAACAGCCATTCTCTTCTAACAAAGGGTACTGGCTATTAATTGACACCAAACACGTGAGACCTGAAATAGCTAGACTAACAGACGATCTGCCCCTTTGTTTACACCATAGGGGAATAAGTATGGAGGATATCTCACCATTTAGTAGGGGACTTCTGGAAACAAATAACATTACAAACCTCCCCCCAAAAAATATTAAGTTGGTTGGGGATCATCTCCCAAAGAAACATTATTTCATATCTCTCCACCTCTTACAGTTATTTATTGAGATAGGTCTTGAAGTAGGGGCTATTCATGCCATTTATGAGTTCCACCAGTCTGATTTTATGGCAGAATTTGTTAACACCAACGCTAACAATAGAAATGCTTCCACCAGTAACGATAGGAAAACTCTTCAAATTACTGACGAACAGTGTTTTTGGTAAAACACTACTGAACCCAGCCCGTTATGCCATTGACACCAAACTAGTGACTTCAGCTAGGGTCTTTTTACGAGAGGTGAAGAATCCTCGCTTTAAACGTATGGTGCATTTAGGTGACAATAAATTATTGTCTGTCAGTTCCAGACCATTCATTAAAATTACTCATGCTAATTACATTGGGTTCCAGATTCTTGAGCTAGCAAAATACAGTTAGTACCATTTTTGGTACAGGGTACTTAAGAACCACTATTCAGATAGGGCAGCACTGATATACAGCGATACAGACAGTTTCATCTTCAGTTTAATGACTGAAGATGTCTTTAACGAGATGAGGAAAGAACCCCTTAGTTCATGGATCGATACCAGTAACTTCCCTGAAACTCACCCCTTGTATGATCCTTCTAAAAAGGGTGTTTTAGGTCTTTTAAAGTCAGAGGTTTCAGATAGACACATCCTTGAAGTTGTAGCTCTCAAGCCCAAAATGTATAGTTTGCTGTTGCACAACAATTCAAATTCCATTACCGCTAAGGGTATCCCCCGCGCTGTGCAAAGATCTTTAACTCATAGACATTTTAAAGAAACCCTTCACAGTAAAGCAGTAGTAAATACTTTTCAATACTACCAAATTAGGAATTTAGGAGGGCAAATGGTCACCACCCATAATACTAAGAGGGGTTTAAGTGCATTTGATGATAAACGCTATTACCTAAATAAATACAAAAGCCTATGCTATGGTCATCCAGACATACCACCTGACCCCCACCCATCCACCTCAACCCAAGGGGTGACCGCTGGAAGTGAAAGTGATGACGTGATCGAGCCACAAGGGGAGGAAGGGCGACACCCTTCCAGTGAGAGTGAACGCTATGACGACAGTAGCCCCCTAGGAGAGGAAGAAGAACCACAACACCTCTTTCTCCCTCTGGATGATGACTCATCGTCATCATCACCCCAGGAGGGGGGGGAAGACCCCATAACAGACCTGTGGGCACGGAGGAGGGGTCTTGTTAGACAATATTATGGGGGGGAATTAGATTACGACTACGTTTAAGCCACTATGTACTTTTGTTAATATATTGTATAAAACAAGTGTTATTTCTTTTCACCCACTTTTATTTTGAGTATATATATATCCTATATAGCTCCGGACACATATGCACATAGTCCTGGAGGGGCCATTCAGACTTGTTCGAATATATATATAACCTTAATTAGTCCTATATATAATGACGTAGTGTTTAAACGGAGATACCCAGTATAAGTGAAATATGGCGGGGGCACACCGTAGACTACAATTTGAGGTGGGACTATCTGTCACCCCGCCTCTGATTCCTTTGTCTGATAAGTGGGCCTATCTGGCTCCCCGCCTCTGATTCCATTGTCTGATAAGTACCCCCCATTGTTTGTTAAGTGCGCCTATCTGGCACGAATCATACTACTGGTCTGTATATTTCCCTGCTGCAAATGGGCGCGCTGCTTTAGGAATGTGGGGAAGAGTTCTGGTGGTGGATGCTTTGATGGCCCCCAGGAGGTCATCTGATGACATGAAGTTTGCTGGGATGTGTGGGGATGCCGGGGGGACCTGTGGGCCTTCTCTCTCTACAGGTTCCGTCCATGAACCCTCACAGCCGTTGTTTTGACGTAGGGTTCCATCGTTTCTAAGGCTGTGTGATTCGTCACACACCCGGCACGTTCCTCTGAGTCTGGGTCCTCTGGTTGCACGTCTGGGTGCACTGTTCCCAGGACCCTGTTCTTGGCTGAGGGGTTCCTGGTTAGTTGATGGAGTCCCCTCCATCCCCCGGGCGGCCGGCGTGGGAGGGATGACAGGGGTGGTGGCGGCAGGGGTGGACACGGGTGGTGGCAGGAGGGGTTTCTAGCTGTCCCTCACACTCACCACTCGTATGAGTACTTGTGTCTCCCTCCCTTTTGGGAGGAACCTGAATGCCTGCTGTGACTTGTGCCATATCTGGGTGCATGGAGGGTAGCACATCCCTGCAACAAGCACAGTGAGGGCGGTGAATAGGTGGGTGGGAGACACCCAGGCGCAGGGTGGGCTGGGTGGTGGGATGGCAGGAGGTACTGTTGTGCGGCGAGGCCGGCGGGCGGGGAGGAGGTGGGGGTTGACCGGGCCTCGCTCAGCTTGAGGGGGGGTCTGGGTGACACTTAAACACTGGTATAATTTTCTTGTATATCACTGCACAATGGTGAATGAATCATACACTTATAATCCGACACACTGTGAGCTCTATTAGCTCTGACCATGATATATATATATATATATATATATATATATATATATATATATATATATATATATATATATATATATATATATATATATATATATATATATTTTATATATATATTTATATAAATATATTTATATTATATATATATATATATATATATATATATATATATATATATATATATATATATATATGCGAACAAGCCTGAATGGTCCCCAGGACAATATGCAACTGAAAACTCACACCCCAGAAGTGACTCGAACCCATACTCCCAGGAGCAACGCAACTGGTATGTACAAGACGCCTTAATCCACTTGACCATCACGACCGGACATAATGAGGTGATAGCCGAGGCTATTTGAACCACCCCACCGCCGGCACTCGGATAGTAATCTTGGGCATAGCATTTTACCAAATCACCTCATTCTTTGGGGCACACGTGAGGAACACAAATGCGAACAAGCCTGAATGGTCCCCAGGACAATATGCAACTGAACACTCACACTCCAGAAGTGACTCGAACCCATACTCCCAGGAGCAACGCAACTGGTATGTACAAGACGCCTTAATCCACTTGACCATCACGACCGGACATAATGAGGTGATAGCCGAGGCTATTTGAACCACCCCACCGCCGGCACTCGGATAGTAATCTTGGGCATAGCATTTTACCAAATCACCTCATTCTTTGTGGCACACGTGAGGAACACAAATGCGAACAGCCTGAATGGTCCCCAGGACAATATGCAACTGAAAACTCACACCCCAGAAGTGACTCGAACCCATACTCCCAGTAGCAACGCAACTGGTATGTACAAGACGCCTTAATCCACTTGACCATCACGACCGGACATAATGAGGTGATAGCCGAGGCTATTTTAACCACCCCACCGCCGGCACTCGGATAGTAATCTTGGGCATAGCATTTTACCAAATCATCTCATTCTTTGGGGCACACGTGAGGAACACAAATGCGAACAAGCCTGAATGGTCCCCAGGACAATATGCAACTGAAAACTCACACCCCAGAAGTGACTCGAACCCATACTCCCAGGAGCAACGCAACTGGTATGTACAAGACGCCTTAATCCACTTGACCATCACGACCGGACATAATGAGGTGATAGCCGAGGCTATTTGAACCACCCCACCGCCGGCACTCGGATAGTAATCTTGGGCATAGCATTTTACCAAATCACCTCATTCTTTGGGGCATACGTGAGGAACACAAATGCGAACAAGCCTGAATGGTCCCCAGGACAATATGCAACTGAAAACTCACACCCCAGAAGTGACTCGAACCCATACTCCCAGGAGCAATGCAACTGGTATGTACAAGACGCATTAATCCACTTGACCATCATGACCGGACATAATGAGGTGATAGCCGAGGCTATTTGAACCACCCCACCGCCGCCACTCGGATATTAATCTTGGGCATAGCATTTTCCCAAATCACCTCATTCTTTGGGGCACACGTGAGGAACACAAATGCGAACAAGCCTGAATGGTCCCCAGGACAATATGCAACTGAAAACTCACATTCCAGAAGTGACTCGAACCCATACTCCCAGGAGCAACGCAACTGGTATGTACAAGACGCCTTAATCCACTTGACCATCACGACCGGACATAATGAGGTGATAGCCGAGGCTATTTGAACCACCCCACCGCTGGCACTCGGATAGTAATCTTGGGCATAGCATTTTACCAAATCACCTCATTCTTTGGGGCACACGTGAGGAACACAAATGCGAACAAGCCTGAATGGTCCCCAGGACAATATGCAACTGAAAACTCACACCCCAAAATGGCAGAAAATGCTATGCCCAAGATTACTATCCGAGTGCCGGCGGTGGGGTGGTTCAAATAGCCTCGGCTATCACCTCATTATGTCCGGTCGTGATGGTCAAGTGGATTAAGGCGTCTTGTACATACCAGTTGCGTTGCTCCTGGGAGTATGGGTTCGAGTCACTTCTGGGGTGTGAGTTTTCAGTTGCATATTGTCCTGGGGACCATTCAGGCTTGTTCGCATTTGTGTTCCTCACGTGTGCCCCAAAGAATGAGATGATTTGGTAAAATGCTATGCCCAAGATTACTATCCGAGTGCCGGCGGTGGGGTGGTTCAAATAGCCTCGGCTATCACCTCATTATGACTGCTACCAAAATATACTAATATATATATATATATATATATATATATATATATATATATATATATATATATATATATATATATATATATATATATATATATATATATACATATGTCGTACCTAGTAGCCAGAACGCACTTCTCGGCCTACTATGAAAGGCCCGATTTGCCTAATAAGCCAAGTTTTCCTGAATTATTATATTTTCTCTAATTTTTTTCTTATGAAATGATAAAGCTACCCATTTCATTATGTATGAGGTCAATTTTTTTTTATTGTAGTTAAAATTAACGTAGATATATGACTGAACCTAACCAACCCTACCTAACCTAACCTAACCTATCTTTATAGGTTAGGTTAGGTTAAGTAGCCGAAAAAGTTAGGTTAGGTTAGGTTAGGTAGGTTAGGTAGTCGAAAAACAATTAATTCATGAAAACTTGGCTTATTAGGCAAATCGTGCCTTGAATAGTAGGCTGAGAAGTGCGTTCTGGCTACTAGGTACGACATATATATATATATATATATATATGTCGTACCTAGTAGCCAGAACTCACTTCTCAGCCTACTATGCAAGGCCCAATTTGCCTAATAAGCCAAGTTTTCATGAATTAATTGTTTTTCGACTACCTAACCTACCTAACCTAACCTAACCTAACTTTTTCGGCTACCATACCGAACCTAACCTATAGAGATAGGTTAGGTTAGGTTAGGTAGGGTTGGTTAGGTTCGGTCATATATCTACGTTAATTTTAACTCCAATAAAACAAAATTGACCTCATACATAATGAAATGGGTGGCTTTATCATTTCATAAGAAAAAAATTAGAGAAAATATATTAATTCAGGAAAACTTGGCTTATTAGGCAAATCGGGCCTTGCATAGTAGCCCTAGAAGTACGTTCTGGCTACTAGGTACGACATATATATATATATATATATATGTATATATATATATATATATATATATATATATATATATATATATATATATATATATATTGTGACGATAATCTCTTTCAAGAGAGATTGAGCCTGCTCTTCCCTACCTAAAGTCACGTTTATTCTACAAGTATAAGATGCTACATTCAAGATACATCCACCAGTAGCACAAAACGTTTTGACCAGGAGGCAAAACGTACCCTAAATCCCCAACTCCACACTCCCTCCATGCCGGCTCGTCATCAACCAGCCAACTACCCATCCCAGCCTGCCTGCTCCTGATTGGTGATTCGCCGACTGCACACCTGCACACTGCACCTCAGCGCCATCTACCTGAATCGATGTCTGAGCTTGAACCAGCCATCAACTTCAGAATATTCTTTGTGCTCTAAGAGTTGACATCTCTCTCTGGCATACTAAGCTCTCTGGCTCTGCATACTAAGGGAGGTCTCAGCCATAGCCAATATTCTCATCACCAGATTATTTTTCACTGCATATTTATATTATTTTAGAGTAAACTTCATCCCTATTAATCATTTATGTTATATTGTTTTTTGACTTGTTTAATTGCACTGTTCATTACCACGGGACTTGTCTTTATTTTTATTTGTGTTTAAAGTATATTTAAGTTTCATTGTTCATACTTTGTGTTTTACGTGTTCCTCCCTCTCACTTACCACAGACAACAGGCAAGCAGTCTATCCTTTTTTTTGTAAATGTGACAGGCATTGACACCTGCCATTGGAGGACTGCCGAACATCTACACTCCAACACTTTCCCGTCAGATTTAATGGGGGCCTGTCCTAGGAGCTTCCCTCAGGTACTAGAACATCAATTTGTGGTAAACGTACTTGGCTTTGCTACAGTTGCTTTTCAAAATTTTCATTACTTTTCATATTTATATGGTACTGTGTGTATTGTGCATTCCGAGAGCAGCATATGGTAAGTGTGGGATAACTTTGGATTACGTCGTGACTGTAGGCCCCAGTCATTCTCTTAATTGGTCACCCCTCCCTCAGTGTTATTACTCGTGTTTACCACCTTTTGTCCCTAGGATATTTCTTACATTATCGGCAGATCATCATTGTGGTACCCTGGTACTTTGGTTTGTCTTCGGGTCAAAGCACCCTATCTTCTGCAATCCGACCGAAGGAGGATACAGAGGGCCATAGTTCCTCAAGCACGGACTACGTTGCTGAGTTGGGACCTCATCAGCAGTTCTCGTCACAAGTTGACACTTGCACCACTACACGTCGGTCAGAGATGATGATATTTACTTAGGTAGGGAATTAGCTTTCTTTTTTCAGAGCACAAAGTTCGCTAATTCTATAAGTATCATATTTCATTTAGTGGGAAACCCTAGCTTATGTCCTATAGAGACTTGGGAAGGTATGCCTACATTCTTGGACTACCTAATTCACTTTTGAAGCAATTAAATGTTTCATTTGTTTTAGAAACTCAGTTTCACTTATTTAGTAGGATTTTCTTGCCCTTATTCTCTTACATTGAGTACCGGGTACAAGATTTCCTGCGATTTTGATTGACTAATCATTTACCATCCTATAATTAACGTTAATTGTTAAAGATTAAAATTCCACAGGATAGTTACCAGTTGCCACGTTATCCTGTTTCTGACATTTACCATATCACAACTATATTCGTTGTACATTTATTTGCTATCTTTCACCATGTTTCGTCTCCAAGCTTTTTGTTACGATCCAGCAGGTGAAATAGGGACCTTATGTCGTGCCAAGAGGACTGAATTGCAAGCTCTTGCCCACGAGTATCAATTAGATGTTCCCCAAGGCGCCAACAAAAATGACTTGCACAACTTATTAATGGATCACCTCTTAGATGAAGGGAAGATTGACTCTGAAACTCACGAAACTCCTTCTTCTGCAGATAAAAATGCTCTGGCAACTATGAAACTCAAGCTCGAACTCGCAAAGCTCGAACGAGAGCAACAAAAAGAAGCCCTCCAACAACAGAAGGAAGTTCTACAAATGAGGGAAAGAGAAGCTGCAATAAGGAAAGAAGAGCAGGAAAGAGAGGCGGCCCTGAGGGAAAGAGAAGCTGCAATGAGGAAAGAAGAGCAAGAACGTGAGATGGCCCTATTCAGAGAGCGTGAGCGAGTACAGCTTGAAGCAAAACAACGTCACCTGGAGATACAACGCGAGCATGACAAACAACAACCGGATATGGCTATAGAATGTCGTCAACGAGAACTCACGTTGGAAACTACACACCACACACAGCGCCAACAAGCTAATGCTAGTCTTCCCGTAAGTTTCAATGTCTCCCATGCAAGTAAGTTTATGCCACCATTCGTTGAGACAGAGATTGATTTCTTTTTTACCACCTTTGAGACCCTAGCTAATAAACTTAGCTGGCCTGCAGATCAATGGGCTACCCTTCTCAGAGTGCATCTCACAGGTAGATCTGCAGTTACTCTCAGCACCTTAGCGTCTGAGAATGACTACCAGACCCCGAAGCAAGCAGTGTTGGACGCCTACCTTCTCTCCACCGAAAGCTACAGACGAAAATTCCGTGACTATCTAAAGACAAGTACCACCACCTTTCTAGAATTTGCCAATACCAAGAAAAGATATTTCATGAAATGGCTGGAAGCAGCACATGTCTCTACATTTGCAGAACTCGTCAACCTCATGCAAGTTGAGGAATTCTTGAGACGTGTTCCCCCTTCCGTCCGTTTATATCTAGCAGATAAAGAAGAAACCGACTACATCAAATGTGCAAAGTCGGCTGACACCTACAGCCTCATCCACCGGCTGACACCAGAACCACCTTCCAGTAAGAAGTCTTGGTACAGTTACGATAAAGTGAATACAGATCAAGCGAGCTCACAATTGTATTGTAAGTATTGCAAACTCTATGGATATACCATAGATAGATGTGGGAAGGCTCAATACAAGAGCAATGAATCTACTAAACGCAAACCGACTCCTCCTAAGTCCGGTAAGCCTGTAATGAATGTTGGTGTTCCTGTTAATGATCTTACTCTCTTCAGCAAACACCTGTATCTTGGAACTGTCTCTACCAACGGTATAGATTCGAAGGGACATTTCAAATTGAAGATCTTGAGGGACACAACGGCTCTTCAGTCAATAATATTGAAATCAGCTGTGCCTAACATCACCTACACTGGGGAAACCGTCCTTATCACTGACCTCACCACTCCATATCCACTCGCCAGAGTCCACCTGGATTGTCCCTTCGTGACCGGTGAAGTCCAAGTCGCCATCAGGGAAAAGCCTTTTCCCATGCCTGGAGTGCAACTTCACCTGGGCAACGACTTGGCAGAAGATCTGCAACCGTCCAACCTGATCATCACGGACAAACCCCAGGTGTGTACCTCTGTAATGGATAACCCTATCTTTGAATATGTTCCAGCAGAGGTCCAAGAAAGTGATGAAGCTTCTCCTCCGGTTTTGGTGACCACCCGTGCACAAGCTGCACGCCCGCAACCAGCTGACTCTACTGCTACCGCTGTCCCTCAAGACCCTCAGAATCTACCTCCAAATCTTACCAGTTTGGAGTTCCGTAAGTTACAGAGGGAAGATCAATCATTAACACCATTATTCTTCCAGGTTGAGACTCAACCTGACAGTATCCCTGGGTTCTTCCTAGAGAATGAGTTGCTCTACCGCTGGTACAGACCCAGCAAGCTGAAAGAGGATGACGATTGGTGTGAGGGATCTAGATCCCTCAGCTAGTTTTCCTAGGTTCTAGAGTAGGCTAGACACTCTAGAAACTGAAGCTTTCAAAATAACATATGCTTGTTGGGTGTTGAATGAAAGCTTATGTCAAGAACTATCACTTGAGAGTAGTTAGAAGTCTGTGATTGCTCTGTAGAGAGAAGTACAGATATTTTCCTGTTTCTGTGAAATAGGATGGGAGTTGAGAGTGGAGCGGTGTAGGGAGGTACTTGACTCTCCCAACGGTTTTACAGGGGGAGAGGAGGGACAGTGGGGTAGGCCTCACTCCTCCTTGTGACGTCACAGGACGCCGCACAGCGAGGCCATCGGCGATTGGTTTAGGCACCATGAGGAACAGTGCGGGCTTCAAGCTGATTGGTCTAGGCATTGTAGGGAGAAGGTACGGGCATCTAGAGTACCCTTAGCCCGCGAAATCTTCAGTTTGAATTGGGCGGCCAGGGAAGCAAGACGTGTCTGGGTGGGGGGGGGGGGGGGGGAATTTTCCCCCTTCACCCCCTGTTAATCGCTTCTGTCGTCCAAATTACTCGATTGGTGGCACTCCTGCCATCAGGGGTTGTGTCAAGGCCCAATTAAGTGAATTGGGGCCAGGGATTTACGGAAGAAACAGTAAAAAGCTAAGAGACAGTTGACTGTGTGAACGCATGAGGCAGGCTGGCAGAGCCTCATGGTGTAACAGGTGGAGCGAGTATCCTGTCTAGTGGCAAGGGACAATTGATGTTGGGCAGTGTACGTGTATGTGATATTACAGGCCCATGTTGGACTTTGCATTCCGCCAGGCTGCGTCAGTAAGGGGGACGCCGCCGGCCATTGTCACCACAGGGTAGAGCAAGGCAGGCTCAGCCGCGTGGGTACTCCTGTGGGCGGCACCCATGTGCGCGCCCGCCCGCGGGTGGAGGGCACCCACCACCCCGCCCGCCAGCCCAGCCGGTGGGGTGGTATGACGTCATGCGCCACTCAAGCCACCCAGGCCACCTACCCGAGGCCACCCAACCCCCCTCTCTCAGCTCGGGAGGGGCGCTGTGGCCACATGCCTTGGCCACTTTCCCGGGACAGCCTAGGGCCACATCTTGTCGACGCATGAGGAGCAAGCCAGCTAAGTGTGGTAGTAACTTTGGTAATGAGGAAAAATAAGGGAAAGAAGGCAGTAGAAAGGAGCCGTGAGTACAATAAAAGTTTGTTACAGTGAGAAAACAGCTGAGGGGCAGCTGTCAGTGGAATCCAGGTGTCGGGTAGGGGCGGTACCTGGAGATAGAGATTATACACGGGACCACGCTGTATGTTAGTATGTTAGTAGACTGACTAGAGGATGTAACCAGTCAGTGTAGAGATTTACCATATAAGTGATCCAGCCTGTCGATTCTATATAATCGTTCAGCTGGATTAATGCCATAGAGTACCGTAAAATTATAATCATTAGAGGTAGATTACTTGGTGATTTAATTTTCATGGATTATGTGAATGCCATTTCTATGTGTTCATTTGCATGTTTATGTACTGTGTTGTGTGGTAAGTCAGTAGGTGTGATTGCTGACTGATTGCCTAATGATGTCATTAGCATGTGGGGTATGCTGACGGCATCATTATGTTGCAGGTTTGTGCAGTGTTGTTATCAGTTTATACAATATTATTGCCCCAGGAACTGTGTTGAGGGTTTAAGGGACCGCTAGGATTATTCAGGGGAATTCACAGTACTTATTGAGAGCAGGCAATTGATGGGTTAATTGCCTGGCTGAGGTATGTGTGTGTTCACAGTATTCCTTTGCAATCGGGTGCAAGAAGATAAGGCGGGCAGTAATATTAGTATACTTGTGTGTGTTGCACAACCGTGTGTTTTATTGTGTGGGCACAGTAATTAGCGAGTTGCAGTAGCTGCAACCATATGTGGGCAGTGCTGATATAGGGTTGCATGCCATTATAGTGTGACCTATGTAACGCTGGGGTTACTTTGATTCTTTAAGTTATGTTGAGGACTTAAGGATTCAGTGAGTTAATTAAGGGGTAATTAACTGGATAAGGGGTGCACACTTAGTATTGTGGAGTGAGTGAGGGTTGTTATAAGAGAAACAGTGTTGAGCTAGAATGAGATACGTCTCGGGAGCAATTAATTGTCCATGTGACAGTTAATTGACCACTCTAGCTAATTATGTAATTAGCCTTCTCATCATGAATTCACGTAGTGGGAGAGGTTCTGTCAGAGTCTGTCAGTATTTGTGTTAACGCAATATACTCGAGACTAATTACCTTTCAGGGGTATAGCAATTAGTGGCTCATGTTAATTAGTGGAGTAATTAGCATTGGAGAGCTCCGGTGACTCGGTAAAGCGAGGTCATGGAGCTAGCATAAATCGTTGTAATAATCATATCCTGTCTGAGGACAGTGGATTATTGGCACATCTTGTTAATTAGGGTAATTAACTCCTTTCCCGTGAATTCACAGTGTTTGATGAGACCTGCTTAGGCAGTGCGGAGTGAGACGTATTTATGGATGATTAATTATCGGTCCTGGTGACAGTTAATTAATGGCTTAGTAATTAGTGGGTTAATTAGGGTAATTAACACTCACTAGTAATTTTTTGACACAGACTGTAGAGAAGCTACTAATTTAGGGTAGGCTTAGTTAACGTAACTCAATGGGGATGTAATTAGTGGTCCGTTTGACCTTAATTGAGAATTACTCACTGAATACTTGCAAGGAGTCAAGTGTGGTGTAATATGTTGAGTTATTGTTAACAAGAGAGAGACAAGTGTTAATGATTAAAGTAGGGACGTGTAAAGGCAACAGTCACAGGGAAGTTCACGCAGTGGAGGGATCGTCAAGTGAAGACTAACGTAGTGTTAACGATTTAATGAGCTGTCGTTAATTGAGTAATTAACGTAAGGGGTTGACGGTCTGCTGTGATCGGAGTCAATTGCGCTGTAATTAAGCTTCCGTAATTCGTTGGACTGATCAGCTCTGTCTGCGGACAGAGTGATTAAGCACTCGTAGCTAATTAAAGATAATTAGTAATCGCCACTTAGTGAATTCACCAGGTGTTGATGTTGTTTACACGGAGTATTTGAACATTGTTTGTGATTACCGTAGTACTTTGTTGCTGACTGCTGCGATCAGTCAATTAACGTAATTAATCACTTCAGGCAATTTCTTTTGGTTGTCGTCTGGTGACGAGAGTAGAGTCATCTAGGGATTTGTAGAGCTGTGTCCCAGAATCCCGCCTTGCCTCTCTGTGTATCGGGTTACAACAGGGCAACTTCTTATTGGGAGTTGCAAAGAGTGTTCACACGGGGTTGTGATAGGGGGGAGTCACTGTTAGACTTCCGCCTAGTTACGTGGGTCTCTCCTGGGGGGCGGGAGGACCCCTAAGCAAGTGATTATAGTAGCTGTCAGGGAAACCAAGACACTATTGATTGCCTGCTTGTGTCTTTGTTTCAGTGGACCCTTCATTTGTTCAGTTAGTTCATGTTGTTAGCCCGAAGTGTCAGCAAGATGGAGCCTGCTGTCACTTCTCGAGGGGCTGTTGAATAGCTGTGTTGCAAATGCCACTTGATGTACAATAACGTAACCATTCACTGTGGTGTAACTTAGTCTGTGATATTTTTCTTGTTTTGCAATATTGCGTCATCAGTGGGCACACCTGTGTTCAGGTTAGTTCAGTATGCAGCCGCACAGCAAGGGTTGCTATTTAGCTGTTTGTTATCGTGCCACTGGATGGACATTAACGTAATGTAAACTCGGTAATGTAGTAGTTAGTCTCTTGTTATTAATAAATTGTTATGTTATAGAAAACGGTCTTTGATGTCAACCCTTCAACCATATTATTCCACCATATTTCTGCATATTACGATTAAATGTTGATGTGATCTTGTAATGACGGCTGTTCATGGGAATTCGAATTCCAATTCATAGCGCAACATCAAATATAAATATTTGATTGTGAGAACCCGTCGGTTACCCTTTATTAGTTTTAACGTCCTGTTTAACTAGGAGGAGCCAGCGGCCTATTGTGGACAGGTTTTCACCCCTGGTGGTGGAGGCCTGGCGGTTTGCTCCCGCTTTTCCTTTTTCTACTGGACTCATGCTTATCTGCTGTGAGCAGACTTTAAACTTGTAGTCCACCTCTTAAGGGAGGTAGGCGTAGAGAAAAATCTCACAATTGGGCCAATGTCGAACAACTAGTGATTCCCATCAGCCTACGGCCCGATATTCTACACCTGGCCCACGGAGCTCTTTCTCACTATGGTTTTAACAAAACCTACCACGGAATTAGACAAGACTACTACTGGCCAGGTATGGTAAAAGACGTCAAAAAGTACGTGCAACAGTGTCATACATGTCAGATGGCAGGTAAACCTAACATCTCTATTCCCCAGGCTCCATTAAATCCCATCCAGGTGCCTGCGGAACCTTTCCACAGACTCATCATAGACTGTGTTGGTCCTTTACCCCGGACCAGTTCTGGCAACGCCTATATACTAACTATCATGTGTCCTACCACCAGATTCCCCATAGCAGTTCCAGTAAAGAACATTACGGCTGCTACTGTGGTGAAACACCTATTGAAGATCTTCACCCAGTATGGATTTCCAAGAGAGGTTCAAAGTGACTGTGGAACCAACTTCACCAGTGATCTCTTCAAGAAGACACTGGAAGAGTTCAACATCACACAGGTACTGTCCAGCCCCTATCATCCTGCTTCACAGGGTTCTCTTGAACGTAGTCATCAGACTATTAAAGCACTCCTAAAGAAATTCTGCAATGACACCCTGAAGGACTGGGATAAACAAGTTTATCTCATTATGTGCATTTTCAGAAGTCTCCCCAATGAGTCTCTAGGAGTATCTCCTTATGAGATGCTCTACGGACGTAAGTGCCGTACTCCTCTCAAAGCTTTTAAAGACTCTCTACGTAATGCCACCTTCAGTGACCCTCAGAATGTGCCCCAGTGTCTTCAAAACTTACAACACATTCTAGAGAGAGTACGTAAATTTGCTAATGACAACCTATTGAAAGCCCAGGAGAGGATGAAGACTCATTTTGACTAAAGCAGCAAATTAAGGAAATTTAAACCAGGAGACTTCGTGTTGGCATATTTTCCTATCCCAGGTTCTCCATTGCAAAACAAGTTTTCAGGACCATACCGTATTAAGGAGTGCTGAAACAACCACAACTACGTTCTTGAGACTCCAGATAGGCGGCAGAAGACCCAGTTGTGCCACGTCAACCTCCTGAAGCAGTATCAAGGTACTCCCCCCCCCCCCAGTGTCTTGGTATCAGTCTCCACATTTAAAGGTCCATACCTCCACAGTGAAACCTTCCCTGCTTCTCCCGAAAGCACTAACACTTTGCTTAGTCGGTGCTTTCCAACTCGGAATTCCTTACTAATCTTCATACCTATTTGCAGGACAGTAATAGTGCACCTCTCTTCAGAATCTTCAAGGAACACCAGAAGTTGTTCAGCGATGATCCACAAGAGTGTAATGTGGTTCAGCACGACATCCAACTACTCCCTGACACCCGGCCGATTCGTCAACCTTTCTACTGAATCAGCCCGAGTAAAATGGAAGTCATGCGTGCTGAGGTACAGTACCTCCTGGATCATGGGCTGGCTACCCCTTGTGAGTCCCCTTGGGCCTCACCCTGCATCTTGGTGCCGAAACCACATGGTAAAGTGAGGTTGTGTACCGATTATCGGAAATTGAATCTTGTGACTGTCAAGAATGCGTACCCCTTACCTAGAATAGATGACATCCTTGATGCCATTGGTAATGCGCGGTATCTATCGAAGCTGGACTTACTAAAAGGATACTACCAAGTATGTTTGACTGAGCGAGCTAAGGAAATATCTGGCTTTACCACTCCTTTTGGCTTTTACAGATACGAACGCCTTCCATTTGGACTGTGTAATGCCCCGGCCACCTTCCAGCGAGCTGTCAACCGCATCATCCAAGGCTTAGATAAAACCTACGCCTACTTGGATGATATCGTTGTGGCAACCAACACCTGGAGCGAACATCTGCTCCAGCTGCAATGATTGTTTGCCAAGCTCCTGACAGCCGGTCTCACCATCAACTTGGGCAAGTCCACCTTTGCTAAAGGTAAAGTGCGTTATCTTGGTCATGAGATAGGGAGTGGCAGCATAGCTCCGTTAAACATACATACCCAAGCCATCCAGCATTACCCACAGCCTACCACCAGGAAGCAGCTCCTGCGCTTCCTTGGTCTTGCCTCCTACTACCGTAAGTTTGTGAATAATTTTATTACGGTGGCGACACCATTGATCACTTTAACCAGCCCTAAGCAACGGTATCATTGGACCATTCAGCAAACCATTGCTTTTGAACAACTTAAATTCCTGCTCTGTTCTAATCCTATTCTCGCCTCGCCAGATATCACGAAGCCTTTCATCCTCCATGTCGACGCCAGTGGTATCGGCATCGGGGGTGTCCTGATGCAACAACGAGGCGAGGAGATTCTACCTGTTAGCTACTACAGCTACAAGTTAAAACCACACCAGAAGAACTACAGCACTATCGAAAAGGAACTACTCTCCATCGTCCTGAACTTGCAGCACTTTGAATCATACCTGCGAGGTGCTAGGTCTACCACCATCTACTCGGACCACAATCCCCTACGCTTCCTGCAGCAAGCCCAATTCAACAATCAACGGCTTCTACGATGGGCTTTATATCTGCAGAATTTCTACCTGGAGATCTTCTACATCAAGGGTTCTGACAACATCATAGCAGACGCCCTCTCCAGAGTCTATGAGGTAGAGGCAGCTCCACCTACCATTCTACCACCCGAAGACGTAACTTCACCCGGAACCGCAGGCTTCGGGGGAGAGTTGTGACGATAATCTCTTTCAAGAGAGATTGAGCCTGCTCTTCCCTACCTAAAGTTACGTTTATTCTACAAGTATTAGATGCTACATTCAAGATACGTCCACCAGTAGCACAAAACGTTTTGACCAGGAGGCAAAACGAACCCCAAACCCCCAACTCCACACTCCCTCCATGCTGGCTTGTCATCAACCAGCCAACTACCCATCCCAGCCTGCCTGCTCCTGATTGGTGACTCGCCGACTGCGCACCTGCACACTGCACATCAGCGCCATTTACCTGAATCGATGTCTGAGCTTGAACCAGCAATCAACTTCAGAATATTCTTTGTGCTCTAAGAGTTGACATCTCTCTCTGGCATACTAAGCTCTCTGGCTCTGTATTCTAAGGGAGGTCTCAGCCATAGCCAATATTCACAGCACTTGATTATTTTTCACTGTATATTTATATTATTGTAGAGTAAACTTCAAAGACTTGTCTTTATTTTTATTTTTGTTTAAATTATATTAAAGTTTCATTGTTCATTCTTTGTGTTTTACGTGTTCCTCCCTCTCACTTACCACAGACAACAGGCAAGCAGTCTATCGTTTTTTTTTTTGTAAATGTGACAGACATTGACACCTGCCATTGGAGGACTGCCGAACATCTACACTCCAACACTTTCCCGTCACAATATATATATATATATATATATATATATATATATATATATATATATATATATATATATATATATATATATATATATATATATATATATATATATATATATATTGCCGTTTTCATATGGGCACGTATCAGCCTGTGGAATTGTATGTCTTTCAGCAGTCAATAAGTAGTTAGAGGCGTAAACCCATTATATATATAGTTTGTCCAGGGGAGGGAGCCTTCGGAGGTGGGGTCACCTCTTGGGAGTTTGACACAACTCTGGACTAAATGACTCGATACCACACACCATAACCAGCAGCTCCCCACCACCCCCCTTCCCCCTACACCTGGCACTCAAGTCTGTTTAGCATCACATCAGTAAATCAGTTAGCATCATTTAGCATCACTCAGTAAACTCAGTCAAAGTCAGTAAGTAAGCGTTTACTGAATGAGAGAAATAATTTTTACAGATTAAAAGGTGTCTACCAGTCTTAAGTTTTTTCCGACATGATGAAATAGCTTCTACCATCACTCAGTAACTCAGTAAGACAGTCAGTCGGTCAGTCAGTCAGGCAAACAACAATTATGACAGTGGACTGAAGACTCTAATATGCTATGGGGATAGGACAACTTTTAGTTGAAATTTCTCAGACTGACTTGATGAAATAGGTTCTACCATCACTCAGTAACTCAACAAAGGCAGACAGTCAGTCAGTCAGTCAAACAGCAACAGTGGACTGAAAACTCTAATATGCTATGGGGATAGGACAACTTTTTAGTTTAAATTTCTCAAACCGAAATGATGAAATAGCTTCTACCATCACTCAGTAAAGGCAGTCAGCCAGACAGTCAAACAGCAACAGTGGACTGAAGACTCTAATATGCTATCACATCGAAAATTAAATTAAATTCTGCTATCATCAACCTTGTATTGAGTGGTCGCCTATTACCAACCTACATGCCTTTCGCGTAACTTTTTTTTTTTGTCAAACATGAGTTAGTGAACTGAAGATTGTATCACACTAAAATCTTAGTCTTGTTATTATTACTATATATATATATATATATATATATATATATATATATATATATATATATATATATATATATATATATATATATATTTATATATATATATTTATATATATATATATATATATATATATATATATATATATATATATATATATATATATATATATATATATATATATATATATATATATATATATTTTTAAATTCGCTTGTTCATTATCACAGATTTCAAGACTTGCTCGCTCTAAGGCAGGCATCAACTAATATGGAAACATTAAGCAAAGAGAATAAGACCTTGAACTCAAGCTTCGTGATTCAAATCATTGCTACTGTGTGTTTTACATCTCGTAACATAACGGGAGCAACATGCAAACACCTTTCTATTACTGTGTGACTTTTTTTTTATTTCTTGTAACAGAGTCAATGTAACATAATGCGTGAAAATAAATTTTCTGCTGCCCAAATAAATAGTATGTCTAGACAATCCCCCATACCCTCTACATCCAACACCAATAATAATTAGTAATGTGTAGCTGTTTTTCAGTTCTTTAATTAACACAGTCAATGTAACGTTAAGCGGAAAATCTGGCGTTTTGCTGTCCAAATAAATATAATTGAAATGTATGCGTGTCTACTCAATCTCCCTCGCCCCTACATCCAACACCATCTCCAAATATTACTGTGCAGTCCATGTAACACACAATGTCATTAGCGCTGTCTGTCTGTCTCTCTGTCAACCACACAGTGGTTAAACTCTCAGCTGTGGTTGACGCACGCCTGCTCTCATATCAGGTAGCCTACCCACACATCCGGCGTCACATGCCCTCTCGTCCATCATACGTCATTTCCCAATCCCAGTTGTCCGTCTGTCTACCTTTCTCCTCAAACACAGCGGTAGTTGGGAAAAGTATATTTTTTTCAAGTAACCTTAGTTTTAAAGATTCTACACATCCAATTCAGCTTATTCAGAGGAGCAATCTAACGATGAATGACAGATCGGTCTTGTCTCTCTCCTTATCGATGAGTTGTCACACAGCTCCACCTCTCTTTCATGCCACATTAGCGATCGATCCAGCAGGTGACTAATCTTCACCTTAGTAATTGTCAATGGAATAGTCGGTGTGTGTTGATAACAGAGGAACTTAGTTTTTAGTTTAAAATACTTTCAGTTGATAGCCGTTAACTACGTAGGATTGGACAGACTGGTTGTTCTGTGCAAAAGCCTTTACATATGATCAGAAATAATAATACTAGAGTAGGGACCAAGTTCACAAGGACACCATTAGGTTTGGAGACTTAAAACGGTGCATTAACCGAAGGAAGACTGACATGTCTTCATCGGAATAAGCACAAAGGTCAAGCCTTGTAACCATGTAATGTAACGTGATCAACATGGTAACATCATTCTTTGCCCAAATAACATTTTATGGAGTCACGAGTGTCGTAAGAGGGTCTTCAATCTTATTATTATTACAAATCAAAATCACTGTTACTATGTGTTTCACTTTGTAACGTAACCTGACCAACATGCTACTGTGCGTTTTACACCTCGTAACGTAACGTGACCAACGTGCAATCATCATTCTTTCCCCAAATAACTTCTTTTAAGAGTAACGAGCGTCGTAAGCAAGTATTCAGTCTTATTCTACATTTAAATATTATTGCGAGTCTGTTTTAGCCCCCTTGTAACACGCACAATGTATCGTAACGCAGAAATCAGCGTTCTGTCGTCCAAATAAATATCATTTTGAAATGTAGAGCGTGTCTACCTAACGTAACGCGACCAACATGTAAACATCACTCGCTCATTCTTTCACTGTGTTACTGTGTTAGACCTTGTTAGACACAATGTAATGTCACCTAACGTGGAAAATCATAGACTTGATATTTTATTTTAAATTAGTTTGTTCATTATCACTGAGAACAGGCCAGTTATCTCAATGCTAGCGTGTTTTTTTCAACTCATAACGTAAAGTGATCAACATGTAAACATCGTTCGTTCGTTCTATTACTGTATGTGACTGTTTTAGACCTTGTAAGTCACAATGTAACACAACATAACGCAATATGGAAAATCATAGACTCCATATTATATTTTATAATTGGCTTGTTCATTATCTCTGAGTACAAGCCAATTCGTTATTGAAGAAGCCATCTCCCAATCAATTTGGTGAGTATCTTCTGACAGATGAACAGCAAAGCCTTAAACAATTGGCCATGTCTTACAGAGTATTTATGTTGCGAAATACTTCAATAACGAATTGTAAAAGCACTTATAACAGAAACATAATTGAAACTGATTTGATACAGATTACAAAAGAAAGTAATTTGAACATTAGCAGTGGTTTATATAACTTCGATCCATTTTTGATAGATCAATTAAAGGGCGATTTGAGTAGGATCATTGGAACACATTTGTCTCATTAATTCATTGTAAATATTTACTATCTTATGCTATTATAATCCATGTGTGGGCCTGTTGGTGGGTATGGATAGGAGCTGCATCGTATGGGACAATAGGCCTTCAGCATTTCTTGTCCGGCTCATATTTGTGTCCACCTAATTCCCATTCATTTGTTATTGTGCCTCACCTCACTCCATCATTCTCTCCTGCCTACATATGTCCAATACTTGACCTGTAAAATCACCTTCTGAAGATGTATTAATATTCAAAAGTACTTAAGGAAATTCATGTTTAAATTTTCCTCCGTGGTCTGACACTGTCACATTTTTAATCACGTGTTTATTTTCCTGATTTACACACACATACATACATATATATATATATATATATTTTACAGGAACTTCTTTTCCACAGCTCATAAAACAGAGGAAAGGGTCCTGAAAGATATTGTTAATAGAAACGTTATCCCTACAGACAAAAATCAGAGGATACAACTGACGATTTACTATAAAACCAGAAAAACGGCCAGCCTACTCATGAGAAACTCTCCAGACACGAAACAGAACGCTTTAAAAGAGACTAACGTCGTCTATGCCTTCAAATGCCCACTTGGGGACTGTAAGCTCCAAAAAACCCAGTATATAGGCAAGACAACAACATCTCTTTCTAGGCGTTTAACGATGCATAAACAACAGGGCTCCATTAAGGAACATATAATCTCTTCCCATAACCAAACCATCGCCAGAGAAATCCTAGTAAACAACACAGAAATCATCGATAGATACAGCGATAGCAGGCGGCTTGACGTTTGCGAGGCACTACACATCAAGAAGTCAACACCAGCAATCAACAGCCAATTATTGCACAACTATATTCTACCCACCTCAAGACTCCGCTCCAATATAGAAGCATCAAGAAATATGGACCAATAGGCTTTCTACAAACACTTCTATTCAATACCCATTGTTTGTGTTCTGTCTTGTGTTGATACTTTTAATACCCTATTAATATCCCCTCTTGTTCTGTCTTGTGTTAATGCCACATCACCCCTCCCACCTCACTCAAATGTAGATATAAAATCAGAGATACGTAAGTTCTAATCAGTTGTGTATTTGTGAACTAAAGTCTTTGAAAATGTAATAAGTTTTACGAAACGCGCCCGTGTCGCGTCAGACTAGAAATAAAAATTAATTTTGGAGAATTGATTTTTTATTTACCTCCAACAGTGAAGCGTAATGTACGAAAGATTGAGAAAATTCGTGTTAGAATTATTAATCTTACTTTTTCGGTCATATTTAATAATATATGTCTACAGGAAAGACTGCTACCAAAATATACTAATATATATATATATATATATATATATATATATATATATATATATATATATATATATATATATATATATATATATATATATATATATATATATATATATATATGTATATATATATATATATATATATATATATATATATATATATATATATATATATATATATATATATATATATATATATATATATATATATATATATATATATATATATATATATATGCCTGAAAACTCACACCCCAGAAGTGACTCGAACCCATACTCCCAAGAGCAACGCAACTGGTAACTACGGGGCGCCTTAATCCGCTTGACCATCACGGCCGGACAAAAGGAAGTGATAGCCGAGGCTATTTGAACCACTTCCCCGCCGGCAACTCGGATGGTAATCTTGGGCATAGCATTTTATCAAATCACCTCATTCTTTGGGGCACACGTGAGGAACACAAATGCGAACACGCCTGAATGGTCCCCAGGACTATATGCGTCTGAAAACTCACACCCCAGAAGTGACTCGAACCCATACTCCCAAGAGCAACGCAACTGGTAACTACGGGGCGCCTTAATCTGCTTGACCATCACGGCCGGACAAAAGGAAGTGATAGCCGAGGCTATTTGAACCACTTCCCCGCCGGCAACTCGGATGGTAATCTTGGGCATAGCATTTTATCAAATCACCTCATTCTTTGGGGCACACGTGAGGAACACAAATGCGAACAAGCCTGAATGGTCCCCAGGACTATATGCGTCTGAAAACTCACACCCCAGAAGTGACTCGAACCCATACTCCCAAGAGCAACGCAACTGGTAACTACGGGGCGCCTTAATCCGCTTGACCATCACGGCCGGACAAAAGGAAGTGATAGCCGAGGCTATTTGAACCACTTCCCCGCCTGCAACTCGGATGGTAATCTTGGGCATAGCATTTTATCAAATCACCTCAATCTTTGGGGCACACGTGAGGAACACAAATGCGAACAAGCCTGAATGGTCCCCAGGACTATATGCATCTGAAAACTCACACCCCAGAAGTGACTCGAACCCATACTCCCAAGAGCAACGCATCTGGTAACTTCGGGGCGCCTTAATCCGCTTGACCATCACGGCCGGACAAAAGGAAGTGATAGCCGAGGCTATTTGAACCACTTCCCCGCCGGCAACTCGGATGGTAATCTTGGGCATAGCATTTTATCAAATCACCTCATTCTTTGGGGCACACGTGAGGAACACAAATGCGAACAAGCCTGAATGGTCCCCAGGACTATATGCGTCTGAAAACTCACACCCCAGAAGTGACTCGAACCCATACTCCCAAGAGCAACGCAACTGGTAACTACGGGGCGCCTTAATCCGCTTGACCATCACGGCCGGACAAAAGGAAGTGATAGCCGAGGCTATTTGAACCACTTCCCCACCGGCAACTCGGATGGTAATCTTGGGCATAGCATTTTATCAAATCACCTCATTCTTTGGGGCACACGTGAGGAACACAAATGCGAACAAGCCTGAATGGTCCCCAGGACTATATGCGTCTGAAAACTCACACCCCAGAAGTGACTCGAACCCATACTCCCAAGAGCAACGCAACTGGTAACTACGGGGCGCCTTAATCCGCTTGACCATCACGGCCGGACAAAAGGAAGTGATAGCCTAGGCTATTTGAACCACTTCCCCACCGGCAACTCGGATGGTAATCTTGGGCATAGCATTTTATCAAATCACCTCAATCTTTGGGGCACACGTGAGGAACACAAATGCGAACAAGCCTGAATGGTCCCCAGGACTATATGCGTCTGAAAACTCACACCCCAGAAGTGACTCGAACCCATACTCCCAAGAGCAACGCAACTGGTAACTACGGGGCGCCTTAATCCGCTTGACCATCACGGCCGGACAAAAGGAAGTGATAGCCGAGGCTATTTGAACCACTTCCCCGCCGGCAACTCGGATGGTAATCTTGGGCATAGCATTTTATCAAATCACCTCAGTCTTTGGGGCACACGTGAGGAACACAAATGCGAACAAGCCTGAATGGTCCCCAGGACTATATGCGTCTGAAAACTCACCCCCCAGAAGTGACTCGAACCCATACTCCCAAGAGCAACGCAACTGGTAACTACGGGGCGCCTTAATCCGCTTGACCATCACGGCCGGACAAAAGGAAGTGATAGCCGAGGCTATTTGAACCACTTCCCCGCCGGCAACTCGGATGGTAATCTTGGGCATAGCATTTTACCAAATCACCTCAATCTTTGGGGCACACGTGAGGAACACAAATGCGAACAAGCCTGAATGGTCCCCAGGACTATATGCGTCTGAAAACTCACACCCCAGAAGTGACTCGAACCCATACTCCCAAGAGCAACGCAACTGGTAACTACGGGGCGCCTTAATCCGCTTGACCATCACGGCCGGACAAAAGGAAGTGATAGCCGAGGCGATTTGAACCACTTCCCCGCCGGCAACTCGGATGGTAATCTTGGGCATAGCATTTTATCAAATCACCTCATTCTTTGGGGCACACGTGAGGAACACAAATGCGAACACGCCTGAATGGTCCCCAGGACTATATGCGTCTGAAAACTCACACCCCAGAAGTGACTCGAACCCATACTCCCAAGAGCATCGCAACTGGTAAGTACGGGGCGCCTTAATCTGCTTGACCATCACGGCCGGACAAAAGGAAGTGATAGCCGAGGCTATTTGAACCACTTCCCCGCCGGCAACTCGGATGGTAATCTTGGGCATAGCATTTTATCAAATCACCTCATTCTTTGGGGCACACGTGAGGAACACAAATGCGAACAAGCCTGAATGGTCCCCAGGACTATATGCGTCTGAAAACTCACACCCCAGAAGTGACTCGAACCCATACTCCCAAGAGCAACGCAACTGGTAACTACGGGGCGCCTTAATCCGCTTGACCATCACGGCCGGACAAAAGGAAGTGATAGCCGAGGCTATTTGAACCACTTCCCCGCCGGCAACTCGGATGGTAATCTTGGGCATAGCATTTTATCAAATCACCTCAATCTTTGGGGCACACGTGAGGAACACAAATGCGAACAAGCCTGAATGGTCCCCAGGACTATATGCATCTGAAAACTCACACCCCAGAAGTGACTCGAACCCATACTCCCAAGAGCAACGCAACTGGTAACTTCGGGGCGCCTTAATCCGCTTGACCATCACGGCCGGACAAAAGGAAGTGATAGCCGAGGCTATTTGAACCACTTCCCCGCCGGCAACTCGGATGGTAATCTTGGGCATAGCATTTTATCAAATCACCTCATTCTTTGGGGCACACGTGAGGAACACAAATGCGAACAAGCCTGAATGGTCCCCAGGACTATATGCGTCTGAAAACTCACACCCCAGAAGTGACTCGAACCCATACTCCCAAGAGCAACGCAACTGGTAACTACGGGGCGCCTTAATCCGCTTGACCATCACGGCCGGACAAAAGGAAGTGATAGCCGAGGCTATTTGAACCACTTCCCCGCCGGCAACTCGGATGGTAATCTTGGGCATAGCATTTTATCAAATCACCTCAATCTTTGGGGCACACGTGAGGAACACAAATGCGAACAAGCCTGAATGGTCCCCAGGACTATATGCGTCTGAAAACTCACACCCCAGAAGTGACTCGAACCCATACTCCCAAGAGCAACGCAACTGGTAACTACGGGGCGCCTTAATCCGCTTGACCATCACGGCCGGACAAAAGGAAGTGATAGCCGAGGCTATTTGAACCACTTCCCCGCCGGCAACTCGGATGGTAATCTTGGGCATAGCATTTTATCAAATTACCTCATTCTTTGGGGCACACGTGAGGAACACAAATGCGAACAAGCCTGAATGGTCCCCAGGACTATATGCGTCTGAAAACTCACACCCCAGAAGTGACTCGAACCCATACTCCCAAGAGCAACGCAACTGGTAACTACGGGGCGCCTTAATCCGCTTGACCATCACGGCCGGACAAAAGGAAGTGATAGCCGAGGCTATTTGAACCACTTCCCCGCCGGCAACTCGGATGGTAATCTTGGGCATAGCATTTTATCAAATCACCTCATTCTTTGGGGCACACGTGAGGAACACAAATGCGAACAAGCCTGAATGGTCCCCAGGACTATATGCGTCTGAAAACTCACACCCCAGAAGTGACTCGAACCCATACTCCCAAGAGCAACGCAACTGGTAACTACGGGGCGCCTTAATCCGCTTGACCATCACGGCCGGACAAAAGGAAGTGATAGCCGAGGCTATTTGAACCACTTCCCCGCCGGCAACTCGGATGGTAATCTTGGGCATAGCATTTTATCAAATCACCTCAATCTTTGGGGCACACGTGAGGAACACAAATGCGAACAAGCCTGAATGGTCCCCAGGACTATATGCGTCTGAAAACTCACACCCCAGAAGTGACTCGAACCCATACTCCCAAGAGCAACACAACTGGTAACTACGGGGCGCCTTAATCCGCTTGACCATCACGGCCGGACAAAAGGAAGTGATAGCCGAGGCTATTTGAACCACTTCCCCGCCGGCAACTCGGATGGTAATCTTGGGCATAGCATTTTATCAAATCACCTCATTCTTTGGGGCACACGTGAGGAACACAAATGCGAACAAGCCTGAATGGTCCCCAGGACTATATGCGTCTGAAAACTCACATCCCAGAAGTGACTCGAACCCATACTCCCAAGAGCAACGCAACTGGTAACTACGGGGCGCCTTTGATGGTCAAGCGGATTAAGGCGCCCCGTAGTTACCAGTTGCGTTGCTCTTGGGAGTATGGGTTCGAGTCACTTCTGGGGTGTGAGTTTTCAGACGCATATAGTCCTGGGGACCATTCAGGCTTGTTCGCATTTGTGTTCCTCACGTGTGCCCCAAAGATTGAGGTGATTTGATAAAATGCTATGCCCAAGATTACCATCCGAGTTGCCGGCGGGGAAGTGGTTCAAATAGCCTCGGCTATCACTTCCTTTTGTCCGGCCGTGATGGTCAAGCGGATTAAGGCGCCCCGTAGTTACCAGTTGCGTTGCTCTTGGGAGTATGGGTTCGAGTCACTTCTGGGGTGTGAGCTTTCAGACGCATATAGTCCTGGGGACCATTCAGGCTTGTTCGCATTTGTGTTCCTCACGTGTGCCCCAAAGATTGAGGTGATTTGATAAAATGCTATGCCCAAGATTACCATCCGAGTTGCCGGCGAGGAAGTGGTTCAAATAGCCTCGGCTATCACTTCCTTTTGTCCGGCCGTGATGGTCAAGCGGATTAAGGCGCCCCGTAGTTACCAGTTGCGTTGCTCTTGGGAGTATGGGTTCGAGTCACTTCTGGGGTGTGAGTTTTCAGACGCATATAGTCCTGGGGACCATTCAGGCTTGTTCGCATTTGTGTTCCTCACGTGTGCCCCAAAGAATGAGGTGATTTGATAAAATGCTATGCCCAAGATTACCATCCGAGTTGCCGGCGGGGAAGTGGTTCAAATAGCCTCGGCTATCACTTCCTTTTGTCCGGCCGTGATGGTCAAGCGGATTAAGGCGCCCCGTAGTTACCAGTTGTGTTGCTCTTGGGAGTATGGGTTCGAGTCACTTCTGGGGTGTGAGTTTTCAGACGCATATAGTCCTGGGGACCATTCAGGCTTGTTCGCATTTGTGTTCCTCACGTGTGCCCCAAAGATTGAGGTGATTTGATAAAATGCTATGCCCAAGATTACCATCCGAGTTGCCGGCGGGGAAGTGGTTCAAATAGCCTCGGCTATCACTTCCTTTTGTCCGGCCGTGATGGTCAAGCGGATTAAGGCGCCCCGTAGTTACCAGTTGCGTTGCTCTTGGGAGTATGGGTTCGAGTCACTTCTGGGGTGTGAGTTTTCAGACGCATATAGTCCTGGGGACCATTCAGGCTTGTTCGCATTTGTGTTCCTCACGTGTGCCCCAAAGAATGAGGTGATTTGATAAAATGCTATGCCCAAGATTACCATCCGAGTTGCCGGCGGGGAAGTGGTTCAAATAGCCTCGGCTATCACTTCCTTTTGTCCGGCCGTGATGGTCAAGCGGATTAAGGCGCCCCGTAGTTACCAGTTGCGTTGCTCTTGGGAGTATGGGTTCGAGTCACTTCTGGGGTGTGAGTTTTCAGACGCATATAGTCCTGGGGACCATTCAGGCTTGTTCGCATTTGTGTTCCTCACGTGTGCCCCAAAGAATGAGGTAATTTGATAAAATGCTATGCCCAAGATTACCATCCGAGTTGCCGGCGGGGAAGTGGTTCAAATAGCCTCGGCTATCACTTCCTTTTGTCCGGCCGTGATGGTCAAGCGGATTAAGGCGCCCCGTAGTTACCAGTTGCGTTGCTCTTGGGAGTATGGGTTCGAGTCACTTCTGGGGTGTGAGTTTTCAGACGCATATAGTCCTGGGGACCATTCAGGCTTGTTCGCATTTGTGTTCCTCACGTGTGCCCCAAAGATTGAGGTGATTTGATAAAATGCTATGCCCAAGATTACCATCCGAGTTGCCGGCGGGGAAGTGGTTCAAATAGCCTCGGCTATCACTTCCTTTTGTCCGGCCGTGATGGTCAAGCGGATTAAGGCGCCCCGTAGTTACCAGTTGCGTTGCTCTTGGGAGTATGGGTTCGAGTCACTTCTGGGGTGTGAGTTTTCAGACGCATATAGTCCTGGGGACCATTCAGGCTTGTTCGCATTTGTGTACCTCACGTGTGCCCCAAAGAATGAGGTGATTTGATAAAATGCTATGCCCAAGATTACCATCCGAGTTGCCGGCGGGGAAGTGGTTCAAATAGCCTCGGCTATCACTTCCTTTTGTCCGGCCGTGATGGTCAAGCGGATTAAGGCGCCCCGAAGTTACCAGTTGCGTTGCTCTTGGGAGTATGGGTTCGAGTCACTTCTGGGGTGTGAGTTTTCAGATGCATATAGTCCTGGGGACCATTCAGGCTTGTTCGCATTTGTGTTCCTCACGTGTGCCCCAAAGATTGAGGTGATTTGATAAAATGCTATGCCCAAGATTACCATCTGAGTTGCCGGCGGGGAAGTGGTTCAAATAGCCTCGGCTATCACTTCCTTTTGTCCGGCCGTGATGGTCAAGCGGATTAAGGCGCCCCGTAGTTACCAGTTGCGTTGCTCTTGGGAGTATGGGTTCGAGTCACTTCTGGGGTGTGAGTTTTCAGACGCATATAGTCCTGGGGACCATTCAGGCTTGTTCGCATTTGTGTTCCTCACGTGTGCCCCAAAGAATGAGGTGATTTGATAAAATGCTATGCCCAAGATTACCATCCGAGTTGCCGGCGGGGAAGTGGTTCAAATAGCCTCGGCTATCACTTCCTTTTGTCCGGCCGTGATGGTCAAGCAGATTAAGGCGCCCCGTAGTTACCAGTTGCGATGCTCTTGGGAGTATGGGTTCGAGTCACTTCTGGGGTGTGAGTTTTCAGACGCATATAGTCCTGGGGACCATTCAGGCGTGTTCGCATTTGTGTTCCTCACGTGTGCCCCAAAGAATGAGGTGATTTGATAAAATGCTATGCCCAAGATTACCATCCGAGTTGCCGGCGGGGAAGTGGTTCAAATCGCCTCGGCTATCACTTCCTTTTGTCCGGCCGTGATGGTCAAGCGGATTAAGGCGCCCCGTAGTTACCAGTTGCGTTGCTCTTGGGAGTATGGGTTCGAGTCACTTCTGGGGTGTGAGTTTTCAGACGCATATAGTCCTGGGGACCATTCAGGCTTGTTCGCATTTGTGTTCCTCACGTGTGCCCCAAAGATTGAGGTGATTTGATAAAATGCTATGCCCAAGATTACCATCCGAGTTGCCGGCGGGGAAGTGGTTCAAATAGCCTCGGCTATCACTTCCTTTTGTCCGGCCGTGATGGTCAAGCGGATTAAGGCGCCCCGTAGTTACCAGTTGCGTTGCTCTTGGGAGTATGGGTTCGAGTCACTTCTGGGGTGTGAGTTTTCAGACGCATATAGTCCTGGGGACCATTCAGGCTTGTTCGCATTTGTGTTCCTCACGTGTGCCCCAAAGAATGAGGTGATTTGATAAAATGCTATGCCCAAGATTACCATCCGAGTTGCCGGCGGGGAAGTGGTTCAAATAGCCTCGGCTATCACTTCCTTTTGTCCGGCCGTGATGGTCAAGCGGATTAAGGCGCCCCGTAGTTACCAGTTGCGTTGCTCTTGGGAGTATGGGTTCGAGTCACTTCTGGGGGGTGAGTTTTCAGACGCATATAGTCCTGGGGACCATTCAGGCTTGTTCGCATTTGTGTTCCTCACGTGTGCCCCAAAGACTGAGGTGATTTGATAAAATGCTATGCCCAAGATTACCATCCGAGTTGCCGGCGGGGAAGTGGTTCAAATAGCCTCGGCTATCACTTCCTTTTGTCCGGCCGTGATGGTCAAGCGGATTAAGGCGCCCCGTAGTTACCAGTTGCGTTGCTCTTGGGAGTATGGGTTCGAGTCACTTCTGGGGTGTGAGTTTTCAGACGCATATAGTCCTGGGGACCATTCAGGCTTGTTCGCATTTGTGTTCCTCACGTGTGCCCCAAAGAATGAGGTGATTTGATAAAATGCTATGCCCAAGATTACTATCCGAGTTGCCGGTGGGGAAGTGGTTCAAATAGCCTCGGCTATCACTTCCTTTTGTCCGGCCGTGATGGTCAAGCGGATTAAGGCGCCCCGTAGTTACCAGTTGCGTTGCTCTTGGGAGTATGGGTTCGAGTCACTTCTGGGGTGTGAGTTTTCAGACGCATATAGTCCTGGGGACCATTCAGGCTTGTTCGCATTTGTGTTCCTCACGTGTGCCCCAAAGAATGAGGTGATTTGATAAAATGCTATGCCCAAGATTACCATCCGAGTTGCCGGCGGGGAAGTGGTTCAAATAGCCTCGGCTATCACTTCCTTTTGTCCGGCCGTGATGGTCAAGCGGATTAAGGCGCCCCGAAGTTACCAGATGCGTTGCTCTTGGGAGTATGGGTTCGAGTCACTTCTGGGGTGTGAGTTTTCAGATGCATATAGTCCTGGGGACCATTCAGGCTTGTTCGCATTTGTGTTCCTCACGTGTGCCCCAAAGATTGAGGTGATTTGATAAAATGCTATGCCCAAGATTACCATCCGAGTTGCCGGCGGGGAAGTGGTTCAAATAGCCTCGGCTATCACTTCCTTTTGTCCGGCCATGATGGTCAAGCGGATTAAGGCGCCCCGTAGTTACCAGTTGCGTTGCTCTTGGGAGTATGGGTTCGAGTCACTTCTGGGGTGTGAGTTTTCAGACGCATATAGTCCTGGGGACCATTCAGGCTTGTTCGCATTTGTGTTCCTCACGTGTGTCCCAAAGAATGAGGTGATTTGATAAAATGCTATGCCCAAGATTACCATCCGAGTTACCGGCGGGGAAGTGGTTCAAATAGCCTCGGCTATCACTTCCTTTTGTCCGGCCGTGATGGTCAAGCAGATTAAGGCGCCCCGTAGTTACCAGTTGCGTTGCTCTTGGGAGTATGGGTTCGAGTCACTTCTGGGGTGTGAGTTTTCAGACGCATATAGTCCTGGGGACCATTCAGGCGTGTTCGCATTTGTGTTCCTCACGTGTGCCCCAAAGAATGAGGTGATTTGATAAAATGCTATGCCCAAGATTACCATCCGAGTTGCCGGCGGGGAAGTGGTTCAAATCGCCTCGGCTATCACTTCCTTTTGTCCGGCCGTGATGGTCAAGCGGATTAAGGCGCCCCGTAGTTACCAGTTGCGTTGCTCTTGGGAGTATGGGTTCGAGTCACTTCTGGGGTGTGAGTTTTCAGACGCATATAGTCCTGGGGACCATTCAGGCTTGTTCGCATTTGTGTTCCTCACGTGTGCCCCAAAGATTGAGGTGATTTGATAAAATGCTATGCCCAAGATTACCATCCGAGTTGCCGGCGGGGAAGTGGTTCAAATAGCCACGGCTATCACTTCCTTTTGTACGGCCGTGATGGTCAAGCGGATTAAGGCGCCCCGTAGTTACCAGTTGCGTTGCTCATGGGAGTATGGGTTCGAGTCACTTCTGGGGTGTGAGTTTTCAGACGCATATAGTCCTGGGGACCATTCAGGCTTGTTCGCATTTGTGTTCCTCACGTGTGCCCCAAAGAATGAGGTGATTTGATAAAATGCTATGCCCAAGATTACCATCCGAGTTGCCGGCGGGGAAGTGGTTCAAATAGCCTCGGCTATCACTTCCTTTTGTCCGGCCGTGATGGTCAAGCGGATTAAGGCGCCCCGTAGTTACCAGTTGCGTTGCTCATGGGAGTATGGGTTCGAGTCACTTCTGGGGGGTGAGTTTTCAGACGCATATAGTCCTGGGGACCATTCAGGCTTGTTCGCATTTGTGTTCCTCACGTGTGCCCCAAAGACTGAGGTGATTTGATAAAATGCTATGCCCAAGATTACCATCCGAGTTGCCGGCGGGGAAGTGGTTCAAATAGCCTCGGCTATCACTTCCTTTTGTCCGGCCGTGATGGTCAAGCGGATTAAGGCGCCCCGTAGTTACCAGTTGCGTTGCTCTTGGGAGTATGGGTTCGAGTCACTTCTGGGGTGTGAGTTTTCAGACGCATATAGTCCTGGGGACCATTCAGGCTTGTTCGCATTTGTGTTCCTCACGTGTGCCCCAAAGATTGAGGTGATTTGATAAAATGCTATGCCCAAGATTACCATCCGAGTTGCCGGTGGGGAAGTGGTTCAAATAGCCTCGGCTATCACTTCCTTTTGTCCGGCCGTGATGGTCAAGCGGATTAAGGCGCCCCGTAGTTACCAGTTGCGTTGCTCTTGGGAGTATGGGTTCGAGTCACTTCTGGGGTGTGAGTTTTCAGACGCATATAGTCCTGGGGACCATTCAGGCTTGTTCGCATTTGTGTTCCTCACGTGTGCCCCAAAGAATGAGGTGATTTGATAAAATGCTATGCCCAAGATTACCATCCGAGTTGCCGGCGGGGAAGTGGTTCAAATAGCCTCGGCTATCACTTCCTTTTGTCCGGCCGTGATGGTCAAGCGGATTAAGGCGCCCCGAAGTTACCAGTTGCGTTGCTCTTGGGAGTATGGGTTCGAGTCACTTCTGGGGTGTGAGTTTTCAGATGCATATAGTCCTGGGGACCATTCAGGCTTGTTCGCATTTGTGTTCCTCACGTGTGCCCCAAAGATTGAGGTGATTTGATAAAATGCTATGCCCAAGATTACCATCCGAGTTGCCGGCGGGGAAGTGGTTCAAATAGCCTCGGCTATCACTTCCTTTTGTCCGGCCGTGATGGTCAAGCGGATTAAGGCGCCCCGTAGTTACCAGTTGCGTTGCTCTTGGGAGTATGGGTTCGAGTCACTTCTGGGGTGTGAGTTTTCAGACGCATATAGTCCTGGGGACCATTCAGGCTTGTTCGCATTTGTGTTCCTCACGTGTGCCCCAAAGAATGAGGTGATTTGATAAAATGCTATGCCCAAGATTACCATCCGAGTTGCCGGCGGGGAAGTGGTTCAAATAGCCTCGGCTATCACTTCCTTTTGTCCGGCCGTGATGGTCAAGCAGATTAAGGCGCCCCGTAGTTACCAGTTGCGTTGCTCTTGGGAGTATGGGTTCGAGTCACTTCTGGGGTGTGAGTTTTCAGACGCATATAGTCCTGGGGACCATTCAGGCTTGTTCGCATTTGTGTTCCTCACGTGTGCCCCAAAGAATGAGGTGATTTGATAAAATGCTATGCCCAAGATTACCATCCGAGTTGCCGGCGGGGAAGTGGTTCAAATAGCCTCGGCTATCACTTCCTTTTGTCCGGCCGTGATGGTCAAGCGGATTAAGGCGCCCCGTAGTTACCAGTTGCGTTGCTCTTGGGAGTATGGGTTCGAGTCACTTCTGGGGTGTGAGTTTTCAGATGCATATAGTCCTGGGGACCATTCAGGCTTGTTCACATATATATATATATATATATATATATATATATATATATATATATATATATATATATATATATATATATATATGTATCAATTTGCATATATATATACATGCGAACAAGCCTGAATGGTCCCCAGGACTATATGCGACTGAAAACTCACACCCCAGAAGTGACTCGAACCCCTACTCCCAGGAGCAACGCAACTCGTAACTACAGGGTGCCTTAATCCGCTTGACCATCACAGCCGGACAAAAGGAAGTGATAGCCGAAGCTATTTGAACCACTTCCCCGCCGGCAACTCGGATGGTAATCTTGGGCATAGCATTTTATCAAATTACATCATTCTTTGGGGCACACGTGAGGAACAGGCTTGAACAAGCCATTCAGGCTTGCTCGAATTTGTGTTCAGGAGAAGCAGGGAAGGTCTCACTGTGGAGGTATGGATCTTGAAAAGTAGAGAGAGATACTAGCACAGTGGGGGGTGTACCTTTATACTTCTTCAAAAGATTGACGTGGCACAACTGGGTCCTCCGCCGCCTATCTGGAGTCTCAAGAACGTAGTTGTGGTTGTTTCTGCACTCCTTGATGCGGTAAGGTCCTGAAAACTTATTTTGCAATGGAGAACCAGGGATCGGAAAATATGCTAAAACGAAGTCTAATGCTTTAAATTTCCTGATTTTACTATGTTTGTCAAAATGAGTCTTCATCCTATCTTGAGCTTTTAATAAATTGTCGTTGGCAAATTTATGCACTCTCTCTAGAATGTGCTTTAAGTTTTAAAGAAACTGGGGTACATACAGAGGGTCACTGAAGGTGGCATTACGTAGAGAGTCTTTAAAAGCTTTAAGAGGAGTACGGCACTTACGTCCGTAGAGCATCTCTTAAGGAGATACTCCTAGAGACTCATTTGGGAGACTTCTGAAAATGCACATGACTATGTTAAGTGGTTTATCCCAGTCTTTCATAGCTTCATTGCAAAATTTTTTTAGGAGTGATTTTTTAGTTTGGTGACTACGTTCAAGAGAACCCTGTGAAGCAGGATGATAGGGGCTGGACAATACCTGTGTGATGTTGAATTCTTCCAGTGTCTTCTTGAAGAGATCACTGGTGAAGTTGGTGCCACAGTCACTTTGAATCTCGCGAGGAAATCCTTATTGTGTAAAGATCTTCAACAGTTGCTTCACCACAGTAGCAGCCGTAATGTTCTTTACAGGAACTGCTATGGGGAATCTGGTGGTTGGACACAGGATGGTTAGTATATAAGCGTTGCCAGAACTGGTCCGGGGTAAAGGACCAACACAGTCTATGATGAGTCTGTGAAAGGGTTCCGAAGGCACCGGGATAGGAATCAAAGGATCCTTCGGAATAGAGATGGTAGCTTTTCCTGCCATCTGACATGTATGACACTGTTGTACATAAGTTTTTACATCCTTAACCATACCTGGCCAGTAATAGTCTTGTCTAATGGCGTGATAGGTTTTATTAAAACCGTAGTGAGAAAGCGCTCCATGGGCCAGGTATAGAATATCGGGCCGTAGGCTGGTGGGAACTACTAGTTGGTCGACATTTGCCCAATCGTCATCCTCCGTTAGTTTACTGGGTCGGTACCTCCGGTAGAGCAATTGGTTCTATATAAAGAACCCAGGAATACTATCAGATTGAGTCTCGGCCTGGAAGAATAATGGTGTTAATGAGGGATCCTCCCTCTGCAACTTACGGAACTCCAACATAGTGAGATTCGGTAGCAGATTCTGATGGTCTTGAGGGACAGCTGTTGTAGCAGTGTCAGCTGTTTGCGGGCGTGCAGCTTGCGCATGGGTTCTCACCAAAACCGGAGGAGAAGCTTCATCACTTTCTTGGACCTCTGCTGGAATGTACTTCAGGATGGGGTTTTCCACGACAGAGTCACATACCTGGGGTTTGTCCATGATGATCAAGTTGGAAGATTGTAGATCTTCGGCCAAGTCGTTGCCCATGAGAAGTTGTACCCCTGACATGGGAAAAGGATTTTCCCGGATGGCGACTTGAACTTCACCTTGTACGAAAAGACAATCCAGGTGGACTCTGGCGAGTGGATACGAAGTGGTGCAGTGAGGTCAGTGATAAGGACCGTCTCCCCGGTGTAGGTGATATTAGGCACACCCGATTTCAAAATTATAGACTGAAGAGCAGCTGTGTCTCTCAAGATCTTCACTTTGAAACATCCCTCCGAATCTGTATTGTTGTCAAAGACAGTTCCAGGGTATAGATGTTTGCTGAAGAGAGTAAGATCATTAACAGGAACACCAATATTCATCACAGGCTTACCGGACTTAGGAGGAGTCGGTTTGGGTTTAGGAGTTTCACTATAGCCTTTGTATTGGGCTTTTCCACATTTATCTATGGTATGTCCATAGAGCTTGCAATACTTACAATATAATTGAGAGTTTGCTTGATTGGTTCTCACTTTGTCATAATCAGACCAAGACTTCTTACTGGAAGATGTGTCAGCTGTTAACCTGTGTATAAGACTGTAGGTGTCAGCCGACTTCGCACATCTAATGAGGTCGGTTTCCTCTTTGTCTGCTAAGTGAAGACGGATGGGAGCAGGAACACGTCGAAAGAATTCCTCGACTAGAATGAGGTTGACGAGTTCTGAAAATGTAGAAACATGGGCTGCTTCCAGCCATTTCATGAAATATCTTTTCTTAGTATTGGCAAATTCTAAATAGGTGGTGGCACTTGCCTTTAGATAATCACAGAATTTTCGTCTGCAGCTTTCAGTAGAGAGAAGGTAGGCGTCTAGGACGGCTTGCTTTAGGATATTGTAGTCATTCTCAGACGCTACGGTACTGAGAGTAACTGCAGCTCTACCTGTGAGATGCACTCTGAGAAGTATAGACCACTGATCTTCAGGCCAGCTAAGTTTTTTAGCTAGGGCCTCAAAAGTAGTAAAAAACACATCTATCTCTGTCTAAACGAATGGTGGCATTAACTTACTTGCCTGGGAGATGGTAAAGCCTACTGGAAATTTAGCTTCAGCTTGTTGGTGCCGAGTGAGGTGTGTAGTTTCAAAGTCGAGTTCTTTTCTACGGTATTCTAGAGCATTATCGGCTTGCTTCTTATTGTGTTCACGTTGTATCTCCAGATCACGTTCTTTTACTTCAAGCAGTTCCCTCTCACGCTCACGTTGGAATTCAACCTGCTCACGTTGTAGGGCAGCTTCGCGTTCCTGTTCTTCTTTCTTTAGGGAAGCCTCGCGTTCCTTCCTTTGTAGAGCTTCCTTCTCAAAAGCAGTTTGTTCTTTCAGACGTTCACGTTCGGCATTAGCGAGTTCTAGCTTCAACTTCATAGCTGCTATAGTATGCCGGTCTGTAATGGAATACTTTTCGTGAGAATCATAGTCTATAATTGTATTATCTAAGAGGTGGTCAAGGATGAGAAAGGATGAGAAAGGTGGAATACACGAGTAATAACAGTGATTGTGGCCACCAGACACCACGTAATCCACAGTTATCCAACACTCATAAAATGTTACATTCGGAAAGCACAAAATTCACAGCTCCATAAAAATTATTGAAAGTTATTAAATTATTGAAAAGCAACGCGTAACAAAGCCAAGTACACTTACCACAAATTGAAATGATTGGTCGAGTATCAGTACCTGAGTGGTTCTTCCAAGATAAACTTTATTGTGACGAGGAATCCCGAACGGGGCTCCCATTAATATGACGAGAAATGTAGGTGTTAAGGCAGTCTTCTCTATGGCTGGCGTAAATGCCAATCACATTAGAAAAAAAAGAGAAAAACAAAGTGTTGAGTGCTTGGCTGGTGTCTCCTGTGGTAAAGTGAAAGGGAAAAACATGCAAAACAAATCTTATAAATAATAAACTTTAATTTACTTTAAACAAACAAAATAAAGATAATCCCTTGGCTATGTACAGTGCAGAGCAAAATATATACAGAGACAAAACACAATATAAAATAAAATAATGATTACATAACTCTACAATAAGCACGACAAAAATTAGTAAAAGGTGCTGAGAAAATTGGCTGGCTGAAACCTCCACTAATATACAGGACGTATGCTTAGATAGAAGCATCAGCTCGAGAGCATAAGAATATTCTGAGGCCAACTGCTCGTGCAAGACTATATATAGGCGATGCAGATGGCGCTGAAATCGTGTGAAGTCGTTGATTCACCAATGGGGAGAGTGTTGGTATGAAGAGGTCGTTTGGTGATCGACAAGGTACTCACCTAAAAGGTGGTGCTGCGACAGTGAGGGAGGGGGTGAAGAGTGCGTGTACCCCACAGTAGAGACGTCTATTATTCCACTTATATAATATTTTTGAATGTGGTATCATGATGTTGCAGACGTATGGAAGTAACGCGATGTAGGAAGGAGCAGGCTAAATCTCTCCTGAAAGAAATTACTGTCACAATGCGAACAAGCCTGAATGGTCCCCTGGACGATATGCAACTGAAAACTCACACCCCAGAAGTGACCCGAACCCATACTGCCAGGAGCAATGCAACTGGTAAGTACAGGACGCCTTAGTCCGCTTGACCATCACAACTGAACATAAGGGGGTGATAGCCGAAGCTATTTGAACCACCCCCCAGCCAGCACCTGGATGGTAATCTTGGGCATAGCACATTATCAAATCACCTCAATCTTTGGGGCACACGTGTGGAACACAAATGTGAACAAGCCTGAATGGTCCCCAGGACTATATGCAACTGAAAACTCACACCCCAGAAGTGACTCAAACCCATACTGCAAGGAGCAACGCAACTGGTATATACAGGATGCCTTAATCCACTTGACCATCACAACCGGACATAAGGAGGTGATAGCCGAAGCTATTTGAACCCCCCCCCCCTCCGGCACCAGGATGGTAATCTTGGGCATAGCATTTTATCAAATCACCTCATTCTTAGGTGCACACGTGAGGAACACGAATGCGAACAAGCCTGAATGGTCCCCAGGACAATATGCAACTGAAAACTCACACCCCAGAAGTGACTCGAACCCATACTGCCAGGAGCAACACAACTGATGTTGTGTTGCAGGACGCCTTAATCCACTTGACCATCACGACCGGACATAAGGAGGTGATAGCCGAAGCTATTTGAACCACCCCCCATCGGCACCCGGACGGTAATCTCGGTAGCCTCGGCTACCATTAGTTTTTGTCCGGTCGTGATGGTCGTGATATATATATATATATATATATATATATATATATATATATATATATATATATATATATATATATATATATATATATATATATATATATATATATATATATATATATGCGTTCTGTACATATCAGTTGCGTTGCTCTTGACAGTATGGGTACGAGTCTCTTCTGGGTTTTGAGTTTTTGAGTTGCATATAGTCCTACGGACCATTCAGGCTTGTTCGCATTTGTGTTCCTCATGTGTGCCCCAAAGAATGAGGTGATTTGATAAAATGCTATGCCCAAGATTACCATCCGGGTGCCGGCGGGGGGGGGGGGGGGGGTGGTGGTTCAAATATATATATATATATATATATATATATATATATATATATATATATATATAACTAACTATAGTTTTCAGTTGCATATTGTCCTGGGGACCATTCAGGCTTGTTCGCATATATATATATATATATATATATATATATATATATATATATATATATATATATATATATATATATATATATACACATATATATATATGGTTTGGTTGTGGGAAGAGATTTCCCACAACCTCCCAAGAGATTTTCCTCTTCCCACAACCAAACCATCGCTAGAGAAATCCTAGTAAACAACACATAAATCATCGATAGATACAGCGATAGCAGGCGGCTTGACGTTTGCGAGGCACTACACATCAAGAAGTCAACACCAGCAATCAACAGCCAATTAATGCACAACTATATTCTACCCACCTCAAGACTCCGCTCCAATATAGAAGCATCAAGAAATATGGACCAATAGGCTTTCTACAATCACTTCTATTCAATACCCATTGTTTCGTGTTCTGTCTTGTGTTGATGAAATTAATACCTTATTAAATACCACCTCACCCCATCCACCTCACTCAAATGTATATATATATATATATATATATATATATATATATATATATATATATATATATATATGTCGTACCTAGTAGCCAGAACGCACTTCTCAGCCTACTATGCAAGGCCCGATTTGCCTAATAAGCCAAGTTTTCATGAATTCATATATTTTCTCTAATGTTTTTCTTATGAAATGATAAAGCTACCCATTTCATTATGTATGAGGTCAATTTTTTTTTATTGGAGTTAAAATTAACGTAGATATATGACCGAACCTAACCAACCCTACCTGACCTAACCTAACCTATCTCTATAGGTTAGGTTAGGTTACGTAGCCGAAAAAGTTAGGTTAGGTTAGGTTAGGTAGGTTAGGTAGTCGAAAAACAATTAATTCATGAAAATTTGGCTTATTAGGCAAATCGGGCCTTGCATAGTAGGCTGAGAAGTGCATTCTGGCTACTAGGTACGACATATATATATATATATATATTATATTATATATATATATATATATATATATATATATATATATATATATATATATATATATATATATTATATTATATTATATATATATATATATATATATATATATATATATATATATATATATATATATATATTTATATATATATATATATATGTCGTACCTAGTAGCCAGAACTCACTTTTTGGCCTACTATTCAAGGCCCGATTTGCCTAATAAGCCAAGTTTTCCTGAATTAATATATTTTTTCTAATTTTTTTCTTATGAAATGATAAAGCTACCCATTTCATTATGTATGAGGTCAATTGTTTTTTATTGGAGTTAAAATTAACGTAGATATATGACCGAACCTAACCAACCCTACCTAACCTAACCTAACCTATCTTTATATGTTAGGTTAGATTAGGTAGCCGGAAAAGTTAGGTTAGGTTAGGTTAGGTAGGTTAGGTAGTCGAAAAACAATTAATTCATGAAAACTTGGCTTATTAGGCAAATCGGGCCTTGCATAGTAGGCTGAGAAGTGCATTCTGGCTACTAGGTACGACATATATATATATATATATATATATATATATATATATATATTTGAACCCCCCCCCCCCCCGCCGGAACCCGGATGGTAATCTTGGGCATAACATTTTATGTATGTTATGTGACGGTAAAAGTAGGTGTTATTGCAGTCTTCTCTAGGCAGATGGAATGCCAGTCCCATAAATTAACAAAAAGCAAAAAAAATTTAAACTGCAAGTTGTCTTCACTGTGAAGTTAACTGTAGGAGAAAACATAGAGAACAAAAACTAAAAAATACTTTACTTTAATAAGGAACTAACTTTAAACAAATTACAAAATTGTTTTTTTATCCCAACTTGGCTGTATACAGAGTGCAAATTTAACAAGTCAAACAAACAATTAAATTTACATTATGTAATACAAGAAAATATGGTGCGGGAATATTGTGAGCTACACTGAATAACTCTGTTACCACACTGAGATATGTCAACAGGTCTACTCAGCAAGAGCACTCAGGAGTAATCTGAAGTGTAGTGGGCTTGGTAGCCCTATACATGCAGAATGACGGCCAGGCAGATGGCGCTGGTGATTTCGTTAACTATTAACCGGCTCTTAAACTGCTTGTTTCGGCCGGTGGCATGAGCTCCCAGCGAGCCAGGTACGAGGTGGGGTGTCGGGCCGTGGGGGTAGGTAGACTGGTGGTATTGCCTAGACATCTGGAAGTAGTTGTTGTTGTCCTTGTGGCTGCAGTTCTTGATTATATTACACGTGAATTTATGGAATAGGGAATGATGGAGCAGGCCGAATCTCTCCCTAGAGATTTTACTATGACAGCTCTCCCCGAAGTCTGCTCCTATTGCCTATTCGACTGCAGCAGAATGTAGAATAGTTGGAGTGGACGAGTCCACCTCGCAGACTCTTGAAAATGCGTCGGCGACGATGTTGTCCGAGCCTTTGATGAAGAAGATGGTAATGTTGAAGTTCTGTAGATACAGAGCCCAGCGAAGCAGATGTTGGTTGGAGAACTGGGCCTGCAGCATGAAACCGGAGAGAATGGTGCTTGTGGAAGATGTTGGGGTAGCACTGCAGGACTCTGTGAAGTACAAGTTTGTTGTAGAATCAAGCCTGCTGAAGGGGTCGACGAGAATGGTGATCCGAGGAGATGGAGAGATGGTTCATCAGATGCAAAGTCCTGCGTAGCATGTGCTAATTGGAGAACTGAGCTTGCTGTAGGAACCAAAGGAGATTGTGATACATGACGTTCATATAGTTATGTAGGACTCAGCGAAGTTTGGAGAACTGATCCTGAAGGAGGGACCAAAGAATGTTTAAGTCCGAGGAGAGGTTGAAGTTGTAACCTAGTTGATTGGATGGTACGTTGTGTTGCACGTCGGGCATGATGTTGAGTGTTCCATCTCTGATGATTGTAGCTGGAGTTCATGATTCCATCTCGCGGCGGTGTGATGGTGTTCCTATCGCCAGGGTGGAAGACTGAAGGTTTTCTAATACCTGGCAGGGCGAGAATGGAGTTAGTACAGAACAACGATTTACGCCTTTCAAATGTAATGGAAGATAAGTTTGTCTTACAATATTTTAGCTGAGGGCTGGTAAATTTGTCTGGAGGAGCCTGTTTATTTGGCTTTGGTTCGTAAAGAGAAGGATCTTTCCTGGTGTTGGAATAGATCGAGAATTTAGAACCTATGAAGTCAGGCCAAGTACAACGAGAAGGATTAGACAATATCTTGGTGATGGTGGTTGTCTCACTCAGGTCGTTGGAGGAGATTGTATCACACTTGTTCTGACTTTCCTGGCGGTGTCCGTACTGCGGGCACTGCTTCCCGAGGTGTTTCACAACGTTAACAGCCGTACTGTTCTGGACGGAAACTGCTGTAGAATACCTGATGGTAGAACACGGGATAGAACACATAGGAATGTTACCCGAGCTTGTCTGGGACAGAGGCTCGTCATAGTTGTTGATGGACTGGCTGAACGGCTCAGAAGACACTGGCACCTGCATCATTGGTACCTTTAATAGAGGAGCATTCGACTTACCTGTCATCTGAGACATGGGACAATTCTTGATAAAGCATTTAATATCTCGAATCATACCTGGCCAGTAGAGTCCTGTTTCAGGACTTTGTAGGTCTTGTAGACGCCGTAACGTGAACGAGATCCACAGACCAGACGCAAGATATCTGACCGTAGGCTGGTGGGAACTACCAGTTGTTTGATGTTGGTTCTTTCGTCGTCCTCCATCAATTTCCTGGTTATATAATACTGGAATAACACTTTGTTTTCTAATAAGAAACCAGGGATAGAGTTAGGTTGGGTCTCAGCCTGTAAGAATAAAGATATTAAGGAGGGATCCTCTTTCTGCAACTTACGGAACTCCAGCACTGTGAGATTCGGTGGGAGGCTCGGAGAATGTTGAGGAACAGCTGCAGGAGCAGGTTTTGGGCGAGCAGCTGCGGTCCGCTTTGTCACCATAACAGAATGGGGGGACGTCGTCAGAATCTGATGCGTAGACCTCTTCAACCAACTGCAAGATAGGGTCTTCCACTGCTGAGTCACATACCTGGGGATCTTCTGTGATGATTAAATTCGCAGGTTGTAGATCTTCTGCCAAGTCGTTATCCAGGAGAAGTTGAACTCCTGCCATGGGTAAAGGCTTTTCCCGGATGGCGACTTGGACTTCACCTTGCATAAACGCACAATCCAAGCTGACTCTGGCAAGTGGATATGGTGTAGTAGCAGTTAGGTCCGTGATGAGGACAGTTTCTCCGGTGTAGGTGACGTTGAGTACAGCTGACTTCAGAAGAATAGATTGTAGAGCAGCTGTGTCCCTCAAGATCTTCACTTGGAACTTTTCCTCCTAGTCTCTACGGCTGGCAGAGACTGTTTCGGAGTACAAGTGTCAGTTGAAGAGAGAGAGATCAGTGGATGAAACAAAAATATTCATCACAGGCTTAGGACTTTTATGAATTTTAGGAGGAGGTGATTTGGGCTTATTTTCACTGCTGACCTTACAGTGAGGATTGGAACACTTTTCTATGGTATGATCATAGTCTTTGCAATAATTGCAATACAACAAGGAGTTCACATTACTGGTACTCACTTTTTCAAGACTAAACCAGGAGGTCTTACTAGATGGCGTGTCGGCTGGTAATCTATGAATAAGACTGTAGGAGTCAGCCAACTGAGCACATCTAGTAAGGTCGGTTTCTTCCTTGTCGGCTAGGTAGAGACGTATGGGATTAGGTACACGCCTAAGGAATTCTTCCACCAGGATGAGGTCGACGAGATCTGTAAAGGTGGAGACTTGTGCGGCGTCCAGCCACTTCATAAAATATATCTTTTTGTTATTTGCAAACTATAGATAAGTGGTAGCACTTGCTTTAAGGTAATCTCTAAACTTACGTCTGTAGGTCTCGATGGAGAGGAGGTAGGCATCGAGCAATGCCTGTTTCAGTACTTTGTAGTCAGTTTCGGACGCTATAGTACTGAGAGTTACTGCAGCTCTATCTGTTAAATGAGACCTGAGAAATTCCCAAAATCGGTCTTGGATCTTGCGTTTAGTTAAGCAAAATGGACGTTCTACAAACAAGTTCCCAAGTCTTAACCTTAACTAAAAACTCGTTGGTATTACCATATTTTGATGGTCTAATAAATCTTGCTCCCGCCCTGAAAAACCTTATTATTAACTCAGTGTTAAAAAATTATAATACAGTTAAATCCATGTTAATTAAGAACTCGCCCCCGTCTGTAGGAAGGGCGAGTTCTTAATTATGAAGAATAATTGTGTGTACTCAATCCCTTGTAATGAGTGTGCATGTGTTTACCTCGGCCAGATTGGTAAATCTCTTTCCTGACGTTTAAAACAACATTCGTATGCTATTTGTACAGCCCAGCACTCCAGTGCATTGTATTTACATTCCAGTTTGTGCGAACATTCTATCGACTTCAGAGGGGCATCGACATCTATGAAAATATAATTTATCAATGCTATCGGAAACATTGAAATGGAATTCGTGACATATTTAGTATAGCGTGCATGTTGCTATTATGTGCAACAGATGGCGCTGTTTTTCAAAAACGCATGTTTTTACCTGTCACAGGGGTGGCGTCTATATAGTCGGTATATAAAAAGACACGCCAATTCGAATGAAACGTTGTGTCAAGATTTCAAAGCATTCGATGAAGAACTTTCGGAGATTACAGCGTGTGTTGCTCTTACGTCCAACAGATGGCGCTGTTTTTCGAAAAAAGCATGTTTTTTCCTGTCAATGGTGAGGCATGTGTATTGTAGATATATAAAAAGACGCGCCTATTCGAATGCAACGTTGTGTTAAAATTTCAAAGCAATCGGTAAAGAGGTTTCGAAGATTTCCCTCACGTGAAAAACACCTGAAAAAACAGTTTTCAGAAAAAAGCATGTTTTTTACTGTTACAGACGCGACATCTATTTAGTATGTATATAAAAACCTGGCCGGATGCGAATGGAACATTGTGTGAAAATTTCAAAGCAATCGGTGAAGAACTTTCGGATATTAGCGATTTTGAATGAACGGAAATTTCCATTTTTATTTATATAGATTATACGATGTTAAGTTGTCTTGCATGACAACAAATATGTTCTTGCTGTACAAATAATATATATGAATCTGCGTTCATATTGGCGAAAATATAAAGAGTAGAAGAAATTCGTTATTCAAGTATTCACTGGAATAGCAGGATTTAGCTGTATAAAATATTTCCAGCAAACAATAATATATGGATTAACACTTTGGTGCACCCCGCTCGCCACCCCTCAACTGTGCGATATGGGACCCAGGGTGTCACAGGAGTGCGCGTAAATTCTGAAAAGTGTATACTCTCTTCAACTTTGTCACCTTAATTCTCGTCCTACGAGATTAAATTTGGTATCATTGTGTTCGCAATAGAATTCTCTACAGCACTAAATGCATATAAACTCCAAAAGCCTGGCTAATTACCCGCAGCAAACAGAGACAGTGCGAACGAGTTACCCAGGAGCGCCCAAACGCGATAAAATGTTTTCACTATTTTCACTCTGGTCACCTCAATTTTTATCCTAAGTCTTTCATTTTGGTCTCAATGTGTTCGCAATAGAATTCTCTAGAGGAACATTAGCATATAAAATAAAAAACCAGGTCACGCTCCAACCGCCGACGAGTTGAAGACGGGCCACAAGTTAGCCGCGAGTGAGTGCTCCGCCGCCTTCCAGCTACACTCCCAATTCCCGCCCTTTTCAAGCCTTTCTTTCGCAATTTTCTTCCTGGAAGGGCCTTGTTCATGATCACTATCCATCGTGGAGTAAGCGTAGATCGTTTCTAAAGCCGCAGTAAGAAATATAGCCACGGAAAATAGCCGAAATGTTCACACGTTAGAGATGCGAGGGGAGGCGACATTGGTCACAACAGTGGAGCGAAAACAATGGGCCCACGGCATGTGCCAAGCTGCCTGAGGGCCACGAGGCTCAACAAAGAAAATGGGAAGACATCGGCGCGCATTTTAAAACCAGTCCCAAAAAAATCGGATAAAAACCTGATTTTTGGCGATTATTTAAAGTGGATGACGCAATTCTGCGTCATCCCCGGAATTACCGCCAGTAAACGGATGACGCAATGCTGCGTCATGCCCGGGCAAAAGTGTTAATCGACTATAAATCTATGATTAGCCAATAATTCTTATTAAAGAATGCTGAAGTAAAGTGAATTTAATGCAATTCACGTAAAGGTAAACATTTACCCCCAGCTGTGTGGGCTGACGCAACAGTCCGCCATAATTTCTAGGGAAAATGAGTTATTACTACGCTTTAATAAAATGAACTCAAGATTACTAAACTATTGGTTAGTAGAGTTAGTGGATTATACTACATAGTACAAGAATAGTTTCTTAAAGTACTAAGTGTTAGTAAATAAGTGTTGGAAATTTCCAACACTTGATTATTCCTCAGATGACTGGACAATCATCCTACAAATCAGACCGGAGACCACCAGTCTCCGTGGTGTAGTGGTAAGACACTCGCCTGGCGTTCCGCGAGCGCTTTGTCATGGGTTCGTATCCTGGTCGGGGAGGACTTACTGGGCGCAAATCCTTAACTGTTAATCCTTAGCCTCTGTTTAACGCAACAGTAAAATGTGTACTTGGTTGTAAAAACGATTCTTAGCGGCGGGGGTCGTATTCCAGGGACCTGCCTGAAACACTACACGTCCTAGTGGCTGTACAAGAATGTAACAACTCTTGTATATATCACAAAAAAAACAACTTACATTAAATGAGCCATTACTGCTTCCACTATGCAGCACAATAGGAGTACACTCGGTTTTTTTTTTAACTTCCACTAAGGGGTTTCACTACTCACGTTCAGAAGCTTACACATGACTCTAATCTAGCGATCTTAACACTTCTAGTCCATCAGGGTAACACACATGGTCACTGGCATATCCAAAACCGCCGTATTATCGTTAATTTCTTCTTGCTGAAGGAAATTATGTCGTTTAAACTCCAGCAATATCTCAGCGTTCCGGTGCCAGTAATAATTACTGGTGTGAGGATAACAATAGTTCAGGACAATGGCTAATAGAGGCCTTCCTTCGAGCTCTTGAAGACGGCCTCCTTTCTCCCTGAATGTCCTGACGAGAAGGCCAGCACAAGACGCTTCATTGAGCAGCTGCGGGCGCCTTGTGGATCCTATGACTTCATTTCGTCTTGGTCAATGAAAACCACAGGCCTCTCCCTCCACTTTTATACTCCTCTCTGATTCGTTGTGGCACGAGTTTCTGCTGGTGGAGCCATGCCTGGCGTTACTGCTTCTCACATAGTGACTAGTTGTTCGAGGAGGAGGGTTGAGGGGTTTTGTGATCAGGCCTTCCAACGGTTTTGTGAGGGGAAACCTCATTTTCACCCCCCCCCCCCCATACCACTCTACATGGTAGAGTGGTATTAGAGGTGGCAGCAAACCAGGTGACCTTGGAAAGGTTCGAAATTACAAGAGATGAGGTCAAGAAGCACCTATTGGAGCTGGATGTGAGAAAAGCTGTTGGGCCAGATGGAATCTCACCATGGGTATTGAAAGAGTGTGCAGGACCACTTTGCTTGCCACTCTCCATAGTGTATAGTAGGTCACTGGAAACGGGAGACCTACCAGAAGTATGGAAGACTGCTAATGTAGTACCAATATTTAAAAAGGGTGACAGACAAGAGGCACTGAACTACAGGCCAGTGTCCTTAACTTGTATACCATGCAAGGTGATGGAGAAGATTGTGAGAAAAAACCTAGTAACACATCTGGAGAGAAGAGACTTCGTGACAACCCATCAACATGGGTTCAGGGAGGGTAAATCTTGCCTTACAGGCTTGATAGAATTCTATGATCAGGTGACAAAGATTAAGCAAGAAAGAGAAGGATGGGCGGACTGCATTTTTTTGGACTGTCGGAAAGCCTTTGACACAGTACCCAATAAAAGGTTGATGCATAAGCTGGAGAAACAGGCAGGAGTAACTGGTAGGGCACTCCAGTGGAAAAGGGAGTACCTAAGCAATAGGAAGCAGAGAGTTATAGTGAGGGGTGAGACCTCAGAATGGCGTGAAGTCACCAGTGGAGTCCCACAGGGCTCTGTGCTTGGACCTATCCTGTTTCTGATAAACGTAAATGATCTCCCAGAGGGTATAGACTCATTCGTCTCAATGTTTGCTGACGACGCCAAAATTATGAGAAGGATTAAGACAGAGAAGGACAGCTTGAGGCTTCAAGAAGACCTGGACAAGCTGCAGGAATGGTCGAACAAATGGATGTTAGAGTTTAACCCAAGCAAATGTAATGTAATGAAGATAGGGGTAGGAAGCAGGAGACCAGATACAATGTATCATTTGGGAGATGAAATACTTCAAGAGTCAGAGAGAGAGAAAGACCTGGGGGTTGATATCACGCCAGACCTGTCCCCTGAAGCTCATATCAAGAGGATAACATCAGCAGCATATGCCAGGTTGGCTAACATAAGAACGGCCTTTAGAAACTTGTGTAAGGAATCTTTCAGAACATTATATACCACATATGTCAGACCAATCCTGGAGTATGCGGCTCCAGCATGGAGTCCATATCTAGTCAAGCATAAGACTAAACTGGAAAAGGTTCAAAGGTTTGCCACCAGACTAGTACCCGAGCTGAGAGGTATGAGCTACGAGGAGAGACTACGGGAATTGAACCTCACTTCGTTGGAAGACAGAAGAGTTAGGGGGGACATGATCACCACATTCAAGATTCTCAAGGGAATCGACAGGGTTGATAAAGACAGGCTATTTAACACAAGGGGCACACGCACTAGGGGACACAGGTGGAAACTGAGTGCCCAAATGAGCCACAGAGATATTAGAAAGAACTTTTTTAGCGTCAGAGTGGTTGACAAATGGAATGAATTAGGAAGCAATGTGGTGGAGGCTGACTCCATACACAGTTTCAAGTGTAGATATGATAGAGCCCAATAGGCTCAGGAACCTGTACACCTGTTAATTGACGATTGAGAGGCGGGACCAAAGAGCCAGAGCTCTCTCCCCGCAAGCACAACTAGGTGAGTACAACTAGGTGAGTACAGCAATATTTTCCCCACTGGTTGAGTAGTATGTCTCCCCTTGTAACAGACTTCTGCATTATCGACTGCAGCTGACCCTTGTCGCAACTATTGTCCTCCCTGTACTCATCTCGCTGTACCGAGTCCAATGATAACCAACTTGATAAACTTTAGGTACCAAATAACGGAGTTAACTCTTGCAAGCTCAACATCAATAACATCAAGCAAAGACTTAGTGCCCTGAGAGAGCTCTCTCTCACACACTGAAACTCAGAAACAGAATCACAGCTAGAGACAGATAGACAGAGAGAGAGAGGCAGAGACAAAGATAGAGGAAGAGAATGAGACAGACAGGGAATAGATAGACCAATAGGCAGATGAATGAATAGATAATCCGTAGGAGCCGTGATGAGGGTTTGAACCTATATGCTCGTGTTCTCAGGCACACGCTCACTGTGTATTGAAGGAAGAAAATCAGAGGTAGAACATTCCGAGATGACAGAGCCAGAGTGAATGGGAGAAGTGTGTGAAAACCCTGGTTCGGCTTCAGTGGAAGCCTTAAGAATCGTACATGGTGCATTAGTACTCCATGTTGCAATCATTTAGACCATGTCGTTGCCTCGTCGTCTACAGTGTAGGCCTGGGAACACCCAGCACATTGGTTCGAACCCTCGTCACGGCTGTTATGCATTTTCTCATTGATACATCTCGATAGTGTGATTAATTTCTGTGTAATAAATAGATAGATAGATTGGTGGATGGATAGATATGAAGACAGATGAGTCGTTGGATGGAGGAATAAATGGATGGATAGACAGATGAGTAGATTGATGGACAGGTAAATGGATTGATAGAGAGATGAATAGATGGATGGATAGAAAAATAGATGGATAGAAAGAAAACTTGATGGATAGAAAAATAGATGAATATATAGAAAACTTGATGGATATATAGATTGAAGGATAAATGGCTGCATAGATGAATATATATATATATATATATATATATATATATATATATATATATATATATATATATATATTAGTATATTTTGGTAGCAGTCTTTCCTGTAGACATATATTATTAAATATGACCGAAAAAGTAAGATTAATAATTCTAACACGAATTTTCTCAATCTTTCGTACATTACGCTTCACTGTTGGAGGTAAATCAAAAATCACTTCTCCAAAATTCATTTTTATTTCTAGTCTGACGCGACACGGGCGCGTTTCGTAAAACTTATTACATTTTCAAAGACTTCACAAATACACAACTGATTAGAACTTACGTATCTCTGCTATTATATCTACATTTGAGTGAGGTGGGAGGGATGATGTGGCATATAGTGATGTGGCATTAACACAAGACAGAACATGAGGGGATATTAATAGGGTATTAAAAGTATCAACACAAGACAGAACAGAAACAATGGGTATTGAATAGAAGTGTTTGTAGAAAGCCTATTGGTCCATATTTCTTGATGCTTCTATATTGGAGCGGAGTCTTGAGGTGGGTAGAATATAGTTGTGCAATAATTGGCTGTTGATTGCTGGTGTTGACTTCTTGATGTGTAGTGCCTCGCAAACGTCAAGCCGCCTGCTATCGCTGTATCTATCGATGATTTCTGTGTTGTTTACTAGGATTTCTCTGGCGATGGTTTGGTTATGGGAAGAGATTATATGTTCCTTAATGGAGCCCTGTTGCTTATGCATCGTTAAACGCCTAGAAAGAGATGTTGTTGTCTTGCCTATATACTGGGTTTTTTGGAGCTTACAGTCCCCAAGTGGGCATTTGAAGGCATAGACGACGTTAGTCTCTTTTAAAGCGTTCTGTTTTGTGTCTGGAGAGTTTCTCATGAGTAGGCTGGCCGTTTTTCTGGTTTTATAGTAAATCGTCAGTTGTATCCTCTGATTTTTGTCTGTAGGGATAACGTTTCTATTAACAATATCTTTCAGGACCCTTTCCTCCGTTTTATGAGCTGTGGAATGGAAATTTTTCCATTCAAAAAAATGGAAAAATTCTCCAAAATTCATTTTTATTTCTAGTCTGACGCGACACTTGAGCGCGTTTCGTAAAACTTATTACATTTTCAAAGACTTTAGTTTACACATACACAACTGAATAGAACTTATACATCTTCAATTTGTTTATATCTACATTTGAGTGAGGTGGATGGGGTGAGGTGGTATTAATAGGGTATTAAATTCCTACCTTGAGGTACCTTGAGGCTACCTTGAGGTGCTTCCGGGGCTTAGTGTCCCCGCGGCCCGGTCGTCGACCAGGCCTCCTGGTTGCTGGACTGATCAACCAGGCTGTTAGACGCGGCTGCTCGCAGCCTGACGTATGAGTCACAGCCTGGTTGATCAGGTATCCTTTGGAGGTGCTTATCCAGTTCTCTCTTGAACACTGTGAGGGGTTTGCCAGTTATGCCCCTTATGTGTAGTGGAAGCGTGTTGAACAGTCTCGGGCCTCTGATGTTGATAGAGTTCTCTCTCAGAGTACCTGTTGCACCTCTGCTTTTCAACGGGGGTATTCTGCACATCCTGCCATGTCTTCTGGTCTCATGTGGTGTTATTTCTGTGTGCAGGTTTGGGACCAGCCCCTCAATTATTTTCCACGTGTAAATTATTATGTATCTCTCCCGCCTGCGCTCAAGGGAGTACAGATTTAGGCTCTTTAGTCGGTCCCAGTAATTTAGATGTTTTACTGAGTGGATTCTAGCAGTAAAGGATCTCTGCACGCTCTCTAGGTCAGCAATTTCTCCAGCTTTGAAAGGGGCTGTCATTGTGCAGCAGTACTCCACTCTAGATAGCACAAGCGTTTTGAAAAGTATCATCATCCTAATCAGCATCCTAAACACAAGACAGAACACGAAACAATGGGTATTGAATGGAAGTGATTGTAGAAAGCCTATTGGTCCATATTTCTTGATGCTTCTTTATTGGAACGGAGTCTTGAGGTGGGTAGAATATAGTTGTGCATTAATTGGCTGTTGATTGCTAGTGTTGACTTCTTGATGTGTAGTGCCTCGCAGACGTCAAGCCGCCTGCTATCGCTGTATCTATCGATGATTTCTGTGTTGTTTACTAGGATTTCTCTGGCGATGGTTTGGTTGTGGGAAGAGATTATATGTTCCTTAATGGAGCCCTGTTGCTTATGCATCGTTAAACGCCCAGAAAGAGATGTTGTTGTCTTGCCTATATACAGGGTTTTTTCGAGCTTACAGTCCCCAAGTGGGCATTTGAAGGCATAGACGACGTTAGTCTCTTTTAAAGCGTTCTGCTTTGTGTCTGGAGAGTTTCTCATGAGTAGGCTGGCCGTTTTTCTGGTTTTATAGTAAATCGTCAGTTGTATCCTCTGATTTTTGTCTGTAGGGATAACGTTTCTATTAACAATATCTTTCAGGACCCTTTCCTCCGTTTTATGAGCTGTGGAAAAGAAGTTCCTGTAAAATAGTCTAATAGTGGGTATAGGTGTTGTGTTAGTTGCCTCTTCAGAGGTTGCATGGCGTTTCACTTTCCTTCTTATGATGTCTTCGACGAAACCATTGGAGAAGCCGTTGTTGACTAGGACCTGCCTTACCCTACAGAGTTCTTCGTCGACTTGCTTCCATTCTGAGCTGTGGCTGAGAGCACAGTCGACATAGGCGTTAACAACACTCCTCTTGTACCTGTCTGGGCAGTCGCTGTTGGCATTTAGGCACATTCCTATGTTCGTTTCCTTAGTGTAGACTGCAGTGTGGAAACCTCCGCTCTTTTCCATGACTGTTACATCTAGAAAGGGCAGCTTCCCATCCTTTTCCATCTCGTAAGTGAAACGCAGCACGGAACTCTGCTCAAATGCCTCCTTCAGCTCCTGCAGATGTCTGACATCAGGTACCTGTGTAAAAATGTCGTCAACATACCTGCAGTATATGGCCGGTTTCAAGTTCATGTCGACTAAGACTTTTTGCTCGATGGTACCCATGTAGAAGTTTGCAAACAGGACACCTAGGGGAGAACCCATGGCGACCCCATCTACTTGCTTATACATGTGCCCATCCGGGCTCAAGAAGGGTGCCTCTTTAGTACAAGCTTGGAGTAGTTTCCTTAGAATATTTTCTGGTATGTCAAGAGGAGTACAGGCCGGATCACGATACACTCTGTCGGCTATCATCCCGATTGTCTCGTCCACAGGTACGTTGGTAAACAGTGATTCGACGTCCAACGAGGCTCTTATCCCTGTGGCCCGTGTGCCCCGCAGTAAGTCAAAAAATTCCTTTGGAGTTGTGTCTCGAGGTCGAATATGTCGTCCAACAGAATTTCTAACTCCACTTTCCGGGCCATCTCACCCGGTCTGGACATAACGTGACAGTTTATACCCAGATTTAGGAGAGTGACTTGGTCCTCAGTGAGGTTAATTCCTGCCAGGTTCAGGAAGCCATTCATCAGGTGCAGGATGCAGGTGCACGGTCGGCAAGTCACCAATCAGGAGCAGGCTGGCTGGGATGGGTAGTTTGCTGGTTGACGATGAGCCGGCGTGGAGAGTGTGTGGAGTAGGGGGATTCTTGGGTACGTTTTGCTTCCTGGTCAAAACGTTTTGTGCTACCAGTGACGTATCTTGAATGTAGCATCTTATACTTGTTAACTTTAAGTAGGGAAGAGCAGGCTCAATCTCTCTTGAAAGAGATTATCGTCACAACTCTCCCCCGAAGCCTGCGGTTCCGGGTGAAGTTAAGTCTTCAGGAGGTAGAGTGGTAGGTGGAGCAGCCTCTACCTCATAGACTCTGGAGAGGGCGTCTGCTATGATGTTGTCAGACCCCTTGATGTAGAGATCTCCAGGTTGAAATTCTGCAGATATTAAGCCCATCGTAGAAGCCGTCGATTGTTGAATTAGGCTCACTGCAGGAAGCGTAGGGGATTGTGGTCCGTGTAGATGGTGGTAGACCGAGCACTTTGCAGGTATGGTTCGAAGTGCTGCAAGTTCAGGACGATGAGTAGCTCCCTTTCGATCGTGCTGTAGTTCCTTGTAGCTGTAGTAGCTAACAGGTAGAATCTCCTCGCCTCGTTGTTGCATCAGGTCACCCCCGATGCCGGTACCACTGGCGTCCACATGGAGGAGTAAAGGCTTTGTGATATCTGGCGAGGCGAGAATAGGATTAGAACATGGCAAAGGAGCACTATTATAGTCCTGTAAATTTAGATGAAGATCAGGTAGGATTTCCGATTTGGATAGCACCGACTCAGTGTTAGTGCTTTCGGAAGAAGCAGGGAAGGTTTCACTGTGGAGGTATGGACCTTTAAATGTAGAGACTGATGCCAACACAGTTGGGGGAATACCTTGATACTGCTTCAGGAGGTTGACGTGGCACAGTTGGGTCTTCCACCGCCTATCTGGAGTCTCAAGAACGTAGTTGTTGTTGTTCCTGCACTCCTTAATGCGGTAGGGTCCTGAAAACTTGTTTTCCAATGGAGAACCTGGGATAGGAAAATATGCCAACACGAAGTCTCCTGGTTTAAATTTCCTTAATTTGCTGCTTTGGTCAAAATGAGTCTTCATCCTCTCCTGTGCTTTCAATAGATTGTCATTAGCAAATTTACGTACTCTCTCTAGAATGTGTTTTAAGTTTTGAAGAAACTGGGGCGCATTCTGAGGGTCACTGAAGGTGGCATTACGTAGAGAGTCCTTGAAAGCTTTGAGAGGAGTACGGCACTTACGTCCGTAGAGCATCTCATAAGGAGATACTCCTAGAGACTCATTGGGGAGACTTCTGAAAATGCACATAATGAGATCAAGTTGTTTATCCCAGTCCTTCAAGGTGTCATTGCAGAATTTCTTTAGGAGTGCTTTAATAGTCTGATGACTACGTTCAAGAGAACCCTGTGAAGCAGGATGATAGGGGCTGGACAGTACCTGTGTGATGTTGAACTCCTCCAGTGTCTTCTTGAAGAGATCACTGGTGAAGTTGGTGCCACATCGCTTTGAACCTCTCTTGGAAATCCATACTGGGTGAAGATCTTCAATAGGTGTTTCACCACAGTAGCAGCCGTAATGTTCTTTACAGGAACTGCTATGGGGAATCTGGTGGTAGGACACATGATAGTTAGTATATATGCGTTGCCAGAACTGGTCCGGGGTAAAGGACCAACACAGTCTATGATGAGCCTGTGGAAAGGTTCTGCAGGCACCTGGATGGGTTTTAGTGGAGCCTGGGGAATAGAGATGTTTGGTTTACCTGCCATCTGACATGTATGACACTGTTGTACGTACTTTTTAACGTCTTTTACCATACCTGGCCAGTAGTAGTCTTGTCTGATTCCGTGGTAGGTTTTGTTAAAACCATAGTGAGAAAGAGCTCCGTGGGCCAGGTGTAGAATATCGGGCCGTATGCTGGTGGGAATCACTAGTTGTTCGACATTGGCCCAATCGTCATCCTCCTTCAGCTTGCTGGGTCTGTATCTGCGGTAGAGCAACTCATTCTCTAGGAAGAACCCAGGGATACTGTCAGGTTGAGTCTCAGCCTGGAAGAACAATGGTGTTAATGATTGATCCTCCCTCTGTAACTTACGGAACTCCAACTTGGTAAGATTTGGAGGTAGATTCTGAGGGTCTTGAGGGACAGCGGTAGCAGTAGAGTCAGCTGGTTGCGGTCGTGCAGCTTGTGCATGGGTGGTCACCAAAACCAGAGGAAAAACTTTATCACTTTCTTGAACCTCTGCTGGAACATATTCAAAGATAGGATTATCCATTACAGAAGTACACACCTGGGGTTTGTCCGTGATGATAAGGTTGGACAGTTGCAGATCTTCTGCCAAGTCGTTGCCCAGGAGAAGTTGCACTCCAGGCATGGGAAAAGGCTTTTCCCTGATGGCGACTTGGACTTCACCGGTCACGAAGGAACTATCCAGGTGGACTCTGGCGAGTGGATATGGAGTGGTAGCAGTGAGGTCAGTGATAAGGACGGTTTCCCCGGTGTAGGTGACGTTAGGCACAGCCGATTTCATCATAATGGACTGAAGAGCCGCTGTGTCCCTCAAGATCTTCAATTTGAAACGTCCCTCCGGATTTGAACCGTTGGCAGAGACAGTTCCAGTATACAGGTGTTTACTGAAAAGAGAAAGATCATTAACATGAACACCAACATTCATCACAGGCTTACCGGACTTAGGAGGAGTTGGTTTGGGTTTTTGTGATTCGGTGGTTCCTTTGTATTGAGCCTTCACACATCTATCTATGGTATGTCCATAGAGTTTGCAATACTTACAATACAACTGTGAGCTCACTTCCTCTGTATTCACTTTATCGTAACTGTACCAAGACTTCTTACTGGGAGGTGGTGATGGTGTCAGCCGGTGGATGAGGCTGTAGGTGTCAGCCGGTGGATGAGGCTGTAGGTGTCAGCCGACTTCGCACATTTGATGTAGTCAGTTTCTTCTTTATCTGCTAGATGTAAACGGACGGAAGGGGGAACACGTCTCAAGAATTCCTCAACTAGCATGAGGTTGACGAGTTCTGCAAATGTAGAGACATGTGCTGCTTCCAGCCATTTCATAAAATATCTTTTCTTGGTATTGGCAAATTCTAGAAAGGTGGTGGTACTTGCCTTAAGATGATCACGGAATTTTCGTCTGTAGCTTTCGGTGGAGAGAAGGTAGGCTTCCAACACTGCTTGCTTCAGGGTCTGGTAGTCATTCTCAGACGCTAAGGTACTGAGAGTAACTGCAGCTCTACCTGCAAGATGCACTATGAGAAGGGTAGACCATTGGTCAGCAGGCCAGCTAAGTTGATTAGCTAGTTTCTCAAAGGTGGTAAAAAAGACATCAATCTCTGTCTCAACGAATGGTGGCACTAACTTACTTGCATGGGATATATTGAAACTTACTGGAAGACTAGCGGTAGCTTGTTGGCGCTGAGTGTGGTGTGTAGTTTCCAACGTGAGTTCTCGCTGACGACATTCTATAACCATATCCGCTTGCTGTTTTTCATGCTCGCGTTGTATCTCCAGGTGGCGTTGTTTTGCTTCAAGCTGTACTCGCTCACGCTCACGGAGTATTGTAGTCTCACATTCCTTGAGGGCCAACTCTCGTTCTTTTAGGTCCGCCTCTCGT